>NC_080699.1:25327537-25643654 GCF_030445035.2 Dasypus novemcinctus | reverse complement strand
TTACCAGATTTGACCGGTTCTTTGACTACGCTAGAGAAATGAAATTCTGGGAAGCACACTTGGCCCAGTGGTTAGGGCGTCCGCCTACGACATGGGAGGTCCGCGGTTCAAACCCCGGGCCTCCCTGACCCGTGTGGAGCTGGCCCTGATGTGCGCAAGGAGTGCCCTGCCATGCAGGGGTGTCCCCCGCGTAAGGGAGCCCCATGCCCAAGGAGTGCGCCCCGTAAGGAGAGCTGCCCAGCGCGAAAGAAAGTGCAGCCTGCCCAGGAGTGGCGCCGCACACACGGAGAGCTGACACAGCGAGATGACACAACAAAAAGAAACACAGATTCCCGTGCCACTGACAACAGAAGCAGACAAAGAACACGAAGCAAATGGACACAGAGAACAGACAACGGGGGAGAGGGAGGGGAGAGAAATAAATAAAATAAATCTTAAAAAAAAAAAAGAAATAAAAAGTTTAAACTTTAGAAAAGAGAGAAATGAATTTCAAGAGCATGTCAGGTGAGTTAGGCCAGTAATTTATTCAGGTAGGAAGGGAAGAGAAATGGGAGAAAACAATAGAAAATAATAGCAGAGGTCCCAGGTAGTGAGGAAGGGGATGAAAAGGGATGAAGAGTGCTGATTTACAGGCTACAATTCCCCAGTATAGATTATAAGTCCCTGGGGTTACTTGCGTGGCCACGTGGCAGAGGAAAATGGCGACAGCGGCGCACAGAGGACAGGACAGTTCCTCAGGCCAGAGAGTAAGGGGACAGAGAGAGCTCAGGCCTCGTGGTTTGCTTTTAAACTGCTCATTAGTCCACCCCCTTGCTACTGGAAGGGGAGGGGGCCCCAGTTGTTTGCTGTTTGGACTGATTACCCCACCTGTCAATTCCTTAGTGAGGACCCATTGATAAAGTTTCTAGAGAACATCCGGGACTTTTCCTTGTTCCCGGGAAGAAGTCTTGGTTCCAGGTAGCAGAATCCCCGGGGTGGGGTTCCTCCAGCAGCCATCGTGGGGGTTCCAGATGTCCACGTGGATCTGCCAGTTCCAGATCCGTCTATTCCCTGTCTTACCAGCCTGCTTCATAAGGAAGCTGCTCCTCCTCTCCGTGGAAATTCTCCTGGACACCTCCTCTGAGCTCCCACCCGCCAGGCCCAGCCAGCCCCTCCCTCCATCCTGGGGGGGGGTGTCCGGGGGAGCCTGGACCCCGCACTTCCCTCCCCGTTAACAGAGCCACGACCCCAGGCCCCAGCAGGAGGCTGCTTCCCTGCTGCGGGTTTCCCAGCTGGGCTTCTCCGCGTTCTCCTACCAGGAGGAGCCTGGGCTGTGGGTGACAAGCAGGTGAAGTAGGTGCCGAGCTCAGGCTGAGGTCAGGCCAGTGACGCCCTGGCCTTGTCGCCTGGCCCCCTTGTTTGATTAGCAATGCCTGGGGCCATCTGCGCTGACAAAGACCGCTGGGGGAGGGACAGTCTGCCCTCCCCCTGTGCTGCCTGAGCTGGCCGGGGAGTGGGAGGAGCAGCTTAGAGCCAGGAAGGCAGGCCGAGGAGAACCAGAGAGGCCAGGGGTTTGGAGGACAGGCATCCTAGGATCGGGGGTCCCCAAAAAACTGCTACATAAGATCTCCCTAGGCCTCTTTGAGCCCATCCCTCCACCTGCGGCGGGGACCACGGTGGCCTCTCCAGGCTCCACTGTAGACGAGGCTTCGTGTTTTCCCTCCGGCGGGAGAGCAGGTGCATCTTGCAGGCAGCAGCAACGCATGCTCGGAGGCTAGGGCTCTGCGCCCCGACTCCGGCTCCCGCGCCCCCCACGTGCACGGGCGGAACAGGGCCCGAGAGCGGCCCAACAGACAGGCGCCCGGGGCCAGGACCCCTGCCCGGGGGCGCGGCTCTTTCCACTACACCCTTCTTCCCGGCTGGGAACCCGCTCCTTCTAATGCGGGTCATTGGCACCCCCCTCTTGTCTTCTTTAGTTTTCTCAGCAGTCCTAGAGGGAGTCTGTTATTTCCACTTTGCAGATAAGGCTCAGGAGGCCAAATGGTTTTCGCAAAGTAACGCACAGAGCCCGAAGGAGAGCCCCCGTGCAAAACCCGGGTCTTCCAAGTGCAGAGCGCGCACTCCCTCCCTGACAGCTAGCCCGCACATTAGCCACGGGGCTGCCCAGGGCCGAGCCGAAGCGTTAGCCTGCAGGACCAGGAGAGTCGGGGACGAGGGGTCCCTCCCAAACGGGGCCTTTGGTGCGTTTGCTGCCCCTGGGGCAGGCATGCAGCAGGCTGGCTGGGGTCAGACCAAAGCCCGCGTGGAGCAGGCCTGTAACACGCGTGTCCTCACGTATGTTCGCCGTGGACTGACACGGGCCCCTCTGCCCCGCGCCCCGCGCCCCCCGCCTCCCCCTGCCCCCTGCCCTGGGCAGCTCTTCAGGTCTACTCAGCCAGCAGGGAGAAGAGGATAAGCCCGTGTCAACACGGCTCCTCCGCCACGCTCTCCTGGTGAAAACAAAAGAGGCCCAGGGCAAAGCTTCATCCCGCATTCATTGGGAGCCATCCCAACACGACCCCGGGAAAATCGGGCCTTTTCACGCGCGTGGTGCCAGGACCACCACTCTGGAGCCGGGCTCCGTGGCTGGCAGGGGCACTCGGTGGTGACGCCTAATTACGATGCACGGAGCAGCACTGTGGAGATGTTTGAAAGCCACTTAATTAGTGTAGGAATATACAGACGTAATTATCCTGAAATATGGCCTAATTAACCTATGGAAAAGCCAGGCCCACTGCTTGGGAATGTTGAAGACATTAATAGTCTATTAATATCCCAGGCCCGCTCTCTGGCACAGCTTTGGGGGGTACACAAGGCCAAGGTGTAGACAGGAAGGAGAGAGTTTGCCCCGGAGGGTGATGCTGTGTAAGAGAAAATGTGTGAAGTGGACGTGGAAAGGAGAAGGGGAGTGATATTTACTGGGGAGCTAAAATAAGCCAAGTGGTATTTCAGCCCATTTCTTATTTAATTCTGAAAGCAATCCTGTAAGGTAGATATTAAAATTCAGAGAGGTTCATTAACTAAGCCAAGGTCACACAGCAGGAAAATACCAATCTGGAAGGCTATCTAGAGAGCCTGCTCGGAGGGTCCTGCTCTTCTCTTTATACTGCCTTTGACAGGCACAAAAGACCCAGGGAAAGGACCTGGATTAAGAGAGTAGGGCCCTTTCAAGGCTAAGAGGAGCCACTTCCTCTGGCATTTCAGAAAAGCAGTCATTCAGTGCCCCCTCCCGTGGCTGAAGGCACCCGGGTCCAAGCTGCCAAGTGGGTGGTGCAGGTTGGACAAACCACACATTCCTGAGTCACCACTCACGAAGCCACAGTGGAAAGGATGCCTGCTCGAGAGCACAGTGTGCAACCTGCACCACCATCCAGAGCAGCCCTGGGAGCCTGGCCGACGCAAACCTTTAATTTCCCTTCCCACCCGACTCACCAGCCCCAACTCGGGCTCTGCGCACAGATGTTGGCCCAAAGCCAGAGGAGCCGCACGTTGTGGGATGAATTGTGTTCCCCGTGATGCGTACAAACCCCACCGCCCGGCCCCACGGATGTGCCCAGTGTGGATGTCGATGTGATTAGCTAAGGTGAGCCCAGATCAGATTAGGGTGGACCTAATCTAATGTGATTGGTGTCCTTAGAAGGAGAAGAAGTTTGGACACAGGGACAGACAGGGGACAGAAGGCCATGGGACCACAGAGGCTGAGACCGGAGCAACGCAGCAGCGGGGCGAGGAACGCCAGGAACCGTCAGCAGCCGCAGAAGCTGGAGAGGCACGGGGGCCCCTGGCCTGCGGGTCAGAGCGGGCACGCCGGCCCGCACCTCGGCTCTGGACTTCCGGCCTCCAGACCTGGGATGGAATAAGCTTCAAGCCACCCTGGGTGAGGCACCTTGTCACGGCCGCCCCAGGAATAACCCGCCGCGGGTGGGACGATCCAGACCGAAGCAGGACTTGAACCCCGACCTCCCTTCCGGGCCCTCCGGTGCCCTCAGATGCCAGGACGCCGGTGCAGAGCCCGCCGGGCGGAGCGCCAGGGCCAGACGTCCTCCTCTGCCCGCCTGGCCGGCAGGTCGGGGGATATTGCCACAACGTTCTCATTCTTCCCTGATCAAAGGAGCCGGGACTGAACCTGCTGTAATCATCCGGCGGGGAGTTTGCTTAAAATTCCCCTAATTACGGGAGAGCAGAAAATTGCTACGCCTCAGACTGAATAGAGAAAGCGAAGGCGCCCTGCTCCCAGCTGCCAGGATGGGGACAGAAAGGCTAGGAGAGGCGGGTGGGGGGGGGGGCAGCTATGGGTGGCAGCGATGGGGAGGGAAAGGGATGTTCCCTGGGTCATGCCGGGGGGTGGGAGAGGGAGGGCCGGCGCCAGCTGCAAGGTGGCTGGCTCGGCTTTTCTCCTGCAGCAGGAAGGCTGCAGGGGCGAGAAGCGACGGCATTTAGCTGTCACATGTACCCTCCGTGGTTGCAGGTGGCTTTCTAGAAAGGATGGGGACCCAGGATGCAAGTCTGGATAAGAATGGAGACTTGGGCACGTCCTCCAGAGCAGACAGAAAGGCCAGGGCGCAAGCTGGCAGGAGAGGCTGCCCCCAGGGGCACCCCCACCCCGGGCTCTGCCCGGTCCGGGCACATTGAGGGGTCTGGAGGGAGGAAGACGGGACAGAATCCCCACCTCGGGGAGTTTCAGTCTGGAGACTAGGGAGCATCCTAACTGGAAGTAGGACTCAAAACCACAGCACACCAGGGTGTAAGCTGGAGTGAGCTGAGCCGGATGCAGCATGTCGGGGAGGGCTTCCCGGGGAGGCGAGAGCTACGCAGGAAAAGGAAGGGGGGAGGAGGAAGAAGAGACGGCCAGAAGGAGGATGGGATGGAAGAGGGGGGGAAACCCTTGAAGGAGCCCTGAAGGATGACAGTTTCCATTTTTTCATGACTTCAGAGAGGTGAAGTCACTTGTCTGAGGTCACACAGCTCATGAGCGGGGGAACCAGCCACACAGAAGCAGCAAGCTGGCGGGGTGGGGGCAGCAGGGCTGGGGGGAGAGGCTGGCCAGAAGGGAGTGCTCGAAGAAAAGCAGAGCACTCAGGGCTGAAGGGCCTGCTGCACGGGCAGGCCACTTACTGCAAACTGATACTGATGGCCAGCAACAGGGGACGAGGCCCCCCTTTCCAGCCCTGCGCCAGCCCCGAGCTCCTGAGCTCCCACCCGCCGCCCCACGGAGGGGGCACATGCTCCATCCCCTCTCCCGTTCCCCGGTGGGCACCAGCTGGGTCCTCTGGGGCCCCCAGCCCCACCATCGCGGCTGTCCTGGGTGTGGACTCAGGGGCTGCGCCCACAGAAACCCACCCAAGCTGGCGTTTCCACGGAAAGGGGCGAATCAAAGCAGCGGCTGCGGAAGGGCAGGAAGGCAGGCCAGCCTCACCCAGGACGGGCATCCCCTGCAGGAACCGCCGGCAGCGGGGACGCCGGCCCCCCTCGCCCCTGCCCGGCCTCATTTCTTTCCCTGGCGGGACTTCTTTAATCATCCAGACTCCAGATGCCACCAAAGTCTCAAACTCTACAAGCAGTAGGTAAAGAACTGTAGGAAGAGACTTTCTCCTGCTACCCCGAAGACTGAATTCTGAGGGGCCCAGCTTGGCCCCTGCCAGCCCTTCCTGCCTCGGTCCAGGGGGTCGGGGCACGCTGGACAAATGGCTTGACCGAAACAGAGCGCCGAGAATTCAGCGTGTCGGACCCCAGTGGCCCGCGCAGCACGCCATCAGGCTGCGCAGCAGCAGGCCGGGCAGGGAGGGCTGCGCCCTGGCGCGGGGCCCGTGGAGGAGGCGTAGGAAGGGTATCGGAGCTGGGGACCTGTGCTTTAGAAACACAACTATTTTCACGCTGTTCAAATTTTCTGTAATTACTTCCCTTTTGTTCTCCCTTAGTATTTAGGGAAGTTGTTGGTGGAAATGCCAGCTGATCCCAGCAGAGCCGAGAGGAAGCAGCAGAAGGTTTGTGTCCCTTCCTGGGCTCAAGGTAAAAGCCAGCACGTCCTCCTGGAGCTGGGGGTGGGTGGTGGCAGGACCCGGCCAGGGCAGCCTGGGGGGTCGCAGCTGCAGCCCCAGGGCCCCTTCCTGAGCTGTCAAGCATGGGGCGGCCCTGGGCTCCCTGTGAGCCGCGTCTGGCGTCCTGGACCCCCTGCCCGACCCCGTGTCTGCTCCGTCACAGTGGGGAGCCAAGTCCTCCCTCGGGCTTGGCCATGAGCCTGGGGGGGAAATGCCGGCGTCCCAGTCGTCCCGCGTTCTGAGTCTCCCTGCGCACCCCCCTTCCCCGGCCCCGACCTCTGGCCGGGCCCTCGCTTTAAAACTTGCACACGGGCATCAAAAGCAAGCCAGGGGGCAGGGAAGGTGCCTCGGTGTCTCACTGGGTGCAGGGGTCTGCTCTGCGGTAGAGAGAGCCAGGCGCGGGCACTGGAGATCAGCGGCCCCTCTGATCACCACAAGGGGATCCGGGAAAAGGGTCACGGCTGTGGAAAGGGCGGGCGCGGGGTAGCGGGGCCCTGCTGTTAAATGGCTTGTAAGGCTGTTGTCAGCACCGCTCACAGGGAGGCGCTGGCCCTGCTCCCCGCCTCGGCCGCCCCGGCCAGGTGCCCTTGGCCTGCGTGACCGAGCAGCCCGGACGAGCCCAGGGTCTGGAGACAGAGAGCAGCAATGGCAGGGGACATGAGGTGCTGATGACTTTGCGGAGCAAGACAATTGCCATTATGGAGACAAGACCCAGAATCAGGGTCCAGAAACTAGCAGGTTTGTAGAAGGGGCCTCCCATGGACTGCGTAGTTAGCGTGCCCACACGAGGAGGGAGAGGGTGGGAGTACGGCCCTCGTACAGGTGAGGTGAGGACGCCGAGGACCGAGGCCGAGTCGTCCTGTGCACACAGTGAGTGGACACGGAACTCAGGGCACGCTCTGTCGGGGACTAAATCAGGTCTCACCACCCCCACAGCTGTGCCTGTGCTGAGCTTGTCCACAGCCTGGGCTCACCTGGCGCCCAGGACCACAGGTGGCGGGAGCCCTGGGGATGGAGAGCTCGCCTGTCACGCCTCTCCACCTGGGGAGCACCCCGAGGCCGTCCAGAGGCGGCCGAGGGCCCGGGCAGGGGGGAGGAGAGAGAGGTGCACATGTCAGTCACCCCTCAGCCTGTGTCCGAGCTCCGCACCTCCTCAAGCCTCCCACCAGTCCCCACTCCGTGGGCTTTGTCCAGTGACGTCATTGTCACCCACAAGCACATCTTTGCCGACACTGAGCTCTGCCGGGGGGGGGGGGGGCCCGCCGGCAGCTTTCCAGCCTCCTTCTCATTTGCACACGCCCACCGTGGCCAGGGTGGCTCCAAAGGTCAGTTGCTATGGGACAGGCGGCCCATTACAAAAACTGCCCCTTTTCGGAACTGGTAACATGGCACCCATAATAGAGGGTGGGGAGAGAGAATGATGAGAAATGAGATGCTCCCAAAGCCGGCCTGGCTCAGGGAGCGGCCGGACGGGGCTAAGGGCCAGAGAAGCAGAGTCATCCGGCCTTGGCCCAGCCGCTCCCCTGGGCTGGACTTGAACCTGTCCTGGAAACACTCTTATCACAAACTGGTCGTCTGGGGCCCTGTTCAGTCTGGCAGCAGGTCGAAGATGTAGAGGGTAAGTCCTGAGGCTGCCTGCACTGGGCTGCTGGCTCGGGGGTCTGGAGCCTGCAGGGCTCGCTCCTGACCAGGAGTGAACAGAATTGACCCTGAAAGAAGGGGAGAGCTTGTGAGCTTCAGAAGGAGAAGATAAGAAGTGAGAGAAGCCAAGACGAAGTCCAGTTTTGCCTAGTATGCCTGTGTCTTTCCTTCCCATCCACACAAATCGTATCCATCCTTCAAAACCCAGCCCAAAAAAAATGCCACCTCCTCCACAAAGCCTTCCCTGATTTCCAAGGAAAGGTTTTTCTTTCCCTAAGTACTTTATCCACACTGATCTCGTGAGCCTTATCACTGTCTTCCTCACAGCATGCAAACTTTGGCATTCTACAGTGCAGAAACCATCCTCTCATGACACATGCTCCTTAAGTAATTGCTGGATAAATAGAGACTGGTGGAGAACAGAGGTCCACTAACGGAGCTGGACGGGAAGCAGAGTGCTCAGATCCGAGGACACGGGAGGAGTCCAGGAATTGCCAGCTGAAACAGGACTCTGCTTGCCATCTGAAATCCAGATTGCATCTGGGGACCAAATAAAGAAGAAGCCTGTTTCTCCAGGGTCGTGGGGAACTGAGAGTGTGAATGCGGGGCTCTCCCGGGACATATCAGGGTGGGGGGAGGAGGAAGCACTGGCTACTGGGAGAATAAGTCTGTGGGAAAATGCCTGCCCATTTCCCCTCGCCCCGTGTGGTTTTGGCAGTGGCAGCAGCAGCAAGTATCCATGATTTTCATTTCAAATATTCTATTTTCTTTTCATTTAGAAATTCCATTTGGGTCTTTTTTTTATTTGAAATTTTTATTGAGCTAATTGTAGATTCACACCCAGTTGTAAGAAATATCATAGAGAGATCCCACGTACACTTCTCCATGTTTTCTCCAATAGTAGTATTTTGCAAAACCGCAGTACAATATTACAACCAGGAAATTTACATTAATGCAATCCCCACTCCCCTATTTGTATATATTATATAATTTTACTGCACATGCACGTTTGCGCATCCATTACCATAGCCGAGATACTGAATAGTTCCATCATCCCTCGTTACCCTTTTACAGCCCTGCCCACTGGCCACCCCACCTCCTGTCCCTAACTCCTGACACCGTCAATCTGTTCTCCATTCTAAAACGTTTTCATTGAAAAAGATGCTATATAAATACAATCACAATATGTACCCTTCTGGGATTAGCTTTTTTCACTCAGCATAATTCTCTGTGGATTCATCCAGGCTTTTGTGTATATCAATAGTGGGTTCCTTTTTTATTGCTAAGTATTATCCCATGGCATGGATGTACCAATTTATTTAACCTTCCACCTGTTGAAGGATATTTGGGCAGTTTCCTGGTTTTGGCTACTATGAATAAAGCTGCAATGAATATTTGTGTACAGGGTTTTGTGTGAACATAACTTTTCATCTCTTTGGGATAAATGCCTAAGATTGCAATTGCTGGGTCATATGGCAATGGCCTGCTTTGTTTTTTAATAACCTGCCAAACTGTTTTCCAGAGCGGCTGTACCATTTCACATTCCCATCAGCCATGTTTGAATGATCCACCGTTTCTATAGCCTCCCAGCATTTGGCATTGTCACTATTTTTTATTTTGAACATTCTGATACTCCTGTGGTAACGTTTCATTGTGGTTTTCATTTGCATTTTCCTGATGGCTAATGATGTTGAACAACATCTCAGGTGCTTATTTGCTATCTGCATATCCTTTTTTTAAAACGCCGTTTTATTCACACACCATACAATCCATGCAAATTGTATAATCAATGGAACTCATTCACAGAGCTGTGCTTTCATCTCCACAATCAATTTTAGAACATTTTCATTGCTCCAAAAAGAAACACCCCATGCACCTTATACTCTATTACTGACACTGCATTGGTGTGGTACCTGGGTTACAATTAATGGAAGAATATTAAAAGTTACTGTTGACTGCTCCATAGTTTGCCTTAGGTGGATTTTTTCCCCATAGACCATAGTCTTTTTTTAAACATCTTCTATTTCTCTCCTCCTCATGTTCATGCTTTTCTTTACATATATGAGCACATGGAACATATTTACAATCATTGTTTTAGCATCCTTGTCTGCTAGTCCCATCATAGTTCTCATTTCTGGGTCTGTTTCTATTGACTGAGTTTTCTTCTGGTTATGGGTCATATTTTCCTGCTTCTTCACATTACCGTTAGTTTTTTTAATTAGACGCTGGATATTGTAGATTTTGCGTTGTTGGTGCTGGCTTTGGTTGTATTCCTTTAAAGAGTGATGGACTCAGTTCCGGTTCACCATTAAGGTGTTTGGAATCATTTTGATCCTTTTAAGTCTTTTTTTTTTTTTTTTTTTTTTTTGAGGTACCAGGGGACCAGGGAATGAACCCAGGACCTTGTATGTGAGAAGCTGGTGCTCAACCACTGAGCCATATGGGTTTCCCTGAGTAGGGTTTTTTGTATGTTTGGTTTGTTGTTTGCTTTGGTTTTTTCAGGAAGCACTGGGAATCAAACCTGGGACTGCCCATGCGGGAGGTGGGAGCTCAACCTCTTGAGCCACATCTGATCTCAAGTCTTGCTTTTAAGCTAACTTAGACTGGGTTCAGCACAGCCTTTGACCCATGGCTAAGGCAATACCCTTCTGAGGACTCTATCCAATGTGCTATGTTTTACAGTCTCTCTGCTCCCACTGGTGGGAAGCTGAACTATTCATTCCCATGAATGGCTCCAGCCCTGCATGAGCTCTAGGAATTGTTCAGCCCACTGCTTTCTGGAAGTTCTTTCCTCAACCTTGTGTTGTCTCACCCCAAGCATGCAAAGATCAGTGTTCAGCCAGCATGTCGGGGACCCTTCTACAGAGCTACAGAATTTTCTCTGTGTGTACAGCTGCCTCCTCTCCAGAGTCCGCCTCTCAAATCCTGGCCTCCTCAGCCTCCCCCAACTCTAATCTCTGTCTCATCAACTCAGCAAGGCCACCAAGCTGTCTGGGATTTCCCCTCCTTTGCTTTGGCTGGAGACATTCTCCAGGCAGTAAACTGAAGCAATGCTGGCGCTCAGTCCATTCATATCCCTTCTATCAGGGACCACTTGCCTGTTACCCACCGTCTGAAAGTAGCTGTTTCATGTATTTTGTCCAGTTTTCAGTTGTTCTCATCAGGGCAATTCCCATAGCAGTTAATCCTCCACGGGCTGCTGGCAGGCCTCCTGTTGAAAATATTTGTTGAGGAGCTCTCCTCTGCAGCAGGTGTTGCCAGGCCCTGCTGTAGGTGCTGGGACCCAGCAGCAAACAGGGTGGACAGAAGCTCAGTCCTCGTGGAGCTAATACTCCAGCAGGCAGGGGACATGCAATAAATAACAGCAAGAGGCATAATGAATGTGTAGAATGTTAGAAGGTGAAAGGGGCTATGGGGAAATAATAGAACTTGGAAAGAAAGCTGGAAGGAGCCAGGGAAGGCAGTAGTAATTTTCAACAGGATAATCAGGAAGGCAGCCCTGAGCGGTAACTAGCAAAGTTCTGAAGGAGGTGCGGGAATGAGCCACAGATGCAAAGGCTCTGAAATGGGAGCAGGTTTGGCCTGTTCAAGGAACAAGAATCAGTGTAGATAGAAGGGTGTGAGTGAGAAAGAGGCAAGGTCAGAGAGAAAAGGGAGGCTGTGGCAGTTTGATATGACTTAAATGAATTCCAAAAAGAGATATTGATTATGTTTGTAACCTGGTCTGTTCCTCTGGGCCTGATACTCTTTGATTGTATTAAATTCAATCGTTTTACGTTTACTTGATTATGTTAAGATTAGGGTTTTAATTGGACCCACCCCCTTGGTGGCTATATAAATGGAGTCTCAATCAAGGAGGCAGAAAAGAGGAAGGTGCTCCAGAGACACGGACGATGATCCTGTGGCCCCAGGAAGAGGGATGAGCTGTTTAGGTGATAGTTTACAGCTCAAGAGAACAGAGCAACTGAGCCCAATGTCAGCCTATAGCTGAGATCGGAAGAAGCTGAGCCCGTGGAGCCTTAAGAGGAAAGAGGAAGGCTGAACCCTCTCAGATATCACCTGCCATCTTGTGTCAACACGTGGCAACAGACTTTGGGTGAGAAAATACCTCTTATGGTACCTAGAGTTAGACTCTTTAGGACCTTGTAACTATACACTTTTACCCCAAATAAATACCCTTTATAAAAGCCAACATATTTCTGGTACTTTGCATGAGCACCCCTTTGGCTGACTAACACACAAACTGGAAAGAGTCTTATAGGCTACTGAAGGATTTGAGCTTTCTCTCTAAGACAGGAACCTTCAGAAGACTTCAATCAGTAGAGGGACATGATATGACTTACCTTAAAGCATCATCTGGCTGCTGTGTTAATGACAGACGGTGGGAACAGGACAGCAATGGGACAGCTATTGTTCAGGCCAGAGAATAGGGGTGCTTGGACCTGGGTGGAGGCCATGGAGGTGGCGAGAAGTGGTGGGATTCTGACTGTCACGCTGAAGGAGAGAGAGGGGTTGAGGATGACTCCAGAGTTGGTTGGCCCAGGTAACTGAGAGAACGGAGTTCCATGACGGAGATAAGCAAGGCTGCAGGCCAAGCAGGTGTGGGGGTGGGTGGGGATCAGTTTGATTGTGGACGTGTTAGCCTGAGATGTCTACTGGACATCTAAGAGGCAATATCCAGGGGGCAGTTGGACACACAAGTTAGGAATTCAGTGAGGAGATCTAAGACAATGGGTGGCCCCAGCTGGGAAATGAACCTCCCTACCTAGTCCAGCCCTAACTTCCCCAGAGTGCACCTTCGGGACCCAACTGGAGGACATTCCATGAAATGTCCGTGGAAGAGGGCAGGAGCTGGCAACACCAAGCCGGGTCCTTCAGGGGCCAGCTCACCCATCCCTCCTCTTATCCAAGCAAGGTGACCCTGCTAAAGGCAGCCCAGGCTAGTGTAGACAGACAGCATGCCTGCCCATGAATCCCACTCCAGGACTTCCAAGATGCTGCATTGCCACTCAGTTCCCCAGGGGCCTCATGGATCCTGCTACTTCACAGGCTCCCCGGTTCTCACTAATGACTCCAGACAGTGAGATTTGCTCCCTGGGCTCTGGAGATCGCTTTTCCCGATATTCTTTTTTTTTTAAGATATATTTATTTATTTATTTCTCTCCTCTTCCCCCACCCTGGTTGTCTGTTCTCTGTGTCTATTTGCTGTGTGTTCTTCTTTTGTCCACTTCTGTTGTTGTCAGTGGCACGGGAATCTGTGTTTCTTTTTGTTGCGTCATCTTGCTGTGTCAGCTCTCCGTGTGTGCGGCGCCATTCCTGGGCAGGCTGCACTTTCTTTCGCGCTGGGCGGCTCTCCTTATGGGGAGCACTCCTTGCGCGTGGGACTCCCCTACGCGGGGGACACCCCTGCGTGGCAGGGCACTCCTTACGCACATCAGCACTGCGCGTGGGCCAGCTCCACACGGGTCAAGGAGGCCCGGGGTTTGAACCGCGGACCTCCCATGTGGTAGACGGACGCCCTAACCACTGGGCCAAGTCCGCTGCCTTCTCTTGATATTCTGCATTTGGCACGAGCCTCCCTACTTTGCCTTGCTTCCTGCTGACCAGGACGGTGACAGCTGTTGCCCAGGCCAACCCTAAGCACAGGCTGCTCTATCTTCTCTCCATTGTGCCTCACAGCTGGCCTGTGACTCAGAGGACCATCTCCCCTTTTCCTTCTAGAAGGTCTAATAGCCCTATGACCTGGAAGTTCTTTCCAGATATCTAACCTCCATCCCTACTGCTTTTACCCATGTCCTTTTATTCTACCCACTCCCCAACGGGAACAAACGGGCCCTGAATCACCTATTTCCCTCTGCCCATGGTTCTGCCCTTGTCTGGCCTTCTTTCTACCCCCTGGTCCTTGGTTTCCTTCCTCAGTCACGTTCTGCACGTCCTCTCCTCTCTGCTCTCTCACCCCACTAATCATCCATCTCGTGGGTCAAGCTCCCCTTGATGGCTGTGCAGGTCTTTCTCGCCTTCTACCCTGGGGACCTCGAGGCCTGCGGTGTCCCCTCCAGACTGCCCCCCTTTTCTTCAGACACCCAGGCCCTTCCTACACTGGCCTTGCAGCAGTCACCTGCTGTCCTCGCACTGTCCGACCGGGCAGGAGAGGCGCCTGTCGCTGGAGGAATGAACACGTCCCTCCCAACGGTCACCGCCCTCCCGCTTCCTTCCCTCGTTCGCTCTCACACATACACACACGTGCACACACGCGCTGCTCCTTAGGTGATGGTGAGGGCAGTGGCCGAGGGATCTACACTCCTTTTTCCTTCTGCTGCTGTGGTAAAATATGGACAGCGGGAACCGCAGGAGAAATGAGGCATGAAAATTAATCTGCTTTACAATCCTCATGAATATTTAAAAGCTGATGAATATGTAACTACATTTCTTTTCTCCTCCATTAGTGTCTGCTTTTGAGTTACTCTACAGCTCCCTTTAGCTCCGTTGGGGGCGGGTTGGCTAGACTGATGTTTAAATTGGTTTTACAGGTGCCCGTAGCTTCCTGGGTTCCCTCCACCCCCAATCCTGGCAAAATGATTTTTCTCTCTAAAATCCCCTGAAAAAGGCCTGGCAGACAGAGAGCGAGAAAACCCCTTTAACCCTAACAGAGTAAAGGGAAGGAGGCTGAGGGAAGACACTTTAATGGGCCCCTCGCAGAGTACAATCTTTTAAGGATAAACTACTTCCTCCTTCCTGAGGCTTGGTTTTCCCCTTAAAGGCAAGAGCAGGCTCTCACTCACCAGTCCTCATGGCTTCAGGGTCCTAAGCCAGGGTGGCCTTAAGGAAGCCGAGGAATTGGACAGCAAAATGTTATTTTCTTCCTACTCAGAAGAATCCACTATCAAGATACTGGAATTGTACTTTGTAACCATCTCATGGCCCTTGGAACCAACCTCTAGACCCGTCCTTTGGCGCATCACCTGGCCTATCACCTGGGCCGGTCCTCCTTGGCTACTCAGGGAGCCCACGTGCCACCCACTCCAACCTCTGGAGGCAGCTCAGGAGGGAAGGCTGCTCAGGCGCCTACCCACATCCATCCATCACCCGGAGCAGGCAGCAGTAGCAGCGGGCAGCTTCCCAGAGCAGCAAGATTTCTGCGGGAGCCTGAGGGAGAATCCAGCACTGAGCTGGCATCCTGTGGAGGGAAAGCTGGTCCTGGCTGGGGACAGGGAAGCGCCATGGGGCAGGGCAATGGGCTGCGGAAGCATCCGTCCTCCACTTTCCAGAACACAGCCCCACCTGGCAGCAGGGCTGCTCAGAAAGGACTGAAGGTCCCAGAGCCCCGCAACCGTCCAGAGAATTCCAGGTTCCATAGCCGCTGGTCTGGGAATTCCAAGTCAGAATGGAATGCAGCTACATCTCAGGGTGCCCTCCCCTCAACTTCCCAGCCCACCCCCCACACCTGCCCCAGCCTCTCCGTCCAACTCTCCTCTACACAAAGCCTTGCCAGTCAACTTTCGCTCTTCGTTTTGATCCCATTTCTCCCCTTCTAATAGTCCTTAGGAACTCCTTAATTTCCAGCTTATCAAATTCATGACTGATCTTTCATCTCAGCCACCAAATACCCTGGGCCTCTTGCCCACCCTAAGTTCCCCCACCCCTAGGCTGCATCTAGGTCACCATACTCCCCATGCCAAGCCTGCTACCCTTTTGCCTCTGCGGCTGCATCCTGTCCTTCCAGAGCTGCCTCCACCAGGAAGCCTTCCCTGGGTAACCCCAGCCGCTGCAGAAGACCCTGTCATCTCTTCTGGGCTCTCAGTCTTCAGTGTGCCCGCAGTACGCTCATTGGCACGGCCATCATGTGGGCACCATGCGGAAAGGCTGCTTGTCACGCCGTGTCGCTTCAACAAGACCTGCACACGCAGATAGTAATCAGTGTCAGCAGCACCGCCTGGAACAGGCGTGGCAGCACACATCCAGCTACTCCCCTGGCCCACCCCTGCCATCAGATCAGCCTCCCTGCGCCTCTTGTGAATGCCCTGTCCTGCTGCCGGGAGCTCCCCAAATGCAGGGACCAGAGACCCTGCTCCCTCTGGACCTCTGCTCCCAACTGCTACCCTGAGACCATGTACATTAGAGTGCCATGGGGTTAGGGACCCCGGTGTAAGAGAGGGATGACCCAGCTTGAAGATATGGAAGGACCCTGAGCAGCAAGTCCAGAGACCAGGCTCTGCCCATGGCCTGGGTCAAAGCATTTCATCTTCATTCTCAGCTTTTCCATCATTCAGATGGTGTGGCAGTTTGAGATGATTTATGAGTCCCAAAAAGAGGGAGATCATGTTTGTAAACTAATCTATTCTTCTGGGTGTGACACCCTTTGATTGCATTAGATTCAGCGGCGATGTCTTTGCTTCAATTCCCTGTTAACATTAGGGCTTTAATTCGACCACGTCTGTGAGGCATAACTCAGGTTGAGCTCCCACCCCCTCGGTGGGCTGATATGAAAGGACACTCACTCCAGAAGACGCACGGAAGAGAGAGCGCTCTCTCGTTTTTTATGCTGGGGCCTGGGAAGAGAGATGAGCGCTTTGTCTGATAGTTTGCAGCTGACCTTGAGAAGAACACTGAGACTGACAGAGAAAGCCCATGAGCCCCATGCCAGGAGAGAGGGGAAGCCCTGAGAGACCAGACAAGCCCGTGCCAGCCTGTAGCTGAGCGGGGGGAGGCTGAACCCTGGCAGAGATCAGAGACCACCTTGCTTCAGCAAGTAGCAGCTGACTGGATGAGAAAGCACCCTTGAGTTGGACTCTTAAGGGCCTTGTAACTGGAAACTTTTACCCAAATAAATACCCTTTATAAAAGCCAACAGATTTCTGGTACTTTGCGTCAGCACCCCTTCGGCCGACTAATACAGATGGGGATAAAGATGTGTCCCTACATCAAAGAGTTATGATGAAAATCAAATGTGAAAATGCTTTGAAAAGTACACAACACTGTGTAAATATTAGGTGTCTCGACTATTATTATAATAGTTAAAGCCAAGTATTACCTAAGTATTTGATATCTCCCAGCTCCCCCTACACACCCCCATTTAGGGAGGGGAGCCTCCGACCTAGCCCCTTTTGCTTTCCCTCCCCAGATGCCAATTGGCTGAGTGCCCCCTCGGGACCAGCCTCTCATTACCCGTGACAGGTTCCCCAAGCAACAATGCCACCCTCAGCCCTGGCCCCTCCGCTTGGCTCCCCAGCTGTCTCGGCAGCAGGAACAAGCGTGCACCTTGTCAGACAAGCCCTGCATCTCCAGCGGAACATGCTCTAAGCATCATTACCCAGGAGGGGGGGCGGTACACGGGCCCCACCCCCATAGGAAGAGCTGCTGCCAGCGCTGTCCTTGTCACGGTGGCAGCAGCTGAACGCTGAGCTGTCCTGGGCCGAGGCAGCCCTGGCTAAGTAGGACCAGGTCGGCCCCAGTCTTGGAGGACCGACCTCCTGTGAGCGGCTGGGGGGCCTCAGGGGAGAGGGGCTGCCACAGCCTGGCTCCCTCCTCCCTTTCATCACCCTCCATGTTAGCCCCCTACTGCCCATCTTGAGGGCCCCCCAAGGGGACACGTACCCACTCTGGGTTCCCTGTCCACTACCAGGATGGGGCCCCATTGGCCCTGCCACCCACTCCTACCCTGCTTTCCCCAGAGGCTGGGGTGTCCCCTATTTCTCAGGTGCAGCACCAGCTGCAGCCTGGGCACACGGCAGTGCTTGGAGATGCAGACAGGTAGTTAGGATGGGTCCCCCTCCACAGAGCCGGGCACAGGGCAGGGCAAGAGAGTGGCCACCTCCCACACGCCACCCCCTTTGTGCACATGTCATCCGCAGGGAGACGCCTCCCAATTCATCTGCCTCCCCCACATCTCACCAGCTGTTGACGTGGTTGTCTTTGAACCTGACCATCGTTTCTCCCACCTCCTGGGCATTCGTCCACCACGGAGCTGACCAATCCCCAGGTCCAGCCGAGGTCTCAGCCCCACACATACACCTCCCTGTCTTCAGACAGATGGAGAGTTGGGCCCTGCCCCAGGCACCTGACTCCCCCAACTCATCCTTCTGGGTGGAGCTTTTAGGCCAGAGGGTGAGAGAGAAGCTGAGGATATGTGGGGCTCCCTGGGGTGCAATCCTTCCCGCTAGGAGGCCAGAGACAGCAGGGGCTCCTTGTCCTTCCTAAGCAGAAGCTCTGAAGGAGGCAGATTCTGCTTTTCCCTTTCTTCCCTTAATGTACATCCTCACGCCCCTGCTCTGCCAGGCTGAGCCCCAGAGCAGGGCTCACGCTGTCTGCTCAGAAGTCCCGCCAGCTATGGGTTCCTCCCAGCAGCCCCGAGCCCCAAGCCTGTTCCGGGAGCCTGGATCCCTGCCCCCAGGTATCCCCTGCCCGGTGCTAATCTCCACCCTGCTCTCGGGGCTTCTAGGGAGCAGTGCCTGGCACTGAACTCTGGATGGAGACCTGAGTGAGGACAGCCACCCCGAGGGCCGTGGCCTTCCCCCTGCACCCTGAATCCTGAGCCTTCTCCCGGCCCTTCCCCACTGGAGCTCAGCCACTGCGAGAGTGACAGCTCTAGTGGGCTGGATGCATTGAGACAAACGGGGCTGTGATTAGCCAGCCATCAATATCTTTTAAAGGCCCATTCTCTGGAAAACTGGCAGGTCTCACCAGTTCCCCCGCCCTCCCTGAGCCAAGCAGAGATCCCCAAGGCAGCCCGAGCCTCCCTCCTTCTCTCTCCTTCCCTCCCTGTGCTGGCCATATCAGCCAGATGGATGATGTCTTATTTCTCTTGGATTTGGCTGCAGGAACCAAACAGCATTTAAGGTCATTGATTGTTCAAAAGGCCAAGTGTATAATGTACCAGAAAATTAGTTTGGAGTGCCCGGCAGGAGAGCAACTTAGCTCTGGCCTTGGATTTACTGTGCTCTGGTGGGCCAGGATGGGGATATGGTGGGGGCCAGTGTACCTTGCAGTCTTATCAGCAGATTCTGAGAGTCCTTCCTCTCCTGGTGTCCATAAGGGGCCTCCTTATCAGGTAATTGATACAGGTGAGCTGGGCTGCTGCCATACCCCTCCTTCATAGCAGCCCCCACCCAATAAATCTGCCCCCCCAAACACACATACAGTAAATTCACATTACACACAGTTGTAGAAAACCATGCCTATGGAAACACATGTACAAGAGACTGACAGGTGCATATAACATCCTCTCACCTATATGCACATAAGACTGAGAGTCTGGGTAAAAGATTTTCCCTTTGCCTGAAGAATCTGGTACTTAGCAGTGGGTCTGGCACAAAATTGGTGATCACTGATGTTTATTGGATCAGTTAAAACAGCTTCTTGGCAGAATGACTTTATTTTATTTTATTTTTAAATAAACATCTTTATCTTTGATTTTTTTATTTTTATTTTTTTATTTATTTTTTATTTATGTCTCTTCCCTTCCCCCCCCCCCCAAGTTGTCTGCTCTCTGTGTCCATTCGCTGTGTGTTCTTCTACGACTGCTTCTATCCTTATCAGTGGCACCGGGAATCTGTATTTCTTTTTGTTGCGTCATCTTGCTGCGTCAGCTCTCCGTGTGTGCGGCGCCATTCCTGGGCAGGCTGCGCTTTCTTTCGCGCTGGGCGGCTCTCCTTACGGGGCGCACTCCTTGAGCGTGGGCTCCCCTACACAGGGGACACCCCTGCGAGGCAGGGCACTCCTTGCGCGCATCAGCACTGCACATGGGCCAGCTCCACATGGGTCGAGGCCCGGGGTTTGAACCGCAGACCTCCCATGTGGTAGGCGGACGCTCCATCCTTTGGGCCAAGTCCGCTTCCCTGGCAGAATGGCTTTAGAACCATGGACAGCTCCCGGCCATGAGCTGGTCCCTCTCCATTCAGTGCATTCACCTGAGCAAATCCAGCTCCAGCTCACAGCCAAAGGACTCACAAGCAAATTGGTCATTATAATAATAACTTTCACTCCGAGGCACCTACTATGTGCCAGTTCTGAGCCACTCTGCATGAATCATCTCGTTTAGGCCTCACAACCTCCCAGGATGAGGTTTTATCGTTCTCACTCCATAGATGACAAAACTGAAGCTTACAGCTGGAATCATCTCCCAAAGTTTCCATTGAGCCTGTCTTAAATAACAAAGGCAAGGGCATTTAGCTCCAGGGGCATCTGTTAAATTGCACATATTTAATATGACTGTAGCTTCACCAGACAGGTTTCCCCCTGAGAGCAGAAGAGGAGAGATTGACATGTATCCACCAACCCACAACGGCAATTCCTCAATGTCAGCCCATCAAACACTTCCTGTCTCCACCTCAGCCAGCCCCAGACAGCCTGGTGGAGAGAGGAAGCATGCACTGCATTGGTGAACACACTCATGGGTGAGTTTCCCTGAAGGTCGAAAATCAAGGTCAAGCATAGCCAAAGTCATGGAAATCTGCAAAGGGGGCATTTGAGAGGCAAAGTGAGATGATGTCAAAGACAGCAGGTTGTTACATAGACTCTCAAGGTTTTAAGAGGTTAACCAGGACTCTACAGGTTAACCAGGACTCTGCTGGAAGCAATTTTCCAGCTCTTCTCCTCTTCCCTCCCTGGGACCAAAATATGTTGAAAGATGAAAGATTCAGTTCATTGAGAAAGACAATTGATGGTGAGGATGATGGCTGAAGAACTGAGCTTAAGCAAAGAAACAGACTCCTCTAAGGAAACAGGAAATTCTTTTGTAAAAGGTTAGATGCAATTTTGTGATGGACAAAAACAAGAGTATCTCCATTGTCTTCCAAGTAAAAACAGACCAGGCCAGACCATTGGTGGGAAAATGGTAACTGATGAACCACCGATGCTCCAACTGACCCAGGACACAAGCAAGTGTCAGCATCTGCCAAAGAAACCCGTACCTCTGAGGCCCCAAAGTGCCTCAAAAACGTAAGGAAAGATCTTGGATATTTTGGTTTTGAGCACCAGTGCCCTGGTCTCCACATTTCCCTTCTCCATCAAATAGTCAATCAAGCTTTATCTTATATGTCAAGGTACTGAAACATCTGAAAGATTCTGTACAATAGAACAACTGGCACCTGTGGTACACAGTGTCTATACTACATTTTTGAGAAATTAATGTTTCAAAAGCAAAATCACCTATTTTGGTGCCTCACCCTATTCTGCAGGCCTGAGTCCAAATGACTTCGGGGCATTTCCAAAAATACAGTTCATCCTAAAGTGACAAACATTTGCTATTCTTTAAGACCACATGCCACTGGCTTCTAAAAGGGAGCTCCGAAAGTGTTTCAGCAATGTGACATCCCTGGAAAATGTATCAAACCTTCCAGGTGGATTGACAGGAACATGCACTTGAATGTAAAAGTTCTGACAGCAAAGAAAAAAAACTTCACCCAATTTTTTATTGTCACATTAGCAGCTCCCCATTAGCAGAGGATCCCTGAGTCCTTTCTTATGTTAGCTGGTTAGTATCTTGACCCCTGACGGGGTAAGAAGATTTGGTAAAGTGGGCAAGGCAATGAACTTGGAGGCAGGAAATCTGAGTTCGATTTTGGCTATAGCTTTTACTACCTGTGCAGTCAAGGACATGACACTTACGCGTCTTGTGTGTGTGTGTGTGTGTGTATTTCATTTAATAGAAATGCCCACCTGTTGGGACTGTGACTTTGGCTAAGTGAGTAGAGTCTCACACAGTACTCAGCACCTACTATGCATTTATACACATTAACTGGGCACAGGGTCACAGGTCTGGAGAAAGGCCTGGGGGTATCCTAGGGCCTGAAGAGAACAAAGGTGAAATGGGCTTTGAGGAGAGAGAGAAGGAGGGCACACACCGGGGTGGGTGGTTAGGACATGAAGAGACAAACCTACAACACGTAAATACTTCCTAGGGTTAAGCCTTGTGACAGGGATACAGGAAGGAGGCAGGGCTTCACCATTTCTAAAAATTATCTAAGACGTGAATGCAGCATGAGAAAGAAAGCTAAATCTTCTTAGAAAGAGAGATACTCCTCATTACCAAAGTGAAGGACCCAAACTGGCTTGCATTGCAACCAAAGAAGACAGTTAGCCAAGAGGAAGAACTTCTAGCCGGGATCCACTAGATCCTTCAACAGGCTAGCGAGAGAGGCTCTGGCAGTCTGGAAAGGTAAAGGAGACAAGCAAGGATCTGGAGATAGGGACGTGGACCAGATGAACTAGCCAGGGCCTTGTCCTACCTCCACCTTTGAGGCTAGACCACCGGGGTCTGTCTCAAGAGCAGCTTTCCAGCCCTGGGCGGGGGCTCTGCGGAGCCTGGGAAAACGCCGGTGTGGCAATTTAGTGGTGAGCAGCAAAGCTAATGAGTGCCAAGAATAACAGTGGCTTCTTAATGGAGCCCGTAATGAAGACTCATTTCGGGTTTTATTAACGTAGAGGAAAACACACTCGCTCCTCAGCTCAGAGGCAGGTAGATTAAAGATCAGCCCCAAACACAGGGCCATCCCACATCCTGCATCCTGCAGGGAACACCCCACTAGGCCCTGGGAAGTGGGGTCAAGGGGTGGGCTCAGCATTCTAGAACCCTCCTTTGGCCTCTGGAAAATCCCTTTGTGCCCCTAGATCCCACAGTCTTAGGAGATTTCAAGCTGGGCTCAGCCCTACACTCTGTGGACAAGCTGCAAATCAGAACACAAAGGAGCCCCACCCCTAAGGTGGTGACAGTGATTTTAATAGGCAGACACTTCTCGTGCAATATTTAATTAGAATATAACCCCACCAGAGTAATGAGAGACTAAAAAAGAATAGGCCTCTAGGCTGAAGGCTGGGCTAGACCATCCCCAACCAATGCTGTGCCCCCATTACCAAGTCCTTCAAATGCAGCAAGAGGGTAGACTCACCAAAGAACCTAAAGTTCTAGAAATACAGACCTTTAGAATGTGTACATGACCCTGGAGGTCATCGCATCTAAACCTCTGTTTTATAAGAGAAATTAGAAACTCATTCAAAACCTAACAGCTGATGGTGGCTGAGCCACGATCCAGAACATCCAGGGAGTGCCCCCTCCACGACACTCTTCTTTGTCCTTTGTCTTAAAACCTGGCTCATTGATCATTTCCTGGAGCGGGGCTGGCATGAGCAAGATGGCATGGGGGGGGCATTTCTGGGCTGGGATTTTCAGAGTCTCCAGTGCCCAAACCCCAGCCCAGAAGACAGCTCAGGGATTCTTTGCACACCGCAGGTGCTCTCTGTCTGTTGAATGAAACAGGAGATCTTCATTTTGTAGTTCATTGACAAACCCAAACGGGGAGCCTCAACAGAGGGATGAAAAGCATCCGCAGATAGCTCCACTGTTATCCCAGCCACACTTGCAACCCCTGCCTTAGCACCCAATTACCAAGTTAATAAGATGAGTGGCCTGGGAGCCTACGAAGTGTGTCTGAGTGGGGGGGAGGGCTCCCTTCCCATTAGCATGAGCTCTCTAGAATGGGGACCATCTCCCCTGGGTGCCGGGAAGGACCCAAGTCAGAGAGAAGACAGGCTCTGCCTGGGAGGACCCAAGCTGATGGGAATCAGTCTACCCCACCACACACGCTTGCGCACACACACACTTGAAAAGATAGTGGTGCAGTTACTGAGTGACTGCTGTGTACCCCACACCATGCATGAGAAAGTTATTTCTCATTTAATTCTCAAAGCATCATTGTAAGTAGGTATCATTATACCTCTTTTAACAGAAGAAGAGAATGAGACACAAATGGAGTAAGACACAAATGGTTTAAGTCAATTGCCCAAAGTCAGGCACCAAGAAATTAAAGGAGCCAGGAGAGGAAGCAGATGGACCTAACTGGGCTCTAGCTCCAGTCAGAGGCAAGCACCTGCTCACGGAGCACTTCAGTGCCCAGGGGACACCAAGTGTTGTGACATTGTGGCAAATGAACTGTGGAAGGTCTCCTGGACAAGGTTTTCTGGTACCTTTGAGAAAAGCCTGTCATTAATAGATGGCGGAACTAGTGGACTTATGAGAAAAGAAGCTTACATTTATTGAGCACCTACTGTATGTGTTGACCCCTATGTTCATTCTACAATCTCATTTCATTCTCACAACAACTTTCTGAGATCAGAGTTATGATCCCTGTTTTACAGATAAAGAAACTGAGGTTCAGAGAGGTCAAGTGTATTTCCAAGGTCCCAAGATACAGGATTTAAACCTAGGTCTGTCATGCTCCAGAAAGAAGGGATAAAGCCATTGGCTTGACCGCAGGAGACCGTAGGTGTTAGGGAGAGGCTAAAAAAACATAGTTCAGGGGCCATGCTGGAGACACTCTTTCTTAGAATAAGGAGATTGTTTTAGGAATCTTGGCTCTGAAAAGATGGGAGAAGGGGCATTTTTCTCTGCCTGATCTGCCCCTTCCCCTCAGTAAAGCGCCTGAAGACCTCAAAGGAGCAGCACATTGACACGATTTCATCAACATGCAAGAAGACTGCTTAGCTTTTAAGCACCACCACGGCCTCTTTAATCTGTTTTCCCAGAGAGGTTTATGCCCCATCTGCTCACATCGCCCCCGGCACAGCAATCTCGCCAGCGACTGCTGTCAGCACCCACGAGAGTCGCCTGGCTCCAGCCGGAACCCACAGCAGGGGGTAGTTCAGAGCTGGGGTGCCCCAGCTTGGAGCCTGGGCTGCCCCTCTCCCCAGCAGGGCCAGCGCTGCCAGCTTCCACGGCTTGGCGTGAGAATTAACGAGCCTGCCGCCAGCCTCCCAGTCATCTCCTGCTGTCCTCTCCAGCCCAAACAGCCTCTTCTCCCAGGCTTTCCCAACCATTCCACCTGTAATCCAGGAGAGGGGTTCAGTCAAGAGGGCTCTGATCTCTGCCCAGAGCCGCGACTCCCTGGGGGAGAGGAGCTGGAGGGAGCGCCACCTCTGTGCGGAGCCAGCCGGGCGGGAGGGAGGTCTGCGGCTGGCGGCCCCGGGCGACCAGGTAGAGGCTAGGAGATCCCGGGGCCCTGGAGCCCACAGGGGTGACACAGAACTCCAGCCCCCCTGGCATGGGGCTTTCCTGGGCCCCGGGTGGGGAAACAGAGGCACTGGGGCAGCGGGAGGGCCCACCTAAGGGGCCTCCAAGCAGTCGATGGCAGGGAGCCCCGGGCCCAGGCTCCGAGCACGCAGGCTCTCGGGGTGCCCCGGCAGGGCCCGCAGCCCGGCTCCCACCTCCTCCCAGGCACCCCTCCACCTGCCCAGCCGACAGCCCGGGGCTGCCCCATCTCCCCGCCGGGGCCCACGGGCCTCAGCCCCGCGCCTCTTCTCGCACCGGCCCCTTCTCTCTTTCTCAGTGCTGCCTAAGCCTTCCCACCCCGGGTGCCATCTCAGGGACACCCCCCCCCATGGAGCCCCAGGCCCAGCAAGACGTCCCCTCTCTCCTGCACCGTCTCCCCACTTCTGTTGAGCACAGACATCCTGCATGAAGTGAGTCCCCCCCAAAGCAGGGGGCCCTGGAGGATGGGGAGGGCAGTTACTGCTGGGTCCCTGGCACTCAGCACAGAGCCTGGCAACAGGCAGGGGCTTGGGACACAAGTGCCACTAACTGCAGCTGGGGGAACCCTGCTCTTCCTTCCTCTTCCTCTCCCTCCCCGGGCACCAGACGGTGAGCCTAGGTAAAGAAACTAGGCAGGTGGTCCAGGCAGGGTCAAACTTCGCTGTCCTTGGCTGGGAGGCAGGGGATGGGTACCCATGACCTCTCCTGCCACCAGAGGAGGATTTTCTTGCCCTTTGCCCCTCAGTTTTAAGGCTTTTAAAGGGACCTCACCTCATTCCCTCCCCTTCTTCCCCTGCCAGTTCTAAAGTAAACAGCTGCCTCCTGGTGGAGCTCCCCCTCCGGGCCGTCCACCCCTCCCCGGGCTCCCCCCTCCCCCCACCCAAGCCACGTGGCAGGGAATGTAATTAGGCCTTTCCCCAGGACGTCATCCCTTCCACGCAGTCGGTCTGCCCGTCCAACGGGGGATAATTTATGGAAATGGGTAAAGGTGTTTTAAATTATTCAATTTAAATGTAAATAGGGAAGATGGTTTCTCTGAATAAATTGTCTTATTTATGTTCCACCCGGCTCCCCTCCCAGGGAAATGTGGAGCAGTTTGGAGCCCTCTAGAGCACAGGGCCTCTCCCATCTCTTCAAAGCCCATTCCAAGCCCCGGTGGGGAGGGGGCTTGGAGACAAAACGCCCCTACCCACTCCCAGCTGGGGTCGCAGGACAAGGCTTTTCCCACTGCCCCCACCTGGGACACCTGTGGGCGTGGGTGCAGGCAGGAGCCAAGGCCTCCATCACTGCTGACGGGGGATACCTGGGCCAGGGGGCTCTGTCCCTTCCTGCCACCCAAGGTCTTTCCAGTTTGTGCCTTCCTGGTGAAGCCCAACGTGCCCTGAGATGCTCCCTGACCGTGGGTCACTTATCCCCAGAGCATTTCCGAAAGAGGGTCTCCTGCAGGGCTGAGAAGAAGGCTCTCCTTGATGCATCTCAGACAGTGGGGTCGGCCCTTGAGGGTGGGGAGAGGGGCCTCTCGTTCGCCACCTCCTGGGATGTGGCCCGCCATATGCATGGGCAACCAGTACTCCATGTGGCTGCTGGGGCTCTCGGGGCAAGGGACCAGACCTCCACGGCTCGCCCTGCCTCGCTGCGCAGTGATTACCCAGCCCTGGAGGCTGGAGGGAGGGTGGAGTTCTGACTCAGGGCCCCGCGGGGGCTGGAAGCCCAGTCCTGTCACCCTGCCAAGCTTTGGGCTCTGACTTCTGTGTGCCTCAGTCATCCTCAGAAGTGATCCGAGATGGCTGGGGCTGGACGGGCCTGAGGTCCATCCACCATTTCATTCAGAGAAAACCAGAAGCACCTCTCAGAGACTCTCACAAAAGCATAAAGAAGCCCCCACCCCAGCCAAAAAAGGTCTCCTTGCCTCTCACTGGCCTACTTCTGACCAATCACTGGCAGGGAGGATGGCATTGCTCAGAGGGACGAGACCCTCCCAGGAGCTGGGGGTGGGCCAGCTTCTCCCAAGGCCCACCTCCTGAGGGGTGAACAAAGCGGGGGTTCTGGTAGGGAGGGGCTTGGGGACCGGACACTGGGTCCACAGTGTCCATGTTAGCGACAGTGCAGAGGGGTTGTTGAAATCAGTCATGCTCCCATCATTAACCACACTGGTTCCAACCCCTGCTTCTTGAACTGAGTTAAGTCCTTTCTGTCCAATTCTGAGGAGAAAATCAGACCAATGACCCAGACTGCAGCCTGGTTGGCAAGACTGGTCCAAATAAGGTACAAAGAGCTTTCCAGATGTCTTAAATCTTCCCAGAAACACCCAGAAAGGAAGGACTGCTGGTCCAAGCCCATGGTCATCGTCACTGCCACCCTCTCTGCCATTTGGTCATTCGCTCTACAAGTAAGTACACATGACCTGCCTACTTTGTGCCAGGCACAGCTAGGTGCAAGGAATTCACTGGTGAAAAAAAGAGACAACCTCCCGCTCTTTCGGACTCACCTTACTGGTAGCAGACTTTATCGTGTTGGTTGGTTGGTTGGTTGGTTGGTTGGCTGGTTGGCTGGTTGGTTGGTTGGTTGGCTGGTTGGTTGGTTGGTTGGTTGGCTGGTTGGTTGGTTGGTTGGTTGGTTGGTTGGTTGGTTGGTTGGCTGGTTGGTTGGTTGGTTGGTTGACTGGTTGATTGGCTGGTTGGTTTAGCTGCCCACAAACATCTTTGCTATGTTTAGGTTTCCAGCCTTATGAATCTGCACCTTTCCAAGGCAGAAGCCAGCAAACTTAATTACCCAGACTCCTTTGCAGCTGGGCCACAGACATGTGACCCAGACAAACTGATTCACTCACAAGAGACTTCACTTTGGAAGCAAGAAATCTGAGGAAGGGGGCAATGCCTGGTATGCATTTTGCTGGCAAGGCTGATGATGGAGGTGACCATCTTTGGGGGTGCAGTGACAGCAGAGATGAAGTTCCTGGCCCAGAAATCAGTGGGGCAGCAACAGCTGCCACAGCTACAGTTGCTCCCTCAGTCTGGTTCTGGGGGAAACTGGCCAGAGGCTCAGCCTCAAGCTGCTTCTCCAGCCCTCCCTGTGAACATGAGGCTCCCAGGTTCCTTTGAGAGTCCTTGAATGAACTTGAACTCAGCTGCTCATGCTGCAGCCCTGCCTGATGCAGGAGAAGCCCACCCCCTCCCTGGTGGGAGTTACTCATTCTGAAGACCCAGTTTCCTGAACTGCCCCCAGTACAGACACGCTGCTCGGGCCTCTATGGTTGTGGTCTTATTGGAGGCACAGGCCTCGTTGTGAGTCTCTACCACTACTCCCATGCACACACGCTAAACCCTGAGCTCCCTGGAACCACGTCATCATTATCCTTGTACCCTTAGGTCTAGCTCAGATCACGGGGCAGAGTGGAGCTTCCTCCTGATGCACCTCCACGTTGCCGATGTCGAGTGAGCAGCCTCTCCTTCATTGCCGCTGTCTTCCTTATTTGGCATCCAGAAGCCTATCTGTGCCTGCCTCTGGACTGGGCAGCATCCGTAGAAAATGGCCCATGCCTTGTCCTACCTTCTCCAGAACCAGCCCCTAGGTTCACAGGCATGGGCTCCAGGTACCGCACCCTCACCAGAAAGTCCCTTAAAAAAACCCAAGTCTGGGAAGCAGACTTGGCCCAGTGGTTAGGGTGTCCGTCTACCACATGGGAGGTCCACGGTTCAAACCCCAGGCCTCCTTGACCCGTGTGGAGCTGGCCCCACGCACAAGGAGTGCGCCTGGTAAGGAGAACTGCCCAGCGCGAAAGAAAGTACAGCCTGCCCAGGAATGGCGTCACACACACGGAGAGCTGATGCAGCAAGGTGACACAACAAAAAGAAACACAGATTCCTGGTGCTGCTGATAAGGATAGAAGTGGTCACAGAAGAACACAGCAAATGGACAGAGAGAGCAGACAACTTGCGGGGGGAGGGAAGGGGAGAGAAATAAATTTTTTAAAAAGCAAAAAAAACCCAGGTCTGCCCTCTGGCCCCAGCCCGCTAGCCCACCCTGAGAGATAGCCGTGCATTTGCTCCTTACAACAGACCGTCTGGTCCCATCTCAACCTTCTCTCCCCTGCCCCTCCCCCCGGCAGCCCTGGGCAAGCTCTCCATCCTTGAGCACGGAGGTGACCTCTGGAGGGCCCCTGGAGAGATCACCCACCACCTGGCCAGTCCTGCACGCCCTCTCCAGCCCCTCAGAGGGAAGAGCCAAGGAAATGGACAGGATTTCTGAAATCAATTTCATGCCCCTGGGCTTGATAAACAGCCAAGCGGACAGCAGCACCCATCTAGGGAGCTAACGATGCATCCCTCCTGAAAAAGAAAGCCTGGCCTGGGACGCTGGCTGCACACCTGCCTTTCCTCCGTGCTCTGCCCCACTGGAGACAGGTTCCCACAAACTCCAGCTGCACCTTCCTGGGCATGGACGAGACAAGCACACAGGCATGGCTCCCCCTGCCCCTGGCAGCACACACCCACTCACCATCAGAGAGGCCTGGGGAGGTGACGGGCAGGAAGCACCAGGCCCATCGCCTGGTCTGTAGCACCTGGTCTACCTGCGCTGCACCTGGGCTGGACTCAGCCCACCTGGATCCAAACCCCAGCCCCACCTCTCACCAGCTGTGTGAACCTGGGCGCATGCCCTAAATAGTGTCCTCCCCACAAGGCTCTGGGGGTTAGACAAGATGCGCTTGCAAAGGGCTTGACACAGTGACCGCACTTAGCAAGTCCTCAGGAATTAGCGATGGTTATTGTTGGTGTCACTCGCTGCAGTCAGGAAGCTCTCGGCTTGTCTAGCCTGAATCCTACCTCTGGCCTTTTAAGGCCATTGCAGCTTATTCTATTCCCAATGGGTACAGAGCTCAGCAGTCCCAGTGTGATGTAGTAGGAAAAATAATGGCACTGGGAGCAGAAGATCTATGTTCCAAGCCCTTCTCGGGTCTATTAGCCATGATTCTCTTTAATTCCTGTTGGCATAACACAGATTCTAAATAGATCATTTCTACCATGTGGACGTAGGTAAGTCACTCTATTTCTCAGAGCCGCAGGCCTTGGCCTCTTTATTTGTACGGTGAAGAAATAACACCTTCCCCTCAAAGTCATGGTGAGAATTAAATCAGACGTGATAACGTGCAAGAGAGTGCCTGGGACGTGGCAGGCGACCAGGGATGAGGGTTGAATCTGCATCTGCCACACACTCGGTGAGATTTCGTTCCCTGAGCCTCTGCTGCCTGAGGGCAGATCATGGCCCCATGCTACACCCTTCTCCAACTCAAGATGAACCCCGCAAATCCAACGATGTTCTTCAGCCCGAGCAGCACTTGGTTAATGGGAAGAAACCAACATCAGATTTTACCAGAAATGAGTAAAATCCATGAGTCTCCAAGACTAGGGAGAATCCCCACAGTAGACTGATGTCCAGGAGGGGAGAGCAACTCTAGAAACTCACATGTGCACAGCACTTTACAGTTAGTCACTCTCTTACCAGACACTTATCACAGCCCAGTTTTGCCAAAGGAAGAAACTAGCTCTGACTGGGGAAGCAACTTGCCCTAATGGGAGGGAAGGACTTGAACTCACCATGGGGCCGACCTGCTTCTCACCCCCAAGTCCTCACAGACCTTCTAACCCAACACCTAGCAGGGTGCCTGGCACAGAGCAGGTTCCAAACTAATTGCTGAATGAATGAATTGAATTGATTGAATCCAACCATTTCATTTCACCAGTGGGGTGAAATGAAAGGAGGTCACATAACCAGAAAGTGAAGTGATGGACCCACTGATAGGAGAACATGTGCTCATCCCAACACATCAGATCTAGAAGGGACCAAGGAGGGCATGTGGTCAAGGCCCTGCCAAGTCCTCCCATTCTGACCTTGAAGGACTAGAGACTACAGACTTCAGAGGCTGGGTATAATAAACTGTGAAAATGTCCCCAAGTCCCCCCTCCCTATGTCATGCACCTGTGCAATGTGACTTCACAACTCCTCCCAACAAGAGGTGGGTCTCCTTCCTCTCGTGTTGATCCAGGCTTCCTGTGGCACTTTTTGACCATTGGAACACCATGGAAGCAATGGTGTGCCAGTTTCACACAGAGGCCTAAGAGATCTTAGAACCCTGCCAAATCCATGGGACAAGAGACCACATATGAAAGAGCCCTGGTGTCCCAGCTAAGACAGTCCTGAACTGGCCATTAGGCTGCTATCCCCCAAACAGTGCCAGAACCCACCTAAGTTCAACAGAGCCGCCTTCTCAACCCACAACTGACCACAGATGCCTGAACGACCCCAGCCAAGACCAGAAACACTGCCCAGCTAACCCACAGGCTCAGGAGAAATAATAGTCTTATTGCCTAAGTCACTGAGTTTTGGGATGGTTTGTTACGTAACACCACCTAGCAGATACATTAGGCCTGAAGAAAAGATTCAGAGTCAGAGCCATGGAGAAGCTGAGGTTGGGATCCCCTTGCACCTCGAAGGGCCAGGGCCCTTCTCTGCAAAGAGCCTGCTTGGGCTTCCATCTCCTCTGTCCAACTTCTAGGTCCTTCCGCAGCCGAGGGCTAGTGGGATCAGCTCTACCTCCAGCCCTGCCTTCCCACCCACACCGGCCCAGTGCTGTGGACCACCTCAGCTCCGATCACAGCCCTGGAAGAGACGAAGCCCTGGGGAGGGACCTCTGCGGTGGAGAAGCTCACCCCACGCACACTCCCAGCCCACCCCCACCAGGGGCGCAATCAGCCCTGGGAGGAGCCGCAGCACGGCTGCTTGACATTTGATGGGAGTCATTATCAGACACTTATTCCCAATCAGGAGTCAAGTGTCTCCAAGGGTCCCTCTGCTGCCTCCTCGTTCCAGGGAGCACTCATGGGGGGCGGGGAAGCTTGGAACCCACCAGGTCTGGGTACAGCCCCCCCTTGATCCCCTCATCAGTCTCCGGCCCTGCCTGTCTTCCTGAGACCCCAGGGGCAGGGCTACCACAAGCCAGCGTTCGGAGAGGCCCAGAGGGATGCGTGCCAGGAAGGCTGGGGGCAGAACTCGGATTCCTGCTGGGATGCAGGCTCATGACTCACGGGGGTCTGGAAGGCCTGGGCTCTCTCGCCGCATGGTGGGGAGAGCTGAGACAAGTCACCCCTAAACTCTCCCACTCTGCAAAGAGAAAAGCAATCGTCCCTGCCCTGCCTCTATCTGCAGCAGGCTATGGAGAGAATCATATTCTTTAATGTATGGGAAAGTTATTTGATAAGCTGTAAAATAAAGACTGGGTACAATTGTCCCATCTGGATCATCACAGTAGAAGCGAGCTCAGATGAGCCAGGCACAGGCATAATGGTAGGGGTGTGTGTGTGTGTGTGCGTGTGTGTGTGTGTGTGTATGGTGTCTCACTGCTCGCCTCAGCACTCCAATATCAATATTTCATGGGTTGGGATTATCTGTGAGTTTTCACCGTCAATGTCTTTATTCAGGCAATGAATCAACATATTGACATGTTACAGCTGAATGCAGAGGCAGAGTTTGAAAGTTACAAAAGAAAGGGAATAAAAAAGCCTTGTCTTGGGGGAATTGACACATACACACACACTGTGTTCTCAAGGAACTTAAGGACTCAAACAACGGAATGCAAAATACAGAGAAAATGAATTCTGGGGCAATGGGTCCCTCCTGAGAGAGGCCAAACCAGAAGGCTTCCTGGAGGCAGAGGTTAAGTTTGAGCTGGATTTTGGCAGCAGGGAAAAAAATGACTTTGGGGGTAGTATTTTGTTATCAAATAATAATAATTACACTTAACCCTTGTAGAGTGATTTAGCATTTACAAAGCTTTATCACGTGTATTTTCTCATTTGAATGTCATCATAGCCCCCTGTACTAGACAAGTCAGTTTAGATGGGATCACTAAGGCTCAGAGGAGATATATGGCTTTTCCAATGTCTGCAAGCTATTAGGCAATGAAACTGGTAGAAGGACACAGGACTCCTGATTCCTAATCCAGTGCTATTTCCACAGGGCCTCTCTACAATCCCACCCAGCTCTGAGTCTGGTTATGTCTGAAAGCTCCTGTGGGCAGGTGCCATGTCTGGGTAACAGACCCTGGGCAATGCTTGTACAGGGAAACGGTGACTTTAGAGTCAGACGGAATTGAGGTCACCCCTCAGCTCTACCATTAACCTGGACTTTGGCTTGCTAGTTCCTCTCCGAACCTCAGTTTCCCTATGTGTAAAAGAGACTTCTGTGAAGATTAGAAAAGAGAATGTCTTCGAAGCACTGAGCTAGTGCCTGGCACATAGTATTTTCTCATTTAATGGGAGTTACTATTAATCACATCATGGTTATTAGTTTATTATTGATCATCAAGAAGTCTTTCCTGATGGCCATTTTTCATCAGTTGCTCCCTTCCAGGATAAATGGGTCACTCAATATCCACACTGTGACCATCCATTATATCGTGACAGATGGTTCCCAGCCAGCACAGGCAATCACTTCTCCCTCCATTCACCTGGGCCCAGGTGAACAGACCCGGGAATATTCTTCCACCAATGAGCGTCCAGCCTGACCCCCCAGCGACCTGTTGAAATCCATCCCAGTCGCCAGAGCTCTCATTTCTATTAAAACTCCATTTGCCAAGAAAGCGGAAAGGTAATTATGAATCCTAGTCTTAAATCACTCTGCCACTGAATTATTAAAGGGAAGAATTAAAAATAATCAGGCTTTTTCATTACACTTCATAGCAGGGAAATTAAAGGTATAAGAATGTATTTTTTTACTCGAATTTAAGTATTCATTTTGGAGAGTTATAGGGGAATTGAAATGATTCCCTACGTGCCCAGCTCTCCCTTTTATGAAAGGGGGAGAGAGAAAAAACCTTGTAAAATTAAAAGGGAGATAGAGCGAAGAAGGGATTTCACATAAAGAAGTACAACTGAGTGTTTTGCATTTTAATACATTTTTTTCTGCACAATTACACCATTGAGTGATATGGCAGAGAGAGATTAGGTTGCTGCTAATTTCAGATAGTGGGTGGTGAAATGGCAAGGGGGCCTCACCAGTTGTTGGGTCAGAAAAAGCATGCCGGGGCCTCAGAGCTGGCCCCCCAGGTCTTACAGCAAGGACCATTTCAGACACCAAGCTCTCCACATCTCACTTTTTTGGGGGGAGAACAGGATGAGGGCCTGGTTCATCTCACAGAGCCAGAAATCCAAGGCACCCATGGGGGAAAGCAGCAGCCTGGGCCCCAAAACAGGAGGGCCACGGAGAAGGACTTCCCTGTTGTCAGATCTGGAAGCAGGTGGAACGGAGAGAATGTGGCACGACCTCCCCTCGGCACTCCTCGCCCGCAGCTCCTCCTGCCCCCAAGGCTGAGGGTGAGAAACGGAACTGAACAGAGTTTGGGGAGACACAGGAGGCTCTGGGATGACCTTGGACCTCAGAACCGAATCCTGAGGGGCGCTGATGGCTGCGACGAAGCGGGTCTCCAGTCTCTGCCCTCTCCTGCCCCAGCCAGTCAGGGATGCCAAGCAGACAGCACCCCAAAAAAAAATCAGGTGAGGAGCAGGTGTTCCTCTTCCTTTGCCATTGGGTGCGGAGAGAGAGGAGGTCACAGTGCGAGCAGGCCTGGAGGCGGAGGCGCCCGGGGGAAAGGGAGTGGGGAGAGGGTTTTTCCAGGCACACGGAGCGCTGGCTGCTGCGCACGGAGCAGATGGGTCCTCCCTGTTTCGGGGCAGCTGGAGAGCACTGCGCTCCTCTTTGCCTTCTGGGGACAGGACGAGGACAGAACAAGAATGGAGAGGGCCATCAGCACGCGGGCATCGCCAGCAACAGCTGGGCTGTCCCAAATCAGACCCAGGGGAGGGTGCTGAGAGCAGCCGGCCCCACCCAGATGTGCCCCGGCAGCTGGCCTGGCTCCCGCGGGGAGCACCCCCAGCAGGGCATCCTCCAGACCACGGAGCGGGGGAGAGAGGGGTGCCCCTCCCCTGGTGGAGCGGCGCCCCAGAGCCACTCCCCGGGGGTGGTAATGAATTGCAGGGAAACGCTGCTGAGAGATGTCAGAACAATTTCTATTAAACATAATTTCCTAATGAAAAGGTTACGAGGGAGCCCAGTGGAGCTAATCAGGATTGAATGCTCACTGCAACCGCTCCGAGGGAGGGGCGCAAGGCCGGGCCCTGGGCTCCACCCAGCCCGGGCTGGAGGGATGAGGCCCGGAACAGCTCTGGGCACACCGCTTGCAGGTCAGACATGCATTGAGGGCCCGCCAGCCCCGGTACCACAGACCATGCCATGTCCTTGCCAAGCACCGTCTCTTCCTCACATCAGCCCTGCCCAAGGGAGGCAGTCATCCCCGTTTTCAAGATGAGCCCCTCGAGGCTCTGAAGGGCTAGGAGACTTGCCCAAGGTCACACCTCTAGAAACTACTTGGCAAAGGCAGGATTCGAACCCAGGTCTGCCTGACTGAAAGCCTCACTCATAGCTCTACTCCCATCTCACCTCAGGGCCCCACCCTCCACCTCCAGCAAAAAGTTCCCAGAAGGAATGGAGCGGGGCCCACGGGTCAGAAGTGCGGTGGAATCTGCCTGAACTGTCCAGGTATCTCTCCTGTGCAGACCCCAACCTCGCCCCAGGAAGGAAGCCACTGCCACTGATTCGAGATGGTTCTGTGTTTTCTCAGAAGCTGGCAAGGCCCCTGCTGAGCCCAGAGGCGATGAGTTTTGTCCATGCACCAACTCAGGGGCTGCTGAGGGCCCCTTGAGGACACACCCCGGAGAGGCAGAGGCGGGAGGTGCCAAGGCCAGCAGGCGCCCTCTGGTCCCCAGAAGTGCTCCCAAAGCTACCTCGCCTCTATGCAGGGCTCCTGTCTCCTTCGCTCCCGTGTCATCCTGGATCTCGAATGCTAAATTCCTACGTCAGCGGCAAGCGGAGGGAGCAGCCGATAAGCCAAAACCAAGAGAAAGGAGGAAGATTTTCAGGATGTTCCGAGACACCTCCCAAGCCCTCAGTGATCAGTTCTTTAGAAATGGCCTTGGTCTCTGTCCGTGGGAGAGTTGGGGTGGGGTGGAACAGGAAGTGGCAAACGGGGTGCTGAGGTGAGACTGAATAATCATGAACCCTAGTCTCTTGCAACTCAGAAGTATCTGACAGCCCCAGGGCCCTGATCAGGACAGTTTCAGCAACAGTGGGGCTTCGCTCTGTCAGAAGCTTCTACAGCTGTTGAGACAACCCTTTGGGGGGGGGGGCGGGGAAGGGGATCAGATATTCCAGATGTGCCTCTGGGGACAGAGGCAGATCCTTAGAGGCTGCATCTGCAAAAGAACCCAGAAATCTCACTGCCGCCTCTGCGTTGCAAGGAGAGAACGGGATTAAGTTATGGGGAGGGCTCCGACCTGATTCTCCTCCCCTCCACCGGCCCTACGCACCAGTCCCCTGCCCCTACAATGCCCCACCCCTCTGATGAGCCCCTGGCTCTGCTCCCCGCCCCGGAGCAGGGTAGCTCTGCCATCCCTCACTGCGATGAAGCTGTCACTGACTGCCACGCGCCTGCCTTCCCAGGACCTTCAAAGTGGGAACAGCATGAAATATGCAGCTGCCTTCCCAGCTCCCACTCCCAGCTCCGCTCCCTCCCTCTAATTGCTCCATGCAGATTAAACTTGCATGTTGCAGCTCCGGCTGTGAGGACGTCCACTGCTGACATTCTCCAGAAACGGAGTAATACAGGCTGCTCTGCCTCCAGGCACGAGAAGCTCAATTCCCGGATGTCGGAGATGCCCCCCCACCCACGCACACATACACAGCCTCCCCCCCTGGAAGGGCAAGCACAGTTCTTGCCGAGAATGGAGGGCAGGGGGTCTCAAAACCTGGTCCCGACCAGCAGCATCAGAGCCACCTGAGAACTTGTTAGAAGTGCAAATCCTCAAGACCACCGCAGATTGATTGACTCAGAAACTGTGGAGCGGGACCCAGCAATTAGGGGTTTTTTAACAAGTCCTCCAGGTAAGATTCTGATGCTTGGTTGAGTGTGAGGACTATTGATCTAAGGACAGGTTTGATCAAGCTGGAGTCAACCTCACGGAGCTCCCTGGGTGCCCAGGGCTGGGTGAAGGCTGGCAGGGAAGAGAAGAGCCACCTCTGCCAGGGTGCTGGTGGCCCCCGACGAGGTAAGGGGCCAGGCTACAGGGTCAGGCTGAGAGCCCTGCAGGGCAAGGGGAGGGAGACAGCGGGAAACTGCCATGGAAGGATAATGAAGGCAGCCGGGGGGAGAAGAATAAAAGCAAACTACAGTTAAACTAATAATTTGGGCCAAAATTTGGGCAGGGAATGGGGACAATGATTCCAGCCAACCTTGTGCAGGCAGCACATCAGGGTTCCAGGTGCTGTCATCCTCTTCACGGGGGGAAGGGGGGAGCAGGCATACTTATCCCCAGAGTTAAGGGGGAAGACAGGAGCCCAGTGATCCCCGGGAAGCTGCAGGACGTCAAGGAGCCAAGGGGGGCGTCCAGGAGCCCTGGGGTCACGCTGGAGAGGAGGGGTGTCACCTTGCTGCCCTGCATTAGAGTTATAAGTGCCCCCTTTTGATTTCAGAAGTACCCCAGCTTGGAAGACAAGTTATATGTTAATTTCCAGTAATACTTAGCCCTGAAGGCCAAGGAGGAGTATTTGGCAGGGAAGAGGGAACATCCCAGCTTCTTGGGGAGGACAGTCCTTACAAGTGTCTCAGGAAAGTCCCTCTGGCTGTGAGCAGAGGGCCCATAAGGTGGAGAAGGAGGGCAGTGGTCAGGGACAGGCATGACCTGGACAGGAGGGGGCTCTAGGGAGATAAGGGACATGGGAGGAGCAGGGGTCGGTAGACAGACACCGGACCTTGCCAGGGACCCAGGGAGGTCATCTGCCTTCCCAGGCCACCCCTGGGAACACAAGAGGACATCATTCCAAAGGAATCATCCAGGGGGTGGTAGGACTTGATTCTCCCCTTTGCAGGTTCTCTGAGCTCTTCCCCAGTGCCTGGCCTTGAGCCGTCTCAGCCTCTTCTTCAAGTCCCACCTTGACCCCAACTCAGCCCCCTGCTTCCCCTCAGCTGGAAAACCCCCAGCCCTCACCACCCACAGCCATTCCCCAAAATTTACCTCCAGGGAGCCTCTCTTCTTTTAGTCTTCCCAGCTTCCTGAATTACAGTCAGAAGACTCTTATTTGATTCCCGGCTCTTTTGCCTGCTACCTTCGTGATCTGAGGCAAGTCCCTTAGCCTCTCTGGACCTCCGCTTTCCCAGCTTAGAATGGACTAAAGCCTCCAGTCTAGGCGGCCTGGCATGGGAGGGTGGTGTCCATGCCTCGGCCTCTCTGTGGACCGCAGCTCTCCTCGGCCTTTGTGCACAGACCATGTGGACCAATTCACATGGGCTTGTCCCTGGGAAAGTTTCCTCCTTGTGTGGGGGTAGTCCCCTCCCCCCTCCACACCAGTGTGCATAACAGACCAGAGGTTTACGGAGAGAGGAGACTGAGGCACACACAGACACACGGCGGGCAGAATCCAAACCTCCCCTTGACCCACGTCAAGCCTTTGTCTTTGGAAAATGACGGTGATGTTTTCTCCAAAGACGTTCCCTCTTGGGGGAGTCTGGTCCATGCTGACCTTGAATTTGTCAATCCCTAGGATACTCCACCTGAGAGCAAGGTGGTGGGGAGGGGCTATGCCCAAGTTTCTTGACAGCGGGCGACTGTACAACACAGCTAGCCTGGTGCTTGGCTCAGATGCTCAACCATGTTGATAGAGAAGGTGGAGAAGGAGGAGCCAGCCCTTTACCCAAGTCTTTCAGGATCAGGTTCAGCCTGAGATTGAGGTTAGAGTTGAAGTGCCGACCAAAACTGGACTAGGGTTGAGGTGAGAAATGAGAGTGTTTAAGTTAAGATTCAGATTAAGGAAAGGATGAGGGCCAGGGCTAGACTTCCGACTGGGATTGGGTTCTGGTCAGGGTTCTGGTTAAGTGAGCTCTAGCACAGAGGCTGTGATCAGGGACTACGTTGTGGTTAGCACTAAGGCTTGAGCTAAAATTCATCTTACAGTTAGTCTCATCTGAAATTTATGGGACTCACAGCAGGGGCCAGTGGGCTTGAGCGCAGGTTCTGCAGGTGACAGGCCCAGCAGGCCACCATCTGCAGTTGGGCAAGTGTGGACAGCCAGCCGGACAGTGCCAGACCTGATCTGAGGCCAGCACCGCGGACAGCTCCGAGGAAAGCGCCTTGGTGAGCACAGCCTCTGAGATGTTTCCGTCCGCCTCCCCCAGCCCCTCTTCCACGGCATCACAGCCTCTGAGCTGTCACCGAGACTGAACCCCTAGGAGACAGAGACAGAACCGTATTCTGGGAATTTCGGTTCTCTCACCTTAGGGTCTTTGTGCTTCCTTCAGAATCATTCTCACCTAAGACCCTACATCCCCCTGGCCTGGAATCAGGATTCTAATGGAGAAACTTCTGGTTTGGGCCTTTACAAGATGATCATTTCCTTAAATATCAAGTACTTCTAATTCCACTCTTCATTCCCTGTTCCACAAGCTGTGCATTACACAACTCTGGTTCTTCTGATCCCTCTTCCTTATGGGGAGATCAGGGAGATCCCCAAGCCCCTGAGACTCGAAGGGATGCAAACAGCTTGCCTGTTGGACTGTAGCCTCATGCTTTACCTGTCTTCTTCCCCTCGTCTCCCAAGCCCTGAAGGGTAGGATGGGACACCAGTGAGAGGCCCTGGGGCAAGCAGTGAACAAGGATCTGGGTTTCCACCCATTCCTGGCCAGACCAAGTTCTCCTCTTCCCCCAGATGCCTCCATCTCAGGAAGAGAATCTACTGAGCAGGGGCAGGCTTGAGGATGCCAGGCACCGCGGGCACTCAGCCCTGCACCTGAGGCCTTCAGCCTTGAGTGCCAATCCTGTTCAGTGGCTCGAGCACCACTGAGCTGGGGAAGGTCATCAGCATGCATTGGGCGCCTACTGTGTGCCAGACCTTGTCTACATTATCTCACTGAATCATCACACCAGCCCAGGGTGGTAGGTGTTATCGCCTTTCTACAGGTGAGACACAACCTGCAGAGAGATTAATAACCTGCACAGGCTACCTCCCTAGCACACAGCAGATCTGAAGTCTGAGCTCTGTCTGTTTGAGCCCTATGACCCAAACCCTGTACTTCTTCCACTACACTATGAACTCTGGTTGTTAAAGGGACTCTAAACACCAACTGGCAAAGAACTCTTTGCCACCATATCAGATGACATAAGCAGGTTACTTGTTCTGGCCTGCGTCTCACTATATCCGCATCTCCTGGGTGTCCTGAGGGCTGGGAAGAGGCGCCTTCCACGCTGCCTTTGGTGATTCCCACTCTGGGGCCTGGAAGTTCTGTGAACGCTTCCTGTGGACAGTGGGTACAGGCCATGCCACGCAGTTAAGCAGAGGGCTTCCTCTCCCCGCACACACACGGGGCATCTCCAGAGGACAGATCTGCAAGTACCAAGGGGCTGGTGATACCGACTGAAGTTACCCCCTAGGGAGAGGAGATGGAACAGCTCCTGAGCCCCTGCGTCTAGCCTGGGGATCTAGCCAACCCGCTCCTCCAAAGGCACCAGGGCTGGGGACAAAGGTGCACCTCAGACAGGAAGGTTCCAGTCTGGGGAGGCTTTGGGGGAGCAGCGAACTGGAGCCTGGCTGTCCCGTCCTGTCCCTCTGTAGTAATTAACAGGCCTTTGTTCCTGTCCCTGATCTCGTCTGGCAGAGCTTTAATCATCCTCCTCCCTGCAATGAGCAGCCTTCTCATTAGGGCCTTAAGAACCTCTATTATAAACATGTAAATGGAACTCAACGAGGAGGGAAATATTTGACTGCTCCAATTTCCTTTGTGCCGCTGCCAGCTCTGGGCTGTGCGCACCCGTGATTTCATTGCTCAGCAGCCGGGCGCCAATGCGCTGCCCCCACCACCCTGTCACACCGCTCCATCTTCTTCTATCGGAATTAAATTACCTTCACCAATGACTGTTTGAAGAACCTCTCTCCATCAATTGATTCTGAAGTCAGATTTTCATTCTCAGATACTTAATGGCACTTGGGCTGATGGGAGCCTGGGAGCAGGTGGACCTGGGGCACAAGGAACCCTTTAACAACAGGGTTAGGTAAGGTCATCACAAGTTAATCCCCTGCCTCTGTGCAAGTCAATATTTCAGCCGGCCCAGATGGATGGGGGTCCCTGGTCTTTCTTGAAGGTCTACAGAGAATCAGAGTCCTGAGCCTCCTGCTGGTCTAGACTGGAAATTCCTATGGGAGTCATTTTTATTTTGTTTTTTAGTCCTTGATGAAAAAGGAGGAGCTCCATTAGATAGAAATTTGGTCCACTGCCTGAGAAAGAAGGTGGTGACATGATCAGCATCTCCTCCCCAGAGACATGATGCCTCTTCCCTGCCATGGGCACGATGGAGACTCACTCCCTACAGACCCAGGTGCAGCTGAGTCTGAAGGGCTCACCCAGTCTAATGAGACCTTCGTGTACATGTCTTCACTTGAACTGAGTCCTCTTCCATGCAGATATCTAATCTAAACCTCCCTTCTGCTTATTCTTCAAAACCCAGATCTCTTCCCCTCGGCCATTAAGCCGTCCCACCTCATTGGGCTGCAGTGATCTCTGTCTCCACTAACTTCAGAACATGCTTTCTGCCCACCATCTGGCCATGTAACGGTTGTCGCCAGTGCCCTTGTTGGCCTTTCACTGCTCAGGAGCACTGGTTGCATATATCTCCACAACTTGGATAAAATACTCCCAAGTATCTCTCCTTCAGGGTGGAGACTGTGCCCTTTCATCTCTGTATCCCTCCCAGGCCTGGGCACAGTGCCAGGGACAGCCCAATGTCCAAGAAAACTAGGCTGCCGGGTTAGGTGGTAGGTGGGTAGATGGGTTGGGCTGTTGGTTAGACGGTTGACAGCTTGGTTAGGTGGTGGGTTGGTGGAAGAGTAAGCTTGTTAATTGATTGGTTGGTTGGTGGACAGGTTGATATGCTGGTTAAGGGACTGCTGGGTTGGTGACATGGTGGGAGAATGGGTGTGCCAGTTCCTAATTTATTACCTCTCAAATTCAAATCCACTCTTCATCGCCTTGTCTATGATAATGGAGCTGGAGCCTGTAAACATTTCTCCTTTATCAACTGGTTCTATTGGTAAAGGGTGCTAGAAAGAGTGCAGGAGGAAGTGGCTTCTCTTCCTGGTTTTGGCATGCTGCTCTCCCCAGGTGTCTACAGTGAGGCATCGAGCAGCATACAGCTTCCTCCAGTTTCCCAGAGGGCAGTTTCCAAGAAAGTTCCCTAAGCAAACCCTCTGGTCATTCAGTGGGCCATGGTACCCTCTCCAACAAGGTCTGGATCTCAGCCCTGGGCGGGTGGGGTGGGGAGTCCGGGCAAGGGTTTCCAGATTTGTTCCCTGGTGCTCTGCCTCAACCTTAGAGGTGGAAGCTGCTCCCTACATCTGCTATTCCTGTATTCTTCAGAGTAGATGGCTAATACTACTACAGTTAGTAGATAACCATTAGTAGATAATCTCTGTTATAGTTAGTACTTTTTCATATTAAACTGTTCCCGTTGTCCACTGAGTGGACTGTGAGTAATCAGTTGGTTGGTAGTCGGTGAGTTGGTTGATAGGTTGGTAAGCTGGTTAGCAGGGTAATGGTTTGGTGGAAGAATAGGCTGGTTGGTGGACTGTATGGTATGTTGCTTAGAGAATTACTGGATTGGTGGAGTGGTGAGATGTTGGGTAATGGGTTGGCTGGTGGCTCATGGTTGGCAGATTGGCTGGTTGGTTGGTATGTTACTTAGAGGGCTGCTGGGTTGGTGGAGTGGTGGAGTATAGGGTAACGGGTTGGTTGGTAGTTGATGTATTGGTTAGTGGAGTGATGGCTTGGTTGGTAAATTGGAGCACTTGGTTGGTTGATGGATTAATTGGATGGTTGGTGCTTTAGGACATGGGATTAGCATCATGTCAAAGGGAAGGACAAGTCCCCAGAGAGGTTCCCAAAGTCAGTCTCCATTTCTGCCCTACCCAAAGGGGCCCATCCTGCTCCCCAAGCTGGAATCCTCACAGTCACACTGTGGCTGCTGGAATATCTCCTCTACGGAGCAGGCGGGACTGAGGGGGAGGCTTCTGGGGAACTTGGTGGGTGGCCCCAGAGGAGAACAAAAACAGGAACCTGAGATGGTAAGTCCCAGGACCCCATGCCAGGCTCCTGCTTCTCCTGACGGCTCCGACAAAGCCCCCAAGTTACCTCTCGATCACACAGAATGGAGAGGGGCTTGGAGAAAAGGGGCTTGGGATTCGTTCTCCTTCCTTCAGGATGGATCTGACGCCTGCTCCACGACATCTCTGAAGACACTGGCACCTGACCGTCCACTGCCTTTAGCTGTTGGGCCCCCACCTCCCCAGCCAGGCTCAGACTTCTCCCAGCACCGTCCCTCTCCTCTCCTGTCCCCAGGATCCCCTAGCCCTCTTCCCCTGCTGCACAGTCCCCAACAGCCACCCTCACCCTTCAGCTCCCTCTCTACCTGCCATCCCCTCCCCACCTCTGGGCTGGAACCCCAGAGGACCTCAGTCCCCTTCCCCACCCCCACCCCCCCCGCAGGTCCCCTTCCCACTGCCTTGTAGGTGGCCTGGCCCACATCCCAGCTGGAGCCACCAGGACGTTTCCAAATTGCATCTTTTAAGAATCAGGAAAAGAGATTTCTGAAGGAAATTGCTTTTCCCCCTGCTCAGTCCAGATGGGGCTATTTTTCACTCTCCTCTTTTTTTCTCCCCCTCAAGATCTCTGTAAAAAATGAGAACACGTAGAAAGCTTATCCCTTATATGGGTCAGTCTTCGCCCCTTCTGAGGTCTGCAGCGGCACCAGGGGAGGTGACAGCTGAGGTCGGGGGAGCAGGCACCAGGCTCCACGCCTGCACGAGCAGCTGCGGGGAGGGGGCAGGAGAGGGGGGGGCCCACAGCTGGACGGAGCGGGGTTGGGGTGGGATGAACCGTGAAGTGGGGGGCTCGCTTTGTCTCCTGCTCCCCGCCCCCACCAACAATCACAAATCCATACTCACTGCCACCACCTCCTCTGGCCACCACTTGCACGGGCCTCCTCCGTTCATTGTCCCTTGGGGCCCTCCCTCCAGGTCTCAGGTTAGGGTGAAAGCACTGAAAGTATCCCCCGATGCCAACAGTGGTGCCCACCCTCCCAGACCCCTCTCTCTCCAGGGACCCCCCGCCTGAGCCTGGAGGCCCAAGTTCCAGCCCCGCTCAGAGTGTCACTTGACCTCTCTCTGACTCCATCTTCCCATTGGAAAGGGCCTGATAAACCCCGTAGCACCACCTGGGGCGCTGAGGCCCGGATCAGGTGCAATGATGCACCTGCAAGTACCTGGTAAAGTGCACAGGCTGTACAGTGAATATTTATTGAACTTCCCGCTGTGCTGCATGCCCTGCTGAGCACTTTCAATATTAGGTCCCAAGACCCCTATGAGGTGGTCCTGTCATTGTCTCCATCCAAAGAGAAGGCAATCAGAGCTCAGAGAGGTTATGGAACTAGCCCAAGGTCACACAGTGCTGGGTTACGGAGCCGGGGTTCAAGTCCCCATTCTCTCTCATTACTCTGTGTTCTGGGGTGTTATTCTGTGTTTTTCAGAAGGAAGCTTGGAAGGACTATCATCTAAGGGGAAAGCGGAGGAAGAATTTCAGGCTGTGCATGTAAGGACAAGCTAGGGAGTGGGAGAACCTTCTCAAACGGTAATCGTGGTGGCGAAGGCTTCTTGAGTCCAGCCTCTATGCCCGCCCTCTGCTAAATTCTTCATTGTTTTAACTCATCCACTCCTTGCTCCAACCCTATGACAGAGCATCTTGGCTTTCTGTAGCTGCTATAACAAAGAACCGCAGACAGGGGCCATAAAACAAAAGATATGGGTCCCCTCACCGTTCTGGAGGCCACAAGTCCAAAATCGAGGTGTCGGCAGGCCACGCTCCTTCTCGAAGCTCTCGGGAAGAATCCTTCCTTGCTTTCTCCCAGCTCCTGGTGCTTGCCGGCAGCCCTGGCCTTCCTTGGCAGAACGAGGCTGAACAGAAGGAGCTGGGAGGGGTGCAGCCACCAAGGACACCCCGAATGCAGGATGTCGCCACCTTAAGGGTCATTTGCCCAGGGGACCCTCCATCTCCACCTCAACCCTCTCTCCAGTCAGGCCAGTGACCCCCGCCAACACCCCCATTACACACCTACACACAGGTGCATTCTTCAATACGTAGTCATCTATGCACATCTTGCTGCCACACAATTTTGAAGAGGTTTAAAAGGATGCATATGCTGCTATAATATTAAACCCAAAAAGGGATTGTTTCATCACAGTTAGAGTGGGGCGGCCTCACCTGCAGCCATGGGGGATGGGAAAGCAAAGCCAGCGGGTCCACTGGGGAGAGAAGAAGGAAGCGGGCGGCAGAGACCAGAAACGGTGCGGCCTTGGAGATGGAGACCAAAAACGATTCTGGAGAGAGACCGAGCGCGAGCCTCCACCCCAGCAGTGCTGAGTCCCAGGCCGGCCCTCCGGAGGCTCCGCATTTTCATAACAGATTTCCCTTGTCCGTTACAAACAATCAAGACATAAGGAGAAGAAAAGTATAATAATGAGGTGAGATCAGAGGGGAAGTTTTAGTACTCAGAGCTAGTCACAGAATTAGCTCTGGGCCTGTGGACAGCCAAAGCGGAAAGGAAAACACATCTGTGACAAAGTCCTCGGGTCCAAAGGGATGAAGGCTCACCGCTGAAAACGAGCTCAGAGGGGGCAGCTGTTTCCTGTTTCATTTTCTATGGTCTCCCCAGCACCTACAGCAGTGCCAGGCATACAGTAGGTGCTCAGTAAATATAGTGAGTGAATGAATGAATGAATGAATATCAGATGTCCAACATAGGCAAAAATGTCTTCCTGGCAGTCAGACCCAAGAAAAAATATCTTCTGTGAATTGTCTTCAAGAAGCCACTGAATGATATCACGGGCAACTCATTCACTCATTCATTCACTCATTCATTCACTCCATGATATATACTGAGCCCCTTCCTTGTGAATACTGATCGAGAATGAATCAGTGAACAAAATGTAAAACAGCTGCCTTCAGGGCCAGGTCATCGTGTGGGTGGGAGACAAACAGACTAGAATAAACACAGGTGACTCCCTAACCAGGTGCTTGAGGTAGTGAGGGCTGTGGAGGAGGCGGGGCTGGGCCTTCTAGAGAAGGTGACAGTTCAGCAGAGACTTGAAGGAGATGAGGGAGAGGCGCAAAGGCCCAAAAGAAGCCCCAAGAGAGCAGCTGGGATGCGGCCAGGGGCCTTGGGGGTGACCGAGCAGAGGGCAGCCAGGAGCCAGGTGAAGGCATCTTGAAGGGTCACTGGCGGCTGGGCGGTGAACACAAGTGGAGGGCCAGTAGTAGTTGGCTTCTGGTGTATCTGGGGTTCCGTGGCAGCATTTCCCGGCGGGCGGAGGCAGGGTGCGAGACGGGAAGGGGAGCCGCCTGCCCTGAGGCCTCGCCAAGCCTCCACCCCAGGCACAGCGTGCTGTCCCTGCAGCCACCTCTCGCTGCATTCCTCTGCACAAGCAGAGCCAGAAAAACCATGCCCAGGTGTGGGCCCGGCTAGCAGGGCCATACCCAGGGGGGTGCGCCGGCCGCTGGCCCACGCCACATGCCACGCTGTTCTGCATCCGAGCCACACACACTTGTAAATCCTCGGTAAGTTCCTCGAGGGCAGGACACACGCACACACGTACGTGGGCATTTGTACGTCCCTGCTGCACACATTCCCACACACTCACCTTGCAGATGGGTTTCTGGGATAAAGAACGCTGCCAAATCTCTTCCTTCCACTTGAGAAAGAGATTTCGCTGCTCTCTAATCTTGAATTCAGCGGTTCTAAACCTGCCGGGGCTCACAGAGTCTACTAAGAATTGATGGAAGCTATGGACCCTCCCCTTAGAAAGACCCCCATTCACCCATGCACGGACGCACACCCACGCTTCACGTTGTGTTTCAGGGCTCGTGCCCTGCTCCACTACCACCACTACCACCGCCACCACCCCACCCTGGGACTCAGGCCAAGAGCCCTGCGTGAGGGTCCCTCCAAACCTGAAGTTCAGCTCTTCTGGGCCTGAGACCTGCCTGGAGGTCGATGGGGTGAGACGCTCCGGGTGGAAGGCTGGCCTGTGCCCTTGAAGGCTGGCTCACCCCATTCATTCACCCAGTGGCCCATGCAACCGCTCAGGCATGGGCGAGGGAAGAAATGACTCCGACACGGTCCTGGGTCTAAACGGGGGAGGAAAGGGGCAGTTACTATATGCCAGGTTCTGTGCCCGCCCCCGCATAACCCTCCTCCCCAGGCCTGGCAGCCACCCAGCAGCACCCATGAAAGGACTGGGCGAGCAGCAGCAGGCCCGCCCGCAGCGCGTCGCCCCCTCTGACTCTGCCTCCGGGCTTGGCTGGCCGCTGCCTCGGCTGCCCAGGCTCACTAACTCAGAGGGCTTCCTCATTTGGGGTCCCACGGGCCGGCAGAGGACCCCAAGAAGGTGGCAGGGACATCCACGACGATACTGGGTCTAGGTTGGTGTGTCCTGCCCGCTGGGGTCCAAGAGCCAACGGGAAGCAGGAAGGAGGGGCAGGGGGGGTGGCAGACAAAGCAAAGATGAAATATTGATGCCCGCGTCCCGGTAAAGCGGAGAACGCTGCTTGTCCATGAATAAAAGATGGGCTGGAGGAGGAGGAGGCTGGGCCGCAGATTAATTAATCTAAGCGAGTGCTGTGCTTTGTGCGAGGGGGAGGGGCGAGGGAGGGGGTAAATGACTGGGCCCCAGCCCAGATGCAGAGGGGCCAGCCGACGTTCTGTGCCAGGCAGGCAGCGGGCAAAGGAAGGGCACAGGCAGGAGAGCAGTGCCAGGTCCAGACTGGCAGGGAGAGGGGCAGAGGCGGCTGCACCCGCTGGGACCAGCCAAGACGGCAGTTTCATCACAAACAGAACCCGAAGCCCAGATGCTCTGGGGAAGGAGCTTGGCCAGGGCCAGATCTCTGAGGTCAGCGGCGGGGAACAGTCAGTCCTCCCTGCTGCCTCAATTTCTTTTTTTTTTTTAACAGCATAATTTATTAGGTAATTTACATGTACAAAGTACAAATGACTTGAAGCCTCTGTTTCCCCAACCCCTTGAACTCTCTGGATCTTTATGTTTGTTTTTCAGGAAAGCAAAGAATTAAAAGCAGATGGCTGTTCAATTTAAAAAGAAAAAAAGACAAGATTTCAAACATGCCTATTATCTTGGTATCAAAAGGTATAGTCAGACCAAAATTTCATTACTCCACAGTTTGCCTTTCCACGTAAAAGTTGGACAGTACGGCATTGAGACATTGTGGGAGATTTGTTTTCAGCAGTTAGTCAACTGTGTTTGGCAGGTAAATACGAGGGTCCAGCAGAGTTATCCACTCGTCGGACCAAGAAAAGAAAGGACAAGTAGACAGTTATTTCTAGTGGAGCCTCAGAAATCTGTGAGGGAAAGCAGATGTGGTTCAACTGATAGTGCATCCGCCCACCATATGGTAGATCCAGGGTTTGAACACAGGGCCTCCTGGCCCATGCAGTGAGCTGGCCCACGCACAGTGCTGCCACACACAAGGAGTGCCCTGCTATTCAGGGGTGTCCCCCATGTAGGGGGGAGCCCCACGCGCAAGGAATGCGCCCTGTAAGGAAAGCCGCCCCATGCGAAAAGCCCAGCCCAGCCAGGAGTGGCACCATACACCAGGAGAGCTGACACAGCAAGGTGACGCACCAGAGACATAGATTCCTGTGCCACCTGACGAAAATGCAAGCAGACACAGAAGAACACACAGCAAATGGACACAGAGAGCAAACAACGGGGGAGGAGGGGAGAGAAATAAAAATAAATCTTTAAAAAAAAAAAAAAAGAAATCTGTAAGAATGTTATACTGACCTCTCTAGCTTCCAGTCCACAAAATACTTCATTCTATAAACTAAAGTTGAAAGCAATTTCATGGATTAACTACCAAAGTGAAGTACATGAGAAGGGCCTAAAATCGTAATCTATTCATCAAGATATAAAAAATTAAACTTCTACAGACGTTTTCAGGGATATTAGCTTGTTAACAATGACCTAGATATAAAGTGGTTTGTTAATAAACTCACACAATACAAATGCCTCCATTTCTTCATCAGTGAAACTGGAGAAGGGAGGGGAAAAGGCAGGAGGCGGGCTGCGTTTGGGCATGGAGAGTCGGCCCAGGCTGGGGGAGGCTGGCAGGTCTGAGAACTTGCTATGAAAGAGGAAGAATTGGGTGGTGCAATAGCTTAGCCCACCCTGGCCCACCCTGCCCCTTCCTAACTCCAGGGCCTGCCTAGAATTTGTCGGGATCAGTTCACAGGTTCCCTGGGCCAGCGGGGGAGATCTCACCAGGAGGTGGCGCTCGTGATCTGCTTTTGTTTTGTTTTGTTTTTTTAGGCGGTATCGGGGATTGAACCCAGGACCTGGTATGTGGAAAGCAGGCGCTCAACCCCTGAGCTACATCCACTCCGCTATGATCTGTTTTCATTTGTCACCCACTGGACCAACCTGCTGCCGCAGGCTCTCGACAGTTTCGCTTCTCAAAGGTTCCATAAAGCCCTTGTGGGGAGGGGGCCTCCTCCTCATCACGTACCCCCACCCTGGTGGTCCTGCGGGAGGACGGCAGCCCCAGCAGCTAAGCGCCCGGCGGGGTGGGGGCGGCAGAGTGCGCTCCACCAGCCGCGGGCCCTGGCTCCCGCCCCCTCCCCGGCCAGCCTCGGTGGAAAGCCGGGGCGCCCGGCGCATCCTCCTGGCCTCACCCCCATGTGCTCTGGGTCTGTGGGCGGCGGTGCCAGCCTTGGAACTGCTCCCTGGCGAGAGCCTGGTCAGACTCAGGCCAGCCTTGGCCAATGCGGCCGCAGCCCCGGGGGGCAGCAGGAAACCTCCAGCCCACCCCCCTTTCCACCCGGACCCCTGGATCAGTCGGGAGCGGCTGGTGGGAACCAACCCGGGAGCGGGCAGGGGGGCGAGGACAGCCAGGTGGGGAGGGCCGCGGGCATCGCCGCAGGCTGGTTCCCGCCCCGGCGACAGTGGCTCTGCCGCCGCCTGCACCCCCACGCCTGCACGGCCTCCCTCCACCCCACGAGCCCCCTGTGCCTTCTCCACCCGACTCCTGGCATTTCCTGTCTGTCCCACACACTGGGCGATTAATCACAGCAGCCTGCTGACGTCTCTTCTAGTCCGCCTCCTATTTGGTATTTAACTTTTCCAGTGTAGGTTTGGTTCAGTCGCTCCCATTCATTCTTGGCTCCTTGAATGCAGGAGCAAATTCTTCAAGGGCCCGCATCGTCCCCTAAAGCCCTGCCCGCCCCTGGGCACAGGGGAGACGCCTGGCTCGCGTGCCTGAATGAGCGAATGGCGGTGAGCCAGGCGCCTCCCAGGCGGGCCTCCGGCCCAGCACCCAGCAGCCCGGCACGGCCTGCCTTCCAGAAGGAGACGCCGCTGGTCAGGAGACCGGCTCGGCGGCCACGACCCAGCCATGCTCTGTGAGCAGTCCACCTTCCCCTCGGCTCTCCCATTAGACAGATGACAAAACTGAGGCCCGGCGCTCAGCACCCAGTTAGCAGGGGGCCGAGGCAGGAGGAGGCCCCAGCCTGAGCCCAAAGTCCCGGCTCCCCCTCCGTGGGGAGCTGTCTCTAGAAGCACCCCACAGAGAAGGCGAGGGAGACAGGGGCTCTCTCGGCCGCTGAGGACAGGCAGGACTGGACACCGCCAGGGCCTGAGGCTGCCCCCGACTGCAGGATGGGGCCCTGGGCCGAGGAGGGTGCAGCGGGGGGCCGGCAGAGAAGCCCCACCCCTCGCCCAGAGCACCCCAAAGATGCCCCAGTTTCTAACTAAGTCCGCAGCCCCTCTCCTGGACCCAGGGCTGGGGCAAGGGGTAGGGTTGGTGGCCACCACCGGCCAGAAGGACCCACAGGTTCTCTGGAGTCTAAAAGAGGAGCCAAGCAAAGGAAGGAAGGGGCAGCAGCTGCCCTGGGACGTACATACACTGTTGCCCGCACATCCCAGCTCTCTCTCCCTCCGGCTGCAGCAGGGCTCTCTGCGGGTGAATTTCTGAGAATAGGGGTTGGGCCGACAGATGCGGCGATTTCTGTAGTCACAGTGCCCCCTGCCGGCCGTAGAGAGAGAGAGGCCAGGCATCAGGAAGAGCTTCCAGACTACGGGCAGACATTGATTCATTCAACAAACATTTGTTCAGCTCCCCCTGTGTAACTGTGACAGGCATTATTTTAGGTACTGAGCAAAATAGAGTAAACTCCCTGCCTTTACGGAGCTTACATTCTAGTAGGAGGAAGATAAATAAGGACAAAAGGTGCACGGTATGTCAGAGGGGATAAGTGCCAAGGAGAAAAATCCAGCAGAGGTTGTGGTGCTGGACAGATGGCCCATGCCTCGCTGGGGTGGTGGCATTTGGGGAAACACTGGAAGGAGGTGAGGAGGGGGCAGCCGTGCAGACTTCCAGGTAAAAGCATTCCAGACCGAGGAAAGAGCAGGTGCAGTGGCCTGAGCCCTGCCTGCGTGTCTGGGAACAGAGGCCAGCAGGACTGAGCAGTGGGCAGCCAGAGTGGCGGAAGATGGGACCTACCCTCTAGGACCTTGCAAGCTTGGTTGCACGGTTCTAGCAGAAGAATGATGCAACCTAGTAACACTTCAAAAGGATCTCTCTGGGTACTGTGGGGAGAAGAGTCTGTGGGGCCAAGGGTGGGACAGGGACTGCAGGTAGGAGGCCACTGCAACCGCCAAGCAGGAGATGATGGCGGCTTGGCCAGGAGGTGGCTGCAGCGGTGGTGAGAAGTGAGAGGACCCGCTGGGTGTGAAAAAGAACAGAAACCCGGAAAGAATGGCCTTGCCCTTCACTGAGATGTGGGACTCACGGGCTTACTGGGAGAAACCACAGCTCCTCTTGGGGTGCCTCAGGTCTCCTGGCCTTATAAGACGTCTGGGGGGGATGTCAGTGGGCAGTGGGATAAATGAGCCTGGGGCTCAGGGGAGAAGTCCTGCTGGAGCTACAAATCTGGATGTCAGGGGCCCTGGGATGGCATTTAAAGGCATGAGGCTGGCTGAGTCCAAGAGATGAGAAAAGTGAAGGGATCAAGGGCTGAGCTTTGCAGCCTTCTGAGGTGTCAGGTCAGGGAAGATGTCGAGGAGCAGCGAAGGAGACTGAAAAGAGGAGCCGAGCAAAGGAACCCAGGTCAGAGAAGAGGAGAATACTATAGATGACTCCATTTACGTGAACTGTCCAGGAGAGCAATGGTGTCCAGGGGCCGGGGGGTGGGAGGACTGCAGGGTCACTGCTAATGGGTCCAGGGCTTCGTTTTGGGGTGATAAGAATGTTTGGAATTAGATAGCAGGGATGGTTGCCCAACATCGTAAATGTACTAAATGCCACAGAATTATATACCTTAAAATGGTTAATTTTATGATATGTGGATTTTACCTCAATTTTTAAAATAGGTTGATTTTTTTTTTAAAGAGAGGGGAGGGAGTGACTGATCAGCTGCCAAAAACTGCTGATCCTCAAGAAAGGGCTGAGAAAGGTGCATTGGATTTCGCAGTGTAGAAGTCACTGGTGACCTTGAGAACAGTTTTCGTGATAGAGTCAGGGCAAAAGACTGACAAGAGTGAGTTCAAGTGAAGCGGACTTGGCCCAGTGGTTAGGGCATCCATCTACCACATGGGAGGTCCACGGTTCAATCCCTGGGCCTCCTTGACCCGTGTGGAGCTGGCCATGCGCAGTGCTGATGCGCGCAAGGAGTGCCGTGCCACGGGGAGCCCCACGCACAAGGAGTGCACCCCGTAAGGAGAGCCGCCCAGCGCGAAAGAAAGTGCAGCCTGCCCAGGAATGGCACCGCACACACAGAGAGCTGACACAACAAGATGCCAGAACAAAAAGAAACACAGATTCCCGTACCGCTGACAACAACAGAAGCGGACAAAGAAGACGCAGCAAATAGACACAGAGAACAGACAACTGGGGTGGGGGGAGAGGGGAAGGGAAGAGAAATAAAAATAAATAAATAAATCTTTAAAAAAAAAAATAAGAGTGAGTTCAAATGAGAATGGAAGGAAAGATATTGGAGACAAGCCAAAACAATTCTTTTGTGGAGTTTTGTTGTAGAAAAGGAAAAGAACAACTGGTCGACCAAGATGGTGGCACGAGACACTCCTGGGTTCCATTCCTCCACAGAATCTTTGAACAACTAGCAGTAACCGGCAGACCCATCTACCTCTGAGCTCCAGAGGCAGTTAAAGCATTGCAGTAGTTGGGAGAGTTCTGGATCAAGAATAAGGCAACTCTAAAATGGTAAGGAAAACCCCTGGGGTCCTTGTTGGTCCATCTCCCACCCCCTTCAGAGCTGGGTGTGAGCCAGCCTGTGCTCTCAGGGTGAGTCCTTGGTCCCAATCCTGAGGGAGCAGAGTAACCGCTATGCACATCCTGGGGTGCATATATATCTGTGGCGATCTATCTGACAGCAGCCTGAAGGACTGAGCCTGGACACTCGTCTCTGGGTGACCAGCTTGCAGCTTGCAGACAGGTCAGTCGGTGGTACCAGCAAGCAGCTTGCAGACAGGTCAGTCAGTGGTACAAGCCATCATAAGAAACCATCAAAGCACAGTGGCCTGATGTAAACCAGGGACTGTAGTTAATAGTACAGTTATAACAATATTCTTTCATCAATTGTAACAAATATACCACACTAATGCAAGGTGTTAATAATGGGGGGGAGGATATATGGGAACTTTGTATTTTCTGCACGATTTTTCTGTAAACCTACAACTTCTCTAATTAAAAAAAAAAAGTGCCCTTAGAGGTCCGCGGTTCAAACCCCGGGCCTCCTTGACCCGTGTGGAGCTGGCCATGCGCAGTGCTGATGCGCGCAAGGAGTGCCCGTGCCACGCAAGGGTGTCCCCCGCGTAGGGGAGCCCCCACGCGCAAGGAGTGCGCCCGTGAGGAAAGCCGCCCAGCGTGAAAAGAAAGTGCAGCCTGCCCAGGAATGGCGCTGCCCACACTTCCCGTGCCGCTGACGACAACAGAAGTGGACAAAGAAACAAAAGCAGACAAAGAAACAAGACGCAACAAATAGACACCAAGAACAGACAACCAGGGGAGGGGGGGAAGTTAAATAAATAAATAAATCTTTAAAAAAAAAAAAAAAAAGTGCCCTTAAACAAAAGATACTGGTGTTAAGATATATAATAGAGTACCTTGGACAGAAGGAAGGGACTATTACAGAGGGAGGAGAGGGTGTGTTTGGATCCCTGTATATGGGGAAGTTCCTAAAACCGTTGGGAGGAGTGGGAGGTAGGGTGGGGGTGGGGAGTGGGGTATATGGGAACCTCATATTTTTTTAAGGTAACATTTTGAGTGATCTATGTATCTTTTCTTAAAAAGACAATTGGGAAGCAGATTTCGCTCAACAGGTAGCATCCACCTACCACATGGGAGGTCCAGGGTTCAAACCCAGGGCCTCCTGACCCCTGTGGTGAGCTGGCCCACGTGCAGTGCTGATGTGTACAAGGAGTGCCCTGCCACGCAGGGGTGTCCCCCACATAGAGGAGCCCCAAGCGCAAGGAGTGCACCCTGTAAGGAAAGCCCCAGCATAAAAGAAAGTGCAGCCTGCCCAGGAGTGGCACCACACACACAGACTGCTGACACAGCAAGATGACACAACAAAAAGAGACATAGATTCCCAGTGCCTCTGACAAGAATATAAGTGGACACAGAAGAACACACAGCGAATTGACACAGAGAGCAGACAAGGGGGCGGGGGGGGGGGGGAATAGAAGAGAAATAAACAAACCTTTAAAAAAATAATAAAGATAATTAAAAATATTTTTTAAAAAAGACAAAGAAACAGGAAATGATGGCCCGTCCAAATGAACAAGATAAAACATCAAAAACCATCAGAAAAGAAAATCAGACCTGGGACATACCAGACAAAGACTTTTAAAAATGGTCTTAAATATGCTCAAAGAGCGAAAGGAAAACATGGATAAAAACCTAAAGGAAAACAAGAAAACAATAAATGAATACAAAGAAAATATCAATAAAGAGATAGAAATCTTGAAAAGGAACCAAACAGAGCTGAAGATCACAGTAACTGGGGGAAAATTCCCTTGAGGGTTTCAAGAACAGTTGGTAACAGGCAAAAGAAATAATAAATGAACCTAAAGATAAGAAAATTGAAATGATGCAGGCTGGGAATAGAAAGAAGAAAGAATGAAGTAAAGTGAACAGAACCTAAGATACCTGTGGGATACCCCCAAGCATACCAGTACATGCATTATGGGAGTCCCAGAAAGAGAGAAAGCGGCAGAAGGAATATTCAAAGAAACAATGGCAGAAAATTACACAAATTTAACATAAGACATAAATATATAAATGTAAGAGCCCCAAGGAACCCAAAAAAGGGTAAATTTGAAGAACGATCCATGCCCAGACACATTATAATCAAACTCTCAAATGCCAAAGACAAAGAAAGTATCCTGAAAGCTGCAAGAGAGAAACATGTCGTGTAAAAGGGAGCCTTGGTGAGGTTAAGTGCCAATTTCTCATCAGAAACCACGCAGCCAAGAAGATAGTGGAACAAAACTTTCAAAGTGCTAAAAGAAAATAAATGCCACACTAGATTTTATATCTGGTGAAACTGTCTCACAAAAATAAAAAATAGAATGAAAAATGAAGTATCGAATTACCATATGATCTAGAAATCCCACTTCTAGGTGTATACCCAAAAGAACTGAAAGCAGGGACTCAAATAGGTATTTTCGCACTGATGTTCGTGGAAACATTATTCACAATTGCCAAAAGATGGAAGCAACCCAAGTGTCCATCAAACAGATGAATGGACAAACTGAGGCATACACACACAATCAAATATTATTCAACCATAAAAAGGAATGAATTCTGATACATGCAACAAAATGGATGAACCTTGAAGATATCATGTTGAGTGAAAGAAGCCAGACACAAAAGGGCAAGTATTGTATGATCTTGCTCATATGAAATAATTAGAATAAGAAAATATATAGAGTCAGAAACTTGAATGCACGATATCAGGGGCCAGGGAAGGGGGGTGGGGATAGGGAATGGGAGTTAATGCTTGATTGCTAGAATTTCTGTTTGGGATGATAGAAAAGTTTTGCAAACAGATGGTGGCGACGGTAACACTCATTGTGAGTATAATTAACAGCACTGAGTTATATATTTGAATGTAGTTATAAGGGGAAATGTTAGGTTGTATCTATGTAAGTAGAATAAATTCTTTTCAAAAATAGGACTGTACAAACAGTGAACTCTAATGTAAACTAGGGACTGCAGTTAATAGTATAGTTATAATACTATTTCATCAAGTGTAACAAAGACCTCACACTAACGCAAGGTGTTAACAACAGGGAAAGCTGAATGTGTGAGGGAGGTACAGGGGAACTCTGTGTTTATGCATGATTTTTTCTGTAAACCAACAACTTCTCTAATAAAAAATAAAATAAAATAAATGAAAGAAAGATTAAGACATTCTCAAATAAACAAAAGCTGAGGTTGTTTGCTACCACTAGATCTGCCCTACAAGCAATGCTAAAATGACTTCTTCGAATGAAAGGAAACTAGAGAGTAGATTGAAGTAGCATAAAGAAACAGATCTCTGGTAAAGGTTTTACGTGGGTAAAACACCAGTACTATTTACTATTTGCATGGGTAAAACACCAGTACTATTGTATTGCATTTTTGGAATGTAACTACACTTTTTACTTCTTGCAGTATCTAAAATGCAAATGCATAAAAGTAATGATAGTAATTGAGCTCCCACCTACCACATGGGATGCACCTGGTTCAGTTCCCAGTGCCTTCTAAAGAAGACAGTGAGCTGGTGCAGTAGGCAGGCACAGCAAGCTGATGCAGCAAGAGACACAAGAAGAAGAAAAAACATGAGAGACACAGCAAAGCAGGGAGCAGAGGTTCCCAGTGCCCCTAAAGAAGACAAGCTAGACAGTGAGCTGACGCAACAGCCAGGCACAGCAAGCTGATGCAACAAGATGACACAACAAGAGGTACAAGAAGAAAAACATAATGAAAGATACAACAAAGCAGGGAATAGAGGTGGCTGGAGCAATTAGGCACCTCCCTCCCACAACGGAGGTCCCAGGTTCAGTTCCCAGTGCCTCCGAAAAAGAAATAAGGAAGACAGACACAGCAACTGCAAACAACAAGGCGGTGAAGAGAGATAAATAAAATGAATCTTTTTTAAAAAGTAATAATAAACCTATGGTTTGTACACAAAATGTAAAAAGATATAATTTGTAACAAGAACAACAAAAAGATTGGGGATGGAGGGGTAAAGGAACATAGTTTATGTGTGCCTTCAAAGTTAAGTTGGTATCAAATCAAATAAGTTGTTATAGATTTGGCACATTAAGTTTAAGCCCCATACCCACAAAGAAAACATCTGAAAAACACAGAACAAAAATTACAAAACTTCTACAAGGAAACAGAGGGAAGCATGTTCAGGACCTTGTAGTGGCCATGGTTTCTTAAACTTTGCATCAAATGCATGAACAACAAAAGGAAAAATTAATGAATGGGATTTCATCAAAATTAAAAACTTTTTGTATCAAAAGACATTATAGGGCGTCCGTCTACCACATGAGAGGTCCGCAGTTCAAACCTCGGGCCTCCTTGACCCGTGTGGCGCTGGCCCACGCGCAGTGCTGATGCGCGCAGGGGTGTCCCCCGCGTAGGGGAGCCCCACCACCAGGAGTGCGCCCCTTAAGGAGAGCCGCCCAACACAAAAGAAAGCACAGCCTGCCCAGGAATGGCGCCACACACACGGAGAGTTGACCCAACAAGATGATGAAAAAAAAAGAAACACAGATTCCCGGTGCTGCTGATAAGGATAGAAGCGGTCACAGAAGAACACACAGCAAATGGACACAGAGAGCAGACAAGCGGGTTGGGGGGGAGGGAAATAAATAAATCTTTAAAAAAAAAAGACATTATCAAGAAAGTCAAGGGAAGCAGATGTGGCTCAAGTGATTGGGCTTCCACCTGCCATATGGGAGGCTCTGGGTTCGATCACTGGGGCCTCCTTGAAAGGCATGCCAGCGCTGTGAGCCAGTGCTGGCACAGCGAGCCACACAGCAAGATGATGACACAACAAAAGAGAGACAAAGGGGAGAGTCAAGGCAAGATGCAACAGAAACCAGGAACTGAGGTGGCGCAGGTGACAGGGAATCTCTCTTCACATCGGAGGACCCCAGGATCAAATCCCAGTGAATCCTAGAGGAAAAAACAAGAAGAGAAGACAAAGGGAGAAATAGACACGGAGATCACACAGCAAATGGACCCAGACAGCAAAAAACAGTGGGGGTGGGGGGGAGGAAAAAAAGTCAAAAGACAACCTACAGAATGGGAGAAAATATTTGGAAACCATATATCTGATATAGGTTTAATATCCAGAAAATATAAAGAATTGCTACTGCGGCGGCTTGCTCGGTCGGTAGAGGTGGGGTCTGGCTGCGGACGAGGGGTCGGTCCCGCTTGGGACGAGGGGTCGGTCCGGCAGCAGACGAGGGGTTGGTCCAGCAGCAGACGAGGGGTCGGTCTCACAGGGGTTGCGCGGTTCGGCTGACGGGGTCCCCCGGCGAAGCCGGCGACGAGGGGGTCGCCCGGAGAAGCAGGCGACGAACTGGGGACAAGGGAGGCCAGGCCCTTGTCCGGGGCTCTCAGGACTGGAGGGTGCACGGCAGAAGAACTACCGCGGAGACAAGGTAAACACGCAAGTCCACTTTATTGAGGGAGAGGCAACAGTTTTATAGGGGCTGGGGAAGGCTGATTGGTCGAAGCCACGCCCTGTTCTGATTGGCTGCCGGAGAAAGGTCAGTGGGCGGTACTGGAAGGGAGAGGGGTGGTGGTTAGGGATTGGCTGTTGCTGTTGCTGGGGGAAGTGGCAGGGTTTAGTGATTGGTGACTGCTGTTGCTGGGGTGGAGGGCAGACTGGAGTTTCCCGCCCACGCCTGGCCGTTGCTGCTGTCGGGGGGAGGGAAAAGGGCAGACTGGAATTTTCCGCCCTGTGCCTGCGCAGGGAGAAAGAAGAAGGCATCGTGTGGCGCTATCTGGGAGGAGGGGCGGCCACGGAAGCATGGCTGCCGAGAAGGGGAGACCCGAGGGCACTCTGCGCCCATGCCGAGCTTCCTTCAGGGGTGGCGGTGGGCCCGACCAACCACCCTATTACGGGGGCAGCGGTTTGGAATTAGGCCTACCGCGGCCGCCGCCCCCCGCCAGGTCAGCAAACCACACTTCAGCCCGAGGGGCGACCGCATTCTACAGCTCAAAAATGAAAAGACAATCCAACTTAAAAATGGGCAAAGGACTTGAATGAACATATGTCCAAAGAAAATACACAAATGACCAGTAAACACATGAAAAGATGCTCAACATCACCAGATATTTGGGAAAAGCAATTCAAAACCCCAATGAAATAACAATTTGACACACACTAGAATGATTACTATTTTAAAAATAGAAAATAAGTGTTGGTGAGGATGTGAAGAAATAAGAACCCTTGTTTCTCTTGTTGGTGGGAATGTAAAATAGCACAGCCACTATTAAAAACTGGTGGTTTCTCAGAAAGTTAAACATAGAATTACCGATGACCCAGCAACCCCACTTCTAGGTATGTACCCCAAAGAAATGAAAGCAAGGACTCAAACAGATATTTGCACACCACTGTTCACAGATGCATTACTTCACAATTGCAAAAAGGTGGAAGCAATCCAAGTGTCCATTACAAGAATGTGTAAACAAACATGGTATAGACATGCAGTGGAACATTATTCAGCTATAAAAAGGAATGAAGTGCTGGGAAACGGACTTTGGCCCAGTGGTTAGGGCGTCCGTCTACCATATGGGAGGTCCGTGGTTCAAACCCCGGGCCTCCTTGACCCGTGTGGAGCTGGCCATGCGCAGCGCTGATGCGCGCAAGGAGTGCCGTGCCACGCAAGGGTGTCCCCGCGTGGGGGAGCCCCACTCGCAAGGAGTGCGCCCGTGAGGAAAGCCGCCCAGCGTGAAAAGAAAGAGCAGCCTGCCTGCCCAGGAATGGCGCCGCCCACACTTCCCGTGCCGCTGACGACAACAGAAGCGGACAAAGAAACAAGACGCAGCAAATAGACACCAAGAACAGACAACCAGGGGAGGGGGGGAAAATAAATAAATAAATAAATATTTTAAAAAAAAACAAAAAAACAAAAAAAAGGAATGAAGTGCTGATACATATGACAACACGGGCAAACCTTGAAGACATTATGTGGAATGAAATACGCTAGACACAAAGGGGCAGATATTGTATGATCTCACTTACATAAAATAGAACACGCAAATTCATAGAGTCAGAAATTAGAATACAGGTTACCAGGGTTGGAGAATGGAACTGTAATGTTTAATTAGCAAAGTTAGTTAATTTACCAAGTTCCTTTTTGGGGTGATGGAAAAGTTTTGGTAAGGGCTGATGGCAATGGCAGTGTGACATTGTGAATGTACTTAACGCTACTGAATTGGGGAACACCACAATCTCTGGGGAGAAAAGCATGGCCTTGCTGATACCCCGATGTTGGACTTTTCCTCAACTCACAACAGTGGGACCCTTTGGGTATTTCCTCTCCCCGCCCCCAGGCTGTATTTGGGAGCCCTCTGTGATTGCCAGGTCCTGGCTGACTAGTGCGGGGAGCTCAGGGGGCCCCAGGACCTGCGCCCAGTGAGGAGAAACTCCGGAAAGCTGTGCCTCGTCCCCTCACCACCCACACAGTCCCCTGAGACGTGCATGCTCACCCGGGACACCAAAGGGGGCTCAGGCTCAAGTGCCCCAGGCCACCCCCCACTCCACATCCTGCTGCCCTGTCCTGGGCTGGCCACCTGCACCCCAGCCCTCCTGGGCTGCCAGCGCCAGGGCCACCTGGCCGACAGGAGGAGCAGACAGAGCTCTCCCGCCTCAGGGCCTGGGGAGAAGCCAGGCAGGCGGTTTCCAGGCAGTGCTGGGGCCTCCGGCACAGGGATGCCAAGCCAGGCGGAGGGAAGCACAGGGCAGGGAATGGGGGACGAGGGGGAAAGGATGCTGCCCAGACATTGTGCGCGCCCATCCCCCCACCTCCTTCCTGTTCACGTGAAAGCGCCCCCCCCCCACACACCCCTCCTGGAGGCCTCCTGGATTTAAGGTTTCATTCTGTCCTGCGCCCTCAGGGCTTTCTGTGCCCACCGTCGGGAGAGGGGCCACAGGTGCTTCAGCTCTGCAGCATTCCTGGGGCCCAAACCCACTGCCTGGGACCTTAGCCGGCTCTTCACGCTGGGCATGGGCCAGACGTGGGCCCAGAACCCCCACTGCTGCCCTGCCTTGAGAGCTAGCACCAGCCTTGTCAAACAACATCACAGGTGGTGAAGGGCAGGGTAATGTGTCAACTCGGCCAGGTAATTGTGCCCAGGTGTTTGGTCAAGCAAGCACTGGGTAAGTGTAATACAAGGACATTTATGGACTTGAGTCACCAGTGAGTTTACCGCATAGATAGTTGATTACATCTACATCAACCAGGGAGATTGCTGTCATCAATGAGTGATTCTTTATCCAATCAGTTAAGTGCCTTATGAGGGGATGTGATTCCAGCATTCAGAGACAATTTCCCAGCTCATCCTTGGACAGCCAACGTCTCCTGGAAACTCATCAAGCACCTTCACCGGACTTTCACAGGAGCCCCTGGTTTGCAGCCTGCCTGCAGAACCTGGACTTGTGCATCCCCACAGCCACGTGAGAGGCTCATCAAATCTCTTACTATTACAGATCCCTCCTGTTGATTCTGTTTCCCAAGAGAACCCTGACTAATGCACAGATTATCCCGGGAGTATTAAAAGGTTTTGACCATTAAAAGGTTTTGCGCGTGCTTGTGTCTTTGCAAGTGTGCATGGCTGTAAGTGTGTGTTTGTGTATGTGTATGTAAATGCATGTGACGCGAGCAGGTGTGTCCATGTATGTGTGTGAGAATACATGTGTGAGTGTGTTTATGGGTATGTTTGTGCATGTCTGTCTAAGTGCATGTCAATGTGTCTGAGTTTGTATAAGTGTGTGTAGGCAAGTGTGTCTGTGAGAGGGAGTGTCTGTATGTATGCGTGGGTCTGCATGTATGTCTCTAAGCATGTGGGTGTGAATGTGTCTGTGTGTGTATGTGTGTCTACATGTGTGCCTGTGTGAGTGTGCATCTGTGTATGTGTGTGTGTACATGGTGGACCTGACCACCTGGTCCCCCACTCCCCTGCCCAGGGCTAGCAGATGCTGTATTTGTCAGCCAAGGGGTGCTGATGCAAAATACCAGAAATCGGTTGGTTTTTATAAAGGGTATTTATTTGGGGTAGGAGCTTACAGATACCAGGCCAGAAAGCATAAGCTACTTCCCTCACCAAAGTCTATTTCCATGTGTTAGAGCAAGATGGCTGCCGACGTCTGCGAGGATTCGGGGTTCCTGGGTTCCTCTGGGCTCAGCTCCTCTGTTTTCTCCACAAGGTCAGCTGTAGACTATCAGGCGAACGGCTCTGTCTCTCTCCCTGGGGCTCCAGCTTCAGCATCAAGACTCCAACATCAAAACTCCAACATTAAAGCCCCCAACTCTGTCCTTTGCTGTGCCTTTTATCTGTGAGTCCCCACCCGCCAAAGGGTGGAGACTCAACGCCCTACTGGCACAAGAGTTTTACCTGATTACTTAATCAAGCAAACCTCTGAATCCAATATAATCTAATATGCCCAGAGGAAAAGATCCAATACTTCTTTTTGGAATTCATCAATAATATCAACCTGCTACAGGTGCCTTTCCCCTCCAGCAGGCCAAACGAGGGAGGGCTGCTGCCCAGAGCCTCCTTGGGACTCTGAAAGGAAAGGAGCCCACGGGGAGAGCACAGCCCGCCACTGAGCTGCTTCCGCTGGCCCTGGTCCCCTGCTCTGACCCTGACAGCCCCAGCTGTCCAGGCCGAGCTGCTGGCAAGGAGATGTGGGGCAGGGAGGGTCCTTCCAGAGCCTACCTGGACTCATGTCAGCCCCAGCAGGGCTGGGCTCCTCCTACCTTGCAGCTGCCTCAACTCTCTCCCAGTGCCCCGGCCCCTTGAGAGGCTGGGCCCATTACCTCTCTCACAGTTTATAACCTGCAGGCCATCCTGGCTACTTCCACCTTATGGCAAAGCTCGGGTGCTCACCCTAAGATAAAGAGCTCCAAACCTATCCTTTTAGTCCATCACCTCTACCTGCTGGAACATCTGAGCTCCTGTAGCCCCAAATCCCCCAGTGGTCACCTAAAAGCTCAAGTTTCCAGGCTGAGTGTCACCAAAGGTGCTCTGTTCATTTGCAAAACACGAAGCAGAGAAGGCTCTCCTCAGACCAGTGAAAGAGCTTGCCTGACCAGTGAGATGCAGCTCTCCTGATTTCTCATGGAGCAAGAGTTTTAGAAGGCATCCACCCATTGACCCACCCACCCAGCCAGCCAGCCACCCTTCCATCCACCCATCCACTCACCCATCCACACCCCCATCCATCCACCCATCCACTCATCCACTCACCCATCCACCCTTCCATCCATCCATCCACCCTTCCATCCACCCATCCACCCTTCCATCCACCCATCCACCCTTCCATCCACCCATCCACCCATCCACTCACCCACCCACCCTTCTATCCACCCATCTACTCACCCATCCACCCCTCTATCCACCCATCCACCCTTCCATCCACCCATCCACCCTTCCATCCACCCATCCACCCATCCACTCACCCACCCACCCTTCCATCCACCCATCCACTCACCCATCCACCCTTCCATCCACCCATCCGCCCTTCCATCCACCTATCCGCCCATCCACTCACCCATCCGCCCACCCATCCACCCATCCAACAAACATACATGACCCGACATGCCAGTCCTGGCTCTCCTGAGATGAACGCTTCACGGTCTTATTCTCCCTCTGAGTATAGGAAAGAGTTCGAGGAAAAAGGCAGTTTCCAAAGACTATGATAAGACAGAGCTGCCCATGGAACTTTCTGAAGGATGCTAATGTTCTATACCTGTACTGTCCAATAGAGTCACTACTACGCGTATGTGGACATTGAGCATTTGAAATGCGACAGTGTGACTGAGGAACTGAATTTTAAATTGTATTTAATTGTAATTAATTTGAATTTAAATAGTCACATGCGACTAGTGGCGACTGTGATGAACAGCACAGTTCTGGGTGCCCTGGGAGCACGGAGAGGGAAGGGGAAGCATCAGGGAGGAGTCACCACTTGGGTGGAGCCAGAGGGACTCCAGGACGTTCTTTCAATAAGATTTATGAAGGGCCAAAAGGGCAGACACTGATGATACAGAGAGGGACACACAAATTTGGGAGACAAAACTGTAACTAGATAATCAACCAGTGTAGGCAACTGTCCTGGCACAGAAGAGACCCTGGCAGAGAGGAGGCCCTGGTTCAGACATTGTAAATCAGGGGAGACTTCCTGGAAGAAGTGGTTTCCAAGGCGAAGGGAGGGAGGACAGATATTTAGGGAAGGAGAGACGGCTGATGCAAAGGCCTGGGGTTGTAGAAAGCCTGCCAACCCCCGCGGAAAAGAAAGAGAGCCTCGCCCAGCTGCGGCAGCCAGAACAGCCCATTCCCCGACCCGGTGGCCACTGCTGGGCCCCCCCCAAGGGAGCTCAGGGACAGGTGACACGAGGCCCCGCAGCGCGGCTCCACGGGTGGCCGGCCAGCTCATTCCTCTTCTTCCTAGCTGTCCCCTGGAACGCACTCGGCCCCCGCTGACCCCACGTGGCATATTTTGGAAAATCTCTTGGCCCAGCCCGGGCTCCACCAGCGGCTCCTCTGACCTCCCGGCACCCCTGTGACGTCACCCGGGTGGGGCCTGAGCTGTGCATCCCTCCAGGAGCTCCTGACTCACCCTGGAAAAAACCGGAAAGGCCCGTCTTCCTGAAGAATTCATTCCAATGTTGGGGAGGGCAGCCAGGACCCCAATTCCGGGGCACAGGGACAGAGGAAGCTGGCGAGGAGCAAGCCAGAGACAGACTCTGAAACAGAAACGGAGACCAGCCACAGAGCAAGGTGGAGCCTGAGAAAGAGACGGAGATGCTGATGACAGGGCGCGGGAGGCAGCCAGCTCGCAGGGGGCAGCCGCGCATTGCCACCAGGGGTGACGGCCAAGGCCGGCCAGAGACGAAGGGACACTCCGACAGGCTCACGCTGGAGGCAGTCGCACTGGCTGCCAAAGTCAAGTCAGAGACACCAAGGACCGGCACAGCGAGCTGACCCAGGGGCAGCCTGTGGCCACCGGGAGAGGCGGCGGGAGCCGGGTGCCCGCGCCCCCTCCGCCGGCTGCACTTGCAGGGCGGCCCACTAGAGGGAGGCGTTGCTCCAGCCACCGCCACGAGCCACCCGTCCAGCTTCCCCAAGCGGGTCCCTCAGGTTTAGAGGCTCAGCCTCACCCACGGTGTGAGAAACGTGGACAGAGGGACTCAGAGCACGCATACCCGACCCGGAGGGTCCCCTGTCTCCGTATCCCGGCACCTCCTCAAGCCTGGCCTTTTCCTTCCACATTCCCCATCCCAGCCTTGTTCGTCCTTTTCTGACACCTGCCGGGGAAGCCGGGGACCCAAGGGCAGAGCCTGGGGCTGCACGAGCAGGTGCTAAGATCTGAGGTCCACCATCAGTGCCCACCGAAGGCCCCGGCCCCCTCCTAAGCTCTTGGGTTCCAAACATCCTTCACATCCACCCAGGGGTTTCGGCGGATCCCAAGCCCAGCAGCAGCCCGCAGGGCTAAAAATGTAAACGCAACCTTGGGCTGCATTCACAGGAAGCGGTCTAGATCTGGGGCTGCATTCAGCTTGACAAAGGCCCAAGACCTGTGGTCCATCCTCAGAAGATGACCGAGAGAACTTTCTGTTCATGTGAGTAAACCAACATAAACCAGGAGGGAGACTGACGTGGGAACACGGCTCAGTCACAAATAGCACCCATGGGTCTCCAACGCCTCATCTCACCTCGACAGCAGCTTGCCATGTGGGCACTGCTGTGCCCATTTACAGAGGAGAAAATCCAGGGAGGCCCTCCTCTTAGGTCTCCCCGTAAGGGCAGATGTCTCAAAGTTCCTTCCTCAGGTCTCTTCTTCTTTTGCACCAATTTCCTGAGTAGCTATATCTGTTCCCATGACCAGCCTTAATTCCCAAAGTAAGTCTCTCGTCCAGATCTTTCTACAGGATTCCACACCTGCCTGTGCACCTGCTGTCTCATGATTTCCTCTCAAACGTTGTAGTGGGTAGAATTGAGTCCCCCAAAAAAGACATGTTCAAATTCTAACACCCGACACCTGTGAATGTGACCTCATTTATAAATAAGGTCTTTGCAGACGGAATCAAGTTAAGATGAGGTCCTCGTGCATTAGGGTGAGCTCTAAGTCCAGGGACTAGCGCCCTTAAAAGAAGAGGGAAATTTGGACAGAAGGACACAGAGACGTAGGGAAGGCCACATGAGGCTGGTAGCAGCTTTGAGCCAAGGAGCGCCAAGGATGGCCAGTGAGCCGCCAGGACCTGGAAGGGTGAGGGAGGGCTGCCCTCAGAGCCGCTGGAGGGAGCAAGGCCCTGCTGGCACCTTGGTTTTGGACTCCCAGCCTCCAGAAATGCCAGAGAGTACATTTCTGTTATTTAAGCCACCCAGCTTGGAGCACTGTGCTACACTAATGTCTTTGGGTGCTATAGCAGTTTGACATGGTTTATGAATTCCAAAAATAGATATTGGATTGTATTTGTGAGCCAGTCTTTTCCTCTGGGCATATTCTACTGTATTGCATATAAGTCTGTGAGGCAGGAACTCACAGAGAAAACGACAAGGCACAGAGTTCGTTTTGATCCTGCAGCCTGGGAAGTAAACACAGAGACGCAGATATGTGAGGAAGGGGAGAAGGCCCCTTTAGACACGGCAGAGGCCCCGTTCGCCTGATAGTCCACAGCTGGCCTTGTTGAGAGAGCAGAGCAGCTGCGCCTGGAGAGAAATGAGCCCCAAGAAGAGAGGAACCCGGGAAGCCTGAACCCGGGCAGACGTCGGCAGCCATCTTGCTCCGGCACATGCAACAGACTTTGGTGAGGGAAGTAGCTTATGCTTTATGGCCTGGTACCTGGAAGCTTCTACCCCGAATAAATACCCTTATGAAAACCAACAGGTTTCTGGTATTTTGCATCAGCACCCCTCCGGCTGACTAAGACAGGCACCTAAAGTTCAACATGCCCAGTGCCAACTCAGATCTTCCCCCAGACCTGCCCCTGGGGGGGCACAGTGCACGCCCAGCCAGCCTCGGCCACCCCGACCACTCCAACCCCACCCACCTCCGCGTCCTGTTGGCACTGTCCCGGGGCCTCTCTCCATCCCTGTCCCACCTCCCCAAGGCCAGGCCACCACCCTCTTTGTCTCCACCCGGTCACAGTCCTAAGCTACTCTCTGCTGCATCCTGTGCTTTCTAACGCCGCAGCCGGAGGGCCCTGGACTCATGTCACTCGAGCCAAAGCCCCTTCACTGGCTTCTACTTACCCTGGGGGCAAAATTCAGGACCCTGGGTGGCCTCTGCCGCCCTGGTGCCCCGGCGGCCCTCTCCAGCCCTCCCCGTCCCCCCTCCCTTACCCCCTCCCCTCACCGGGCCTTCTCTCCTCTCTCCCCGCAGCCAGCTGTGCCTCTGCTCTGAATTCCTTCCCTTCGCTCAGGAGTGCAGGGTGCTAAAGAGGGTGGGCTCGCGCTCCTCGTGTCTGCCGGCTTCAGCAGGCAGTGAGCTCCTGGGGGGGGGGGCTTGGCCCCACTGGCTCCCCAGTCCCTGGAACACAGCCTGCCCGAGGTGGGTGCTGAGTAAACACCCGCCTGTGGTCACGCCCTCCTAGTGAGCTGCCACCCCCCTTTCGGCTTCCTCTAGGGCCTCTCGAAGGCCTGGGGCAGAGAGCCAGGGAGCCCCCCTCTTCCGCATGCAGCTTTTCTCATCTCCCTTCATCCATCCCAAGGCCTCCGTGCCCTGGGTCAGCCTCCCCAGGCCAGGAAACCTCAGGGGCTTCTGGGTGCTCCTCTACCCCCACCTGTTTTTTGGGGGGGAAGGGCAATGTTTATTCCCTGCCTCCCCTCCCCGTAGCACCATTACACACACGTGTGCGTCCATGTGCACACACACACGGCTCAAGCCATTGCACATCTCCCTCCCCCGTGGGAGGTCCCGGGTTCCGTTCCCGGTACCTCCTTAAAAGAAGGTGAGCACACAACAGAGAGCAGTCTCCACGCAGAGAGCAGACAGCAAGCGCAAAAACAATGAGGGGGAGGGAGAAAGAAATAAAATAAAATAAATATTTAATAAAGGACTCCAATACTGGATTAAGGCCCGTCTTGAAGCCACCTCATCAAATGGTCCTCCTTACAAAGGGTTCACACACAGCGACAGATCTAGTTAAGTGCACACAGCTCCACGGGCGCAGGTGGCAGAGTTGGCCCAGTGGATAGGGCGTCCCTCTACCACATGGGAGGTCCACGGTTCAAACCCCGGGCCTCCTTGACCCGTGTGGAGCTGGCCATGCGCAGTGCTCAAGCGCGCAAGGAGTGCCCTGCCACGCTGGGGTGTCCCCCGCATAGGGGAGCCCCACGCGCAAGGAGTGCGCCCCGTAAGGAGAGCCGCCCAGCGCGAAAGAAAGCGCAGCCTGCCCAGGAATGGTGCCGCACACACAGAGAGCTGACACAACAAGATGACACAACAAAAAGAGACACAGATTCCCGTGCCGCTGACAACAACAGAAGCGGACAAAGAACACACAGCAAATAGACACAGAGAGCAGACAACCGGGGTGGGGGGGGATAGGAGAGAAATAAATAAAAATAAATCTTTAAAAAAAAGAGCACACTGCTCCAAACCACCGCACACGCAATGACTTCCGGGGACTCCTCGGATCCCAGCGAGGCCGTGTGCCTAGTTCCTGAAGTCTCAGGCTGGGGGTTATGGTGAATATTAATCTGCCTCACTGGTTGTGGGGTCGGGGCACATCCATGTTCTCGCTGGGGCAGTAGAGAGCAACGAGGCCGTGCCTGGAAAGCATCTGCTTGCAGCGCTCAGCACAAGGCCAGAGTTCAACCAACGGGAGCTCTGATCACCTGATGCCGCTGAAGCGGATGATGCTGATGTCAGTGAAGATGATGATGACACTGGTGATGTCTCTGCAGTGGCCAAAGCAGCATAATCACGCCCCTGCCTGGTGAACCTACGGCGAATTCCTCAGGGGAAGGTTTAGCTTGTCTCGCCATCACCTCTTGCAAGAGCATGTCCCAATCCTCCTGTCAGGTGGGGCACTTCCTGAGGGCAGTGCCAGGCTCCAGCCTCCTGCTTCCTTGGCATCTGCCCAGGGTGCCCCTGGCAGCACCACGGCAAGAAAGCTGAATTTCTCCTAGACAGCAATGGGAAGCCACTGGTGGGTTTTTAGCAAGGGAGAAATGAGACCAGAGAAGCAGCTCAGGGGAAGTCAGGAGGAGATGGAGAGCCCCAAGGGTGGAAGACTTGCTGCAGGAGCTGGAGGCACGGTGCCAGGGGAGAAGGGGGGCTTGGCAAGATGGGACAGAGGGGATAAGAAGAGAGGCTGCCTCTGTGAGATCCTGAGGAGGAAGCATGGACTGGGCTTGGTGATGGGTGGGATATGGGGAGCAGGGAGAAGGAACAACAAAGGGTGGTTGGTGCTGTTGGCTGAGTTGGGGATCATCAAGGTTTGGGAAGAAAATCAGGAATTTGGGTTTGAACACAGTGAGTATGAGATTCCTGAGATATCCAAGGGGAAATTTCAGACAGGCACTTGGATATATGGGTCTGGAATTCCCCAAGTAAGGTCTTGACTGGGTTTCGTACTCAACAGGGAGGAACTGGAGTCCCTGAAAGCAGATGAGGCCCCACTGGTAGGAAAGTAGAGGCTGGACCAAGGGCTGGGACCAAGTCCTGAGAAAGCTCAGGAGATAAGCGCAAGCTGACCAGGAGAGTTCTGTGTCCTGGAACCCGAGGGAAGAGGACATCAAGTGGAGGGGAATGTTCAGCCTCACCAATGCTGCTAAGAGTTGTCAAAGAAGGGTAGGTCGGCACCGCGGAAGGCACTGGGGAAGTTGGCAAGAACGGTTTGGCGGGGAGGTGGAGGAGCAGCTGGCATGGGAGTGGACTGAGGAGACACAGAGTGGGCGGAGTGGGTAAAGGCCACTCTTTCGAGAAGTTTGTCTGCAAAGAAGGTGGGCGGAGAGAAATATTCAGAGAATTTTTTTTAAGATGAGGAGAGATTGTGGATGTTTCAATGCTGATGGGAAGAAGCCAGTGGAAAGGGATGGAGAGAAGACAGATTCAGGCAAGAGATGTGGCCGTTAGGAACCCATGTCCTGTTTTCCGTAGAAACTGGTTTCTTTTCATAAGCCAAAAGTACCTCTTCTTAAAACGTGCTCTTTGTACAAGTTTCACGTCTTTTCCAGTGATTTTGAGTTAAGAGTTTTTACCTGGCAGCAGAGCAGTATGAATGCCTTGTTGGGGAGAGTGGATGTGACTCAAGCAGTTGAGCTCCTGCCTCCCACATGGGAAGACCCAGGTTCGGTTCCCAGTGCCGCCTGAAAAAAATAAAAACGAACAACAAGGGAAGCAACTGTGGCTCAATCAGATGGGCTCCTGTCTACCACGTGGGAGGCCCTGGGTTCGTGTCCCAGGGCCCCCTTGGGAAGACAGGCTCGCCTGCCTGCTGCAGAAAGCTGCCAACCCGCAAGTGCTGCAGAGAGCCAACTCAGCAAGGTGACACAACAAAAAGGGAGACAAGCAAAAATGCAGAAGAGCGCACAGCGAAAGGACACAGAGAGCAGACAGCAAGCGTGCCGCGGGAGGGTGGGTGTGGAAATAAATAAATAAATATTTAAAAAAACATAAAAGCAAAACCAACTCAGGGAAGCCCACGTGGCTCAGTGGTTGAGCACCAGCTTCCACAGACGAGGTCCTGGGTTCAGTCCCCAGCCCCCACTACCTCAAAAAAAAAAAAAAAAAGCAAAACACCACCTAGTTGGTTCTCCTAGACAACAAAGAAGCTGACCGCGGGGCCCACCATGTAGTTGACGGGAACACTGATTGCTGGAGAAGGTTGGGGTGTTTTTTAGTCCAAAACCATGTATTTATCATTAATTTTTTTTGCATTTGAGTTTTAGCTCCAGTAGGAAGGAAAAAGTAGAATTGCAAACCAATAATCCTGGCATTTGTTTTTACCCATTACTACATTTACTGGAGCTCTTTATTTCTTCTGGGAGAAGAGTCAGATATACCAGTATCAGAAGGATATCTTACTATCTACTATTCGGCATCAGAGTGAACAACTTTAGAAGAATGAGGGAGGTGAAAGACCAGAAAGATGAAAAGATAGTTATTTCAAGGAAAAAAAAAATACTAGAAAAGCATTACTCAGGTTCCTTTGATGGAAACAATCATCATGTTGCACTATGAGGCTCTTCAGTTTTGGAGGCTCTGGAAGCCAGAGGTCTGAAATCAAGATGGTGGCAGGCCCTACCCCTTTTCAGACTCAAGAATTACCTGAGGTGGCGGACTTGGCCCAGTGGTTAGGGCATCCGTCTACCATATGGGAGGTCCGCAGTTCAAACCCCGGGCCTCCTTGACCCGTGTGGAGCTGGCCCACGCACAGTGCTGATGCGCCCAAGGAGTGCCATGCCACGCAGGGGTGTCCCCGCATAGGGGAGCCCCACGCGCAAGGAGTGCGCCCCATAAGGAGAGCCGCCCAGCGCGAAAGAAAGTGCAGCCTGCCCAGGAATGGCGCCGCACACACGGAGAGCTGACGCAGCAAGATGACGCAACAAAAAGAAACACAGATTTCCGTGCCGCTGACAACAACAGAAGTGGACAAAGAAGACGCAGCAAAGAGACACAGAGAACAGACAACTGGGGTCGGGGGGGAAGGGGAGAGAGAGAAATAAATAAATAAATAAATAAATAAATAAATAAATAAATAAATAAATAAATGCATCTTAAAAAAAAAAAAAGAATTACCTGAGGGAATTTGACAAGTTTGCAAGGTTTCCAAAAAAAGGTGACTGATGTATCAAAGGAGGAAGAGCTCTACAGAAAACTTCTATGACTTCAAAGAGAACATGAAAGAATATGAAAGAATAAAGGAGAAAGAAGAGAAAAGAGTTCACTGCATTTGTTACATTTGTTATCGCTTAAGTAGACAGTTTTCTGCCTTGTGCAGGGTATGGTGATTCAGAGAGCAAGGCTGTGAAGGCAGCGTGCCTGTGTTTACATCCTGGTGCTGCCACCCAGCAACTTCCAAAAAGAATCCATAATGCTATAGACCTTCAAACCTGGGTTATCTCTTAGACTTTGGTGATGCAAAATCCAAAAGCGGGTAGTGAATTTTGCTGAATGATAAAACAACCTACACAGATGTCTTGCTTCTGTGGTGCATCTGGGTATAAAAAAATAGATGTCAGAGAACTTTGCAGAATTGGAAAGTCATCAAAAACTAGAACTTGACTTCTTTTCAGAAAATAATTTGTGGCAAAATGCAACTATCCCAGCTATGAATATTATAAACATAAAAACGTGCAGAAAATTATCTAATCCTAACTGTCCACAGGGGAAACACAGGTAGTGAGCATGGAGGAAAGCGTTTTGAAGAGATAGGTGCTAAAAGGTATAGAGAAGCAGGGCCCACGTGGTGAAGAAGGTGGAGTGAGATACCCTCGTGCTCCATCCTCCCGCAGAAGCTTGAACAACCAGCAAGAATGGGTAGAAACATCTTTCTGAAAGCTCCAGTTAAAGGATTCCAGACTCAAGGTCATCCTCATGCAAGTTAAAGAGGGCACAGAGCCGGAAGGGAAGGGACCATCGTCTCCCCAGACATCCAGCCCGGGGACTCAAAGGCCGAAGCCCACGTCCTCGCACCCTCTCTGCACGGTTTCTCCTGCGGGTGGCCCCAGAAGCCACCTTGTCGCTAGTGGTTAAAGGCACTGCCCGCACTGTCCGGGGAGGGAGGGGCGCAAAGCGGAGAAGGTGTTTTTATGAAATACGTGGAGGGGGGACCTCAGGAGAGAAATGGAAAGACTGAACTGTATTTGAAGCTAATGTTAAATTGTGGCAGAGAACGTTTTCATAAATAAATGCCTTCAGAGTATTTAAAATATGCTTCCATATTTCAAAATGTATACTGTAACGTGAAGGGAGATTTTATGTGTTTAGGAAGGAAGGGCCAGACCTGGGAACCTTAGGTGCCTGCTGTTCAGAAGCACTTGCAGGGCTGTTTGAATCCTTGGAGGCCTCGATGGTGACCCAACAGGTAAGGTGCTCTGTAAAGTCACTTGGTGTCACTGGCCAGTGTATCTGGCTGAAAAGCAAGCGGCATTGTTGCCCAGATAAATAGAGAGTATATTCCAAACCCAAGATGTTTGAGTAAAAGAACTCACTTTTCATTGAACATTTCTCTGACAATTCTTCCAGTTATCCCCCAAATTTCTATGTGTTGTGTTTTTTGGTTTTTGGTTTTGTTTTTTTGGAAAAAATGAGGTGTGTCCAGTTTTTCTAAGCTTTGGCTACTTTTGGGGACTTGCCCACATCTCTGGGATTTGAATGGGGTTGTGTCCCATTTTACTTACGGTCTCTTACCGTTACATTTAGCATATTTCTCTTCTCTGTTCCCCTTGTCCACTGGGACTCCTCTTTGGCTCCATAAAGCAGGCAGGTGATCATGCCACAGTTCTTTCTGGACCTCTGGGCAAAGGGAGTGACCAGTGAAGGTCATTGCCACCTTAGATCTGCAAGACTGGGTTCTTTTTAAGATTTATTTATTTCTCGCCCCCGTTGTCTGCTCTCTGTGTCCATTCGCTGTGTTCTTCTTTGTCCACTTGTATTCTCATTAGGCGGCTCCGGGAACCCATCCTGGGACCTCCCAGAGTGGGAAAGAGACGATGATTCTCTTGTGCCACCTCAGCTCCCTTAAGGCTGCGTATTTTAGATGTATCTCTCCACTGATACCAGAATAATTTGACAGTGCACTAATCTCTTTGGAGAGAAAAGTTATCACGTTACTAAATGTTAAATTTTCTTTTGCAGAAACACAGACTATGTCTGATTTAATTATTAATATTTAAAATATCTCATTCCTTAACTCTCATTTGCTTTGCCAATGACCTGTTCAATCCCTTTGACAGAATTCTGCAAAATCACTACTGAGATTGTTCAGCCCCTGATGTATTTGCATTGATTTGTTTCTGGTGATGGTTTGTCCTAAAATGTGCGCAAAAGCAGGTATCCTGAGATAAAATTGTTGTTTAGTATATGCTCTGTGTGGAATCCGAGGAAAACCCAGATTCAGGGCTTAACGATGCCAAAAAAATGCAAGTAACTGGCCATCTTTTACACGATTAAAATACTATTTCTCTCTTGTGACCCTTTAGATTTTTGTTGTCCTAAAATTCCATTTTATTGGGAACCCATTTCCCACCTTGTCTTTCTTAACAGGTTTTTTTTTTCCCTACTTTAAACAGGTTCTGAATAAACTTCTGTATTTCAAGAGTGAAAAACAAAACAAAAATAACCCACGTTCGGCCAGGGGGAAGTGGAGGGACGTGGCGAGGGGAGCGATCTCCCGGGAAGGGGCGGCGCGGGGCGAGGGGGCTCCACGCTGGGAAGGGGAAGCAGCCTCCTCCCCAGCCTTCGGTGTTCCCTGAGCAGGGGGCGAGGTTCCCCGCGGAGCTGAGACGGAGGTGGGAAGGAGAAAGGAAGTCTGAAGCCGTCACTGCGCAAACGTGCGGCGCGCGTTCTCCAGCAGCACCGCACAGCCAGGCAGAGCCCGTGCGGGCAGCGGTCGGGGGCCGCGGGGTGACCTCCCCCGCAGGGCGTGGCTGGGTGCGGGGCTGGGGCGCGGCTGGGCGCTTGGCAGGGGGCGCGCTGGACGCTCCGCTGGGGGCGCAGCTGGGGCGCGGCTGAGCTCTCCACTGGGTGCTCGGCTGGGCGCTCGGCAGGGGGCGCGCTGGGTGCTCAGCCGGGAGCTCGCGAGGGGCGCCGCAGGGCCGCGGGAACTCGCGCTGTTCCGCTCGCTCAGTCCCCTTCACTCAGCACTCGGGGACCAGGGGGTGTTGTTCCCTTCCTATCCCGCCTGCACGGGCCAGGTGGCGGCTGACGCCCGAGGTGGTGGGGGTGGGGGGGAGCTGCTCACCCGCAGAGCCCCTTCCTCTTTGCTCCCCAGTGCCCCCCACCCCCGCCCAGGTCCTTCCCGGCAGTGCCACCATCTTCTCACGTCCCTTCATCTCCGGGAAGTGGAAAACGCCCTGCCAGTGAGGGAGGGGAGGGGACTTCGGAACACGCGAGGGAGGGAAACACCCGAGAACAATCGGGCGGTGCTGGAGAGCAAGCCGAGAACGGGAAAGGGGCAAAGGGGTACAGGCGTGCAGGGTTTGGGCAAGATGGAGATGATGTCATGAGAGTGGACTGGAAAGCAAAATGAAAACAGGAGCAATGGATGAAGGAAGAGAAAACTGAAGGCCTAATGACATTTAAAAAGAAAGTAATAGGGAAACGGACTTTGGCCCAGTGGTTAGGGCGTCCGTCTACCATATGGGAGGTCCGCGGTTCAAACCCCGGGCCTCCTTGACCCGTGTGGAGCTGGCCATGCGCAGTGCTGATGCACGCAAGGAGTGCCTTGCCACGCAAGGGTGTCCCCCGCGTGCGGGAGCCCCACGCGCAAGGAGTGCGCCCGTGAGGAAAGCCGCCCAGCGTGAAAAGAAAGAGCAGCCTGCCCAGGAATGGCGCCGCCCACACTTCCCGGGCCGCTGACGACAACAGAAGCGGACAAAGAAACAAGACCAAGATGCAGCAAATAGACACCAAGAACAGACAACCAGGGGAGGGGGGGGAAATTAAATAAATAAATAAATCTTTAAAAAAAAAAAAAAAAGAAAGTAATAAAAACCTCTCGTGGAAGGTCTTGAACCCGGAGCTGCAGGGAGCTGGGAGCTGCAGCTAGGTTTCCATACATCCTCTACAGAAAGGGAAGGAGCGAGGGAGGGAGTCCCGGGGCTGGCGGAGCTCTTGGCAGCAATGGGGGCCGATCCAGCTGGACATGGTGGATTCTCTGGATTGTCCCAGGCAGCTCTGGAAAGCTTGGGTGGAAGCAAAGCTGGCTGGTGGAGGGGCGCTGGGAGACCAGGTGAGGCTTGGTCCCCTGACCCAGGAGGTGTCAAAGACGGGACAGAGAGCCAGGAGGAGCTCTGTGCCTCATAGAGGGGCATCACCCCAGACGGCCCCAGGCAGAGGTCCCCCAGGATACCACATACAGAATTGTGTGGGTGGAAAGCATTTCCCTCAGAAATGCTTTCCCAAGCATTCCACAGGCATGTGTGGCCTCAGAAAGTCCAGGACCCTCTGGCCGAATGACATTCAGGACACTGTGCAAAGTCAGGCAAGGGCAGCGCCCTAGGGCTTGTGGGGTGGGCATGGGCCTGTTTTCCTGGAACACCTGCCAAAGCATGTGGTGAGCTGCTCCCGAAAAGGGGTGCAGCAAAGTTTCCCAGCTCATCCCCGCCTCCTTGGCACCAAGCACTTCCCCTTGCAGTTCCCTTCAACCCAGAAACATTTGTGAATCTACCCTGTGCCCCATAGTAGGCAGAGCACTGGGAACACAGGATGCTAAGAATAGCCCTTGCCCTTGAGATGCTCACGGTCCTGAGGGAAGTGTGTACACCATCTCACCTGGCACCAAACCAAGGGCCACCAGGGGCTCCGGCCTTTGCACGTGCTGTTCCCGTGCCTGGAACACCCTCGCCTCCCTTCCCCCACCCCCACCCCACTCTGCTGCCTGCGTAACTCCCCTCCTCCAGCAGCAGCGTGGCCTTAGATGCCACTCCCTTTGGAGAGGCCTGGGGGAACAGAACCTGACGGTGGAGGTCAGGAGAAGAGGTGTCCCCAGGTAGAACTCAGGCCCCTCAACTCCCAACACCCCATGGAAAAGGAAGGAGTAAGGGTCATGGAGCCCAAAGGCCCTTAGCGCTAATTCCAACTCTACCCCAAACTTGCTGGGGGACCTCATCCTCTCTCAGTTCTGGTTCTCCTTTCTGTAAAATGGGAAAAATGGTATTGAGCTAGTGATAGCTGTCACTAGTACAGGCCCAAGTTCAAGGGCCTCTCCACATGTGGCGCCAAGTGACTGCACACTCTGAATGGGCACTCCAGAGACAGAAGAAAGCTGGTGGGGCTAAGAATGAGAAGCCGTGTGGCCTTAGGACTGAGGCCGCCGCAATGAGCCACATTCGCGAGGACGGTGCAGGGAAGCAGAAATCTCAGTGGCCAAGAAACCTGGCTGGGGGAGAAAGGGGAAAAGGAGCAATGGCACGGAGAAGCAGAGGTGGCAGAATGGCCCCTGCTGGAGTAGCCTCATGCCTCTGTGTTCTCAGTCCCATCTGTAAGTGACAGGTCCTTTGTCCTGAGGTCAGAAAAGCTGTAACTAGAACCTGTAGGCACCTCACAGGGTTGTCAGTACGATGAAAGCGTCAGCCGGGGTCTGCACCTAGGAGGTGCTCCCTAAATGATGATGATGATTGGAATCCAGCACAGGTGCAAGAACCCTGAGGAAAGCCCGTCCATCCTGCATCCCCAGGGAGCCCACATGATGTGGGCTTGGGGATGAGCAGCGGGGCTCATGGAACCCCCATCCGGCTCCCGGCAGGACTCCAGCCCCACCCTGGGCCCTGCAGATGTTCCAGCAGCCACAGCTCCTGGAGCTATACCCTCCAGGCTTGCAGGGTCAGGGCTGGAGTTAGGCAGGAGCCATGGAGGCCTTGCCCCAGGGAAGTGAAGTTCAAGGTCATCATGGTTGAAAACAAAGCTCTGCAGATAGAATACTCAGATTTGGCTCTCTTGGAGATCTTGGGCACGTCACCTAACCTGTCTCAGTCTCCTTTCTGTAAAATGGGAACAGGGGAACCCGCTGCCTGGGAGATATAGAAAGAGGCTGGAGGGGCCACATGGGCCCAAGCCACGAGAACGCCAATGCCACAAAGTGGCTGGTCAACAAGCAGGGAGTTGAGATGGAGGAGGGCAGCTGGTGCCTGGAAGAGACACGTTCAGATGGAGATGCAGCGTTTTGTTTCATCAGGGGAGAGGGAACGGAAGTGGGCCTGGGGCTGGGTGGCCCTCCCGCTGGAATGCCCATGGGCGTCCATCTCCCCTACTCTCCACCCACAGCCTGGCAGCCCACCCACCCCTCACTCGGACCTGAGCTCATTCTCGTGCCTCAGGCTCCTGCTGCAATGTCAGCTCTTCAGAGCGACTTCCCTGGCCATCCCCTTCAACCAGGCCCCTGTTTTTCTCCGTCCCAGACTCTTTATCATAACATTAGAATTACAGGAAAACCTGCAATAACAAACTCAGACAGGACCCAGTTGGGGTCAGCTCCTGTCCTCCAGCCAGCTCCACCCTGAACTCCAAAAGGGAAAGCTCCATCTCACATCTTTGAGGGAGGGGACGGTGTGTCCAGAAGCAACGATCTAGTGACTGTTTGGGACATTCTCATTTCAGGATAAGGACAGTTGTGCACAGTGTAAGTTTCACTCTCTTTGCTTTGGGGGCCAGAAAAATAATTCCTTTTTCTCATCACCCTCACAAGAACGTGAGTCTCTCATTTTATACTATTGAATTATTTGGAACCTGCTTGCCATGAGATGCCGCGGATTGAATCAGAGGGTATGTTATTAACTTGTATCCTTGGTTTGTCTGCCTTCCCCAGGGCGGATAAGCTGCGCGAGGGAGGCCTGGCAGGAGCTTAATTTGCGTGTGAATAAGAACCTCAGAGAAACAGGGACCAACCAGAAATCTCCAAGCTACCACGGCCCCCCCACCGCCCGATCCTCAGCTCAAGGGGAGACCCGCAGGCCAGAAGACAGCCACTCCCGGGCCCTCAGACACCCCTACCCCAACCCCTCCCATTATCAAGAGACTCAGAGACTCGAGGCAGCCCGAGGGGAAACGCCCGCAGTCCTTGCTTTAGAGCACAGGTTTCTCCAGTCCTCCCTGGCCCCCAGCACAGCTGGCTTCCCTGCTCCGATGGCCAGACCACCTCATCACACTTTACTGAGAGGGCAACTCTAGAGGGGAGCTCCAGTCAAGAACCTGCTTGGGAGTGCATGTAGCTCGAGTGGTTGAGCGCCTGCTTCCCATTGAACAAGGTCCTGGGTTCAATTCCCCGTACCTCCTTAAAAAAAAAAAATGCCAAGGAACTTTTTCAAATGTGTCTTTGAAAAGCGCAATAATTTTAAATTAAGCTCCATGGGGACACTGATCTTCCTCTGTCACCTTGAGATCTTGATTCCAGCCATGTGTCTCTCGGGGGGCCCAGCAGAGAGGCACCTTGTCTAGGTTCTGGACAATTTGAGAAATAAACCAAGAGTTTAAAGAAAGGAAAAAGGAGCTGCCAAGATGCAAACACAGACACTTGATTCTAACGGAGCCTCTCACATCCCTATGGCCTCGCTCAGCTGCTGGAGCCAGGACAAAGCTCAGGAAGGAGGCTGGAGGGGGTCACACATCAAGCTTCCTGCTACATCCTGCTGTTGTTTGTGTTCATCTCTTATATAGGTATATTCTGATGTTGTGTGAGGACATTGTCCTCTGGTGGCTCCCGAAATAAAGCTCTGTCCTGGGGGCAGGAGATGCGGCTGAGCCAGGACAGGGACAGAACTTGGGGGCACTCTCCAGCTAAAGAGGCAGCCTTCTCGTGTCTGGGAGCTTGGCCGGTTTCAAGTCACTTTCTGTGTTTATTTCCCCCTTTGTCATCCCTGAACCACAAACAATACCCCAAGTTCAATACCCCAATCTTGACCCATCCGTATTTAGGGAAATTGAGGCAATGATCCTATCAAGCTTGGCCTGGGCCAGCCACCTAGAATCACCAGTGGGGAGAGAACCATTCGGGGGGTGGCATCTCAGGGGACAAGTGAGACATCAGAGTCCAGTCTTGATTCTTACATGGGAGTTTCCGCTCACCGTGGAGCACTGGGATTTGATCGTACCGAGCCAGTCCTAAGACGAGAGTCGCCCACAGTTCAGATGGGCCCCAAAGCCTCATCACTCAGCGCCTTCTTCATCCCACACTCCCAGAGGCAGACACCCTGCCCCTCCAGGTCCCCTTGAGTGCTGGGAAATCCACCCATCTTGCCCCCCAGTCCAGCTCAAACGCCCCCTCTCTGCGTGAAGAGCAGGCTGCCGTCACCCGGACAGGACTGCGGTGAGTAGGTGCCTCTCCTCGCCCCTCTCCCACCGTGGAACCCCGCACATGCCAACAAGGGTATGTGTGGAATGTGACCTCAGTTTTCCCACTGGCTCCCATCAGGCAAGCAGGGCTGTGTTTCTTTCCAAGAAAGGAGGGCAGAGGACCAGGATCTGAGAGTGGGGGAAGCAGGAAGTGAGGCTCCATGGGGTCTCATTACCCCAGGATGCGGTTTTAGTTCCAGCCTTCCCCTGCAGCCTCTACCCCCACCCTCAACTTAGGAAGGGTTGTAACTGCCACATGGAGACCCTGGCTCAGTTCTCCAGAGACTCTCAGGGAAAAAGGAAACAAAAACTAAAACAGACCACCGATGCGGGAGGAGAAAAGAGACGAGCCACCCAGGGCTCGTCTGGACAACTAGGCTCCTGCTTCCTCTGCACCAGCAGGGCTCTGGCTCGCTCCTGGCCAGCTCCCGTGGCAACCACCCTGCCCGAGCACCCAGGGAGGGCTCCCAGCCCACGGAGACACTGTCAAGCCCTCCGGGGCCCAGGCTGCAGCAGCAGATCTTCAGTCACTCGGGTGCAAGCATTTCCTGCCCTGCCCGCCTGCCTCTGCAGGTCAGTGCCTCCCCTTCAATCTGCTGTCTGCTCAGAAAGGAGCCTGCAGCTCACTCCATTCCTTAAAAAATAGCCTCAGGAGCTCAAGCAATTGAGCTCCCGCCTACCACGTGGAAGGTCCCCAGTTTGGTCCCCAGTGCCTCCTGGACAAGATGAGCAAGGCAACGAGATGGTGCGACAGGCCGGCACAGCGAGCTGACACAACAAGGCGACTCAATAAGGAGACACAATGTAGAAAGACAATGAGAGACATAACAAACCAGGGAGCTGAGGTAATGGTTGAGCACCTCTCTCCCATATGGGAGGTCCCAGGTTCGGTTCCCAGTGCCTCCTAAAGAGAAGACGACCAGACACAGAGAGCACACAGCAAAGGGACACAGAGAGCAGACAGCAAGTGTAAACAACGGGAGGGGGGGAGGAAATAAATAAATCTTAAAAAATAAATAGCATCCATCTTCTCCAGCACCCTGCCCAGCAGGTGCTACCTTTCACAGCTGCATTTCTCCCAGGGGCACTCACTTTTGGTGGACTGCTGGCCTGGCTCTCAGTCCAGCTTCTACTCCTGTTATCCCACCTCTCACAAAAGGTCACCCTTACCTTCTGCCGCCTAATCCATGAGGGTCCACTCCTGATTTTCCTGCACCTCTCTGCAGCATCCAGTGTGGTTAATGACCAACCTCTCCAAAGCATACCCTCTTCCTTGACTTTCACTCCCTGGGCCTCTCCTGGCTTACTTCCTGCTTGTCTCACCATTTTTTTAAACGAATCAACCTTATCGATACAAATTAATAAAGCATAAATCCATCCAAAGTGCACAATCAATCACCCTTCCTTTTTTGACTTCTCAGAACCCTTCTCTTCTGCCCGTCCCTCAAATATGTCGCTCTCCAGAATTTTGCCCTAGACCCTCTTCTCATGCCGCCCCCTCTTCCCAGGGTGACCTCACCCACTTCTCCCACCACCATCCACCTGCTGAGGCTGCCCCAGATCTACACATCCATTTACTTGCCCGCTGCTCTAGGTCTCCTCCCCACAGTCCTCCACTCCTCCGCCCACTCCTTCCCACCACCATTCCTGTTATTCAGGCCTGGAAAGACAGCCTCCCTTCAGCCTCCCACCCAGAGGTGCTCCCCTACCGTATCAGTCAGGGTTCTCTAGGGAAACAGAATCAACAATGGATATCTATCCATAGTAAGAGATTTATCAGAGTCCCTTGTGCAGCCGTGGGGATGCACAACTCCAGGTTCAACCAGGCTGCAACCAGGAGCTCCGATAAAAGTCCAGTGAGGATTCTTGATGAGTTCTGGGAGATGCTGGCTGTCCAAAGAAGAGCTGGGAAAATCTCTCTCAATGCTGGAATCACCTCCCTTTTTAAGGGACTCACCTGATTGGCTTAAGCATCACTCACTGCTGATGGCAATCTCCCTGATTGATTTAATTATAACCAGTTGTCTATGATTTACCACTGCAGTGAAGTCAATGGTGACGAAAGTCCATAAATGCCCTTGTATTACAGTTAGCGCAGGGCTTGCTTGACCGAACAACAGGGCACAGTTACCTGGCCGAGGCGACACAATAGCCTAACTGTCACACCTACTGTCCTCCCCCTGCCCACATGTTGCCACAGCCGTACTGCGGAGGAATGGAAGGGGCGTTATTCCTTGCATTGTGCTAAAATACACATCACATGAAATCATTTTTACCATTTTTAAGTGTGACATTAAGTACACTGATAATGCTATATAACTTCCACCACTATTTCCAGAACATTTTCATCATCCATCATCCCAAAGAGAAACTCACACCCGTGAAGCAGTAACTCCCCCTTCCTCCCGGCTCCTGCTAACCACTGTTCTGCTTTCTGCCTCTATGAACTTGCTTATTCTAAGTATTTTATTAAGAGACATCATACAATGTTTGTCCTGCAGTGCCTGGCTTATTCCACACCACATGGTGTAGCACGTTATCAGCACTTGGTTCTTTTTACGGCTGAATAACATTCCATTGACTTCTACCTGCTCCCCCAAAATGCAAATCTGGTCACACCATTCCATTACCTCCTCATTGTTCTCCAGGCAGAATCTCAGCTCCTCAGCAGGCCTCCAAACGCTGCCCCGCCGTCCCAGCCCCCTTCTCCTTCAGCCGATGGAGGGGCTGCCCTTGCCCACAGGCTGAGCCCTCTCCTGCCCCTGCTTCTGCACACACAGCCTCCTCCGCCTGGAACAGCTTCTCTCCTCTGTCCCCATGAACTCCTTCTCGTTCTTTAAGGCCACCCAGGAGCTGCCTGGCCCGGGCGGCCTCCCCATCACCCCAGGCAGAGGACAGCCTGCTGGCTCTCCCTCCACGGCCTTGCAATCACCTGTTCAATCTGTCAGGTGCTATTTTCAGCTTGGTGGCCGAAGCCCCAACACAGATCTCTATGGACATCTAAAAGGGCCTCGCAAAGTACAGGAAAAAAGATCACAGGAGTCCCTCAGCCATTTCTTCTCAGAATGGGGTCCCCAGACCAGGAAGAGCAGAAGGTAGTTCAAGCCCACCTCAGACACTGGGGTTGGGGCCTGGGGGTCTGCGCTTTCAATAAATTCCCGAGACATTCTTAGACACGGTGAAACTTGAGATGCAGATGGGGACCAGTGCTTGGCCCTGCCCCGCACGAGGCTCATTTATCCTCATAAGATAAGCTGCTACCTGGGTATAGAACCAGGGCAGTATTTCCCAAACTTTTCATATCAAGACACCCACAGAAAACCACAATTTTAGGACACTGAGGTGTAAACAAAGCTGCTCAGAGCAGGCCTGAGGGTCCAGAGAGGCTGGCCTCCCCCCAGCAGAGGGGATCAGTAACTCAGCTTCCTGGTAACCCATCCCTGACACCCTGCTTGGGCAGCTCAAGTTACTAAGAGCTACCAGCAAGCAGCAGAGCCTGGCACAGCTGCCAGCCCTCCCCGGATGCTGGTGTAGACGCCTTCCATGAGGCACCTGGTGAGCCAAGGCTGAAACGGTAGTGACATTCCATCGCTTGGGAACACCAAGGAGCTGGATGATGTTCCAAGGAAAAAATCCTCTCTGTCCCCGAGGCTTAGCCAGTGAGCAGGAGACTCGGTGTTCTATGAAGGAGCTCGGGAATTCTGAGCAAAGGAGCCATTGCACATTTTCCTCCTCTCTGTACTGCCCCTCCTCCAGCCCTGGGGCCTAGCACAGTGTGAAACATAAATTGACATTCAGCAGTTGGAAAAATAGTGATTCGATGGATGGACAGACGGATGTATGTATGGATGGATGGATGAAGGTGATGTGGCTTCCCTTTTGGGGAGTTCCTTCCTTCAGTACTATCCTTACTAAGTTCAAACCACTGTGTACACCCTTTTGGAAATCTCCCTACCATTTTTTTTTTATACAAGTTGAGGCTTTACCTCTTATTATCTCTCTCTTTTTTAAAAAAGATTTATTTTATTTATTTTTTAAATTTACTCCTTCCCCTTGTGACTTTTTTGCTGTCTGCTCTCTGTGTCCACTCACTGCGCATTCTTCTGTGTCTACTTGTCTGCCTTTGTTGCATCATCTTGCTGCGCCACTCTCCACAGGCGCCAGGCGCGGGCCAACATCAGCTCTCCGTGTGACGCAGGCCAGCTTGCCTTCACAGGAGGCCATATGGTAGGCAGGAGCCCAATCAATTAAGCCACAGCTGCTTCCCCCCACCATTTTTTTAGGAGATACTGGTGATGGAACACAGGACCTCGTACATGGGAAGCAGGTGCTCAACCACTGAGCTACACCCGCTCCCCGCCCTCCCTGCCCTTTTGACATAGACACAGACGGGTTGAAATGAATGCAGACCAGGCAGCATGGCAGGGGCGTGAAGGCAAGGAGGAAAACAGAGACAGCCTCCAGAGTGAATGGAAATGAGGAGAGACTGATACCAAACAACCTCAGCTCTGCATGGATCTATTAATGTAGCATTCTGCTTTTTTTATCTTGTTCAGCCTAGTTAGAAGAGCTACCACCTTTTTCCATCACTTCCCTCCTTTTGCCAGAGACCACCAAAGACGAACTAAGCCAGAAGGGCCTTACAGATATCTGCTCAAAGGAAGCAAACTGGTCCTCAGGCACGTTTTCTTTGGTTGAATAGTGCCATTTAAATTTTCAGATTGGTTATTAACATGTAAAAATCAGATTTTACATTAAACTACAGATTTCTTGTTTTTCTTGAAAAGCCACAGATGACCTGTCAATATTTCCCTGGCACTTTCTCCCAGTAAAAGCTGACTGGCTCTGAGAACAGGCTGCCCACTCCAGCAGGGCATAAACTCTCCAGTTTGCCACAGTCCCCACCTTACCCTATTGTACTGGGCCCACTACATTCACAGTTTCTGTCTGTTTGATCCCAAAAGCATGTGAGCCCTTTGCAAATCCAATTCCCTCATACTACAGATAAGGCAACTAAGGCCCGAATGGAAAGTGGTTTGACTGAGTTCACACAACAAGCTGTTGGCAGAGCCAAGACAGGAAACCTAGTAATTGCTGGTCAGGTTTTCACTCTTCCTCATTTGACAATGAGGGAAATACATCTGCCTTCCCCTACTTTGCATCCTTGCTGCCTAGCCTAGCATGTGGCACATGGTAGGTCTTTTAAATGCTTTCAAATAAAGGAATGTACAGAGGAATGATTGATTAAATGCCACTTTTTTCCAACTAACTTTGAAGTTTGCCTCTCTGTGCTATTCTGGCTCTACCCTCCAAGCCCACCCAAATCACCCACTCCAGGCCTAGCTGCCTCTCCCTGGACCAGAGCTCTCCTGCCAATCTCTGTGCCACGGGCCTTGCTGAGATATGATGGTGGCTGGGCTGGTAGGCCCAACATTCCTGTTGTCCTCTATAGTAGCCAAGTATAAGGGCTGTTCTCATTTTTTGGTTGCCTGGCATCTTTCTCTCCTTCTTTGGTAACTGTGCCTTGATTTTTTTCCTTCCCCACTCTCAGTCCATGGGTTTTGTCCTAGATTTGATGCCACCTTCTGCTCCCAGAGCTAAGGGCTGGGAGAATAGGCTGATTGGCTTAAACCAAGGAGCACAGTCCAAGAAATCCACTCCCCTGGCTTTGGTGATCAGTTCAGTGATGCATACCTACTCCAAAGCTGATGAGACAGGAGGAGACAGTCACTTGGTCCTCTAGAAAAGAGATTCCCTGGAAGCGGCTAGCTGCCATTGTGGGGCTATGAAGAGAAGGCTTACCTGAGAATGGAGTCAGTGCTAAAGAAGCTGAGTAAGGGGAGGAGGAACTGGCTCCCTAATAAATCATCAGAGCTCTGAATATAGCTGTACCCGGAGTTGACATACCCCCTGCATGGTGCAGTTATGTGGCCCAACAAATTTTATTTTTTGCCTAAGCTAAGTTGGGACAGGTGTTCCATCATTTGAAACAGAGAGAGGTCCTGGGAATGGGGTCACATCCCCTAAGGAATGGAGGGCATTCGAGTCTGGACTCTTTGGGTTGCAAGTGATGGACACAAGGGCCACACTGCTGCGCATCCTTCAGCCAACACGTGTGGCCCTCCTCCTGTGCCTGGGGATGGCCGTCACAGCCTAGGGGCAAAAGAGGTGAAACTGCTCTTGGACAGGTGGGGGAGATCCAGCAGGACAGCCCAGGCTTGTAACCATTTAAAGGTGCTTGGACCAAGCAAAGGGTAACTACTAGAGGAATTTTTTATTTTTCCAATTTAAAAATAATCCTTGTTTATTAAAAAATTGTATTATTAATAAAGTTTTAAATCACCCATAGGCCTACAAATCAGAGTAATACTGTCAGCATGTTTTTCCTTCTAGCCTTTCTTTACACAATTTTTCTATTTTTGGGGATAGTTTTGAAATTGTGATCCTAGCCTCTTCCTTCTCTACATCTGATACCTGACGCAGAGGTCTGTTTTCTGAGGCCGACCACAGCCAGAAGGGGCTAGAAAAGTGGCTCACACACAGCAGGTGGGGGCAAGCGGACCACTCACTGGAGAGTGCTGGAGGAGCCTGGGAGCTCTGCTTTCTCTCCTTCAGCGCAGCGAGACGCTCTCCACCTCGCTCCTCTATGGCTAATGGGAGTCGTGGACTTTGGCATCACTGGGCACGAGGGGGCCCCTGCAGCAGGTGTGGCCCTCCCACTTCCTCGTTCACTTCCTGAGCTAGTCAAGCACCTGAGAGCACCCCTGACCACTCCCCTGTGGGATCCGCCGTTTCCTGAACCTCATCTGCCCACACGGGGCAGGCCTGCCAGGGAGATTCCCAGTCTGTTGGCGTCGTCTCAGGGCTCCCCAACTCCCAAGGTTTGGATTTGGGGCAGACGGCAGGGTGGGGGCGGGGAGCACAAGTTAGCTGCAGGTCTAAGCTAAACCGTCACATTTTATCAGAGAATTGGGGTGATTAGAAGGGGACCATATGTCCCGGTTTTCCTGGGACAGACCCAGTTTGTTTGCCTGTTCTCCTGGCATAATTATCCACAAATCCACTTTCACTCTGTTTTAGTCTACTAGGCTGCCAAAAGCAACAGAACAGAAATTGGGTTGACTTCTAATATGGGAATTTATTAGCTTACAAGCTTACAGTTCTGAAGCCATGAAAATGTCCAAATCAAGGCACCATCAGGCGACGCTTTCTCCCCAAAGACCAGCTGCAGGGGATCCTGGGCTCCTCTGCTATGGCGTAAGGTACATGGCAGCGTCCGCTGGCTTCTGCCTCCTCTCCCGGGCTTCATTGCTTCCAACATCTGCTTCCATGGCTTTCACCCTTCTTTCTCTGAATTACATTCTCCCTTAGAGGACACCAGTAAGAGGATTAAGACCCACGCTGGACCATGCCTCAGCTGAAGTAACTTCATCAGAAGGTCCTGCTTACAATAGGTTTATACTCACAGGAATGGATTGGCCTTTAGAACATGATTCTCTGGGGTCCATATAGTTTAAAACCATAACACACTGTGCTCGCTTCAGCAGCACATACACTAAAGTTGGAACGATACAGAGAAGATTAACATGGCCCCTGAGCAAGGATGACACACAAATTCGTGAAGCATTCCATGTTTTTTATATGGGAACCTCTTATGTTTTTTAATGTAACATTTTTTGTGATCTATTAACTTTAAAAAAAGATAATTAAAATTTTAAATTAAATTTTAAAAAAACATAACACACTCTCAAAAGTGTCTCTGTTTGAGCAGTAAATGATAGGGTGCTTGCGTAGATTAAGAGAATAAGTACTTCCTTCTTCTCTGGCTAGTAATTCTTGCTGTCATCTCCAATGGTGAAGGGGAAGCATGAATGATATGATTTAGGGCCCCAAACTCCTTCCAGTGGCTTAAGTGCCATAGCTTGGTTTTAGCAAGGTCACTGTCACCAGAGGATGTTCAGGTCAAGGAAGCAAAAGGACAATTAAGACAGCTGCTGGTTGATTAAGCTGTCACCTGGCTCCCAGCTGATGCCCACTCACCCTCATGCCTCCAATGCCCTCTCGTTTGTCATCATCTAAGTCCCGAACCTCTCACCTCAACCTGCACTGTGCACCACCACACTCCATATTTTTTCCCGGAGCCCCCAGCTTCCACTCTCATTCTTCAGCCTCTCGGGTGGACACTTTGAACCTTTCACACCTAACTTTCAGCTCCACTTTGCCGTGAGCTTCCTTGGCCGTCCTCCTTGATTACAATCAGTCTCTGGCTTTGCTGCCTCCAGCTGCCAGAATCAGCTTTCCTGTCCAGCCCCACCTGTAACTTGCACCCTCCTAGCTCTAGGCTGCAACCGCAGGAGTTACCTTGCCATGACCCAAACTCTGGAGACTGTAACCTCCACAGTTTTTCTTCTAGAAGTCCCCCTATTTCCTGCCCTATACTCCTGCCCCATCTTTAATATTTCCCCCTAGCTCCTTCTCCTACCAAGATAATCATATCTCCTACACCATTAGACCTTTGCTTATTTCTTCATTCACTCATTCATTCACTCATTCATCCTTTCAGTGTTAATTAGGTGTCTGTCAGGGCACCAGGCAGAGAACGCAGAGGTTTTCCCTCTCCTTTGCTTGTCACTGCTGCCCTGGTCACTCTGCTCTCTCCCTAACCTAACTTCTCCAGGAAATGACCTGTTCACAGCTTCAGTCTACTTGTTCCCACTCACTCCTCAAATCTGCAGTCTTTGGCCCCATTGATAGACTAAAACTGCCCCAACCTTAAGCAACCTCTAATCTACTTTCTGTCTCTATAACATTTTGCCTATTCAGTGCATTTCATATAAATTAAATTTATGCAATATGTGGTCTTTTCTGACTGGTTTCTTTCATTTAGAATACTGTTGTAACATGTATCAGTACTTCATTCCATTTTATTGCCAAATAACATTCCATTATATGGAGATACCACACTTTATTTGCCCTTTAATCAGTTGATGGACATTAACATTTTGAAGAGCAGAAGTTTTTAATTTTAAGGAATTTTAGTTTATCAGTATTTTCTTTTTATGTTTTTGGTGTTGCATCTAAGAAATCTTTATCTAACCCATAGTCATAATGATTTTCTATGCTTTCTTGTAGAAGCTTTATAGTTTCAGGTTTTACGTTTATGGCTGTGATCCATTTTTAGTTCATCTTGTTTAAGTTATAAAGTATGGATTGAGGTTTATTATTTTGCATATGGATGTCCAATTGTTCCAGAACAATTTCTTGAAAATCTATCCTTTCTCCATTTAATTGCCTTTGCACTTTGGTCAAAAATGAATCGGCAATATATGTGTGGATTTATTTCTGGAATCTCTAATCTTTTCCATTGATTTTTATGTCTACACTTTCTCCAAAGACACACTATCTCATTTCATTACAATTGCACTGAATCTACATTTGAGTTTGAGAAGAATTAATACCTAACAATATTGCATTTCCGGTTCATGAACATCGTTTATTTGGGTTTCTAATTTCTTTTGCCAGTGCTTTGTTGTTTTCAGCATACAGATTATACATTTATTTTGTAAGGTTTATACATAAGAATTTTATGGTTTGGTGTGCTATTATAACTGACACTGGGTTTAATTTTTTAACTTCCATTTCCAATTGTTCATTGCTAGAAATTATATAAAACTGATGAATGTGTGGTATGTATCGAATGGTAGAACTGTATAGTGACCTTGTATTCTGTAACCTTGCTAAATTAATTTATTAGTCCTAGTAGCTCTTTTATAGACTTTTGGGTTTTCTACCAAGATAATCATATCTCCTGCAAATCGAGGCTGTTTCATTTATTTATTCCCAATCTGCCTGCCTTTTACTTCTTCTCCTTACCATGTTGCCCTGAGGACCTCCAGTATGGTGCTGAACAAGAGTGGAACGAGCAGCCATCCTTCCCTTGTTCCCCATCTCGGCGGGGAGGCATTCAGTCTTTCACTATTGAGTTGAAGTTAGCTGTAGATTTTTCACAGATGCTTTTTACCGGGGTACAGCTCATTGAATTACATACCACAGTTTAGACATATTCTTAATCTTAATCCGCATCCCCGTAAGTGTGAACTCTTAAATTGCATCTGTTGAAGATGTTATTTTTAATTTAAGGGTGGCCCACCAAAGCAAGCTGGGCCTTTCTGTGCAACTGGAGCCTTCATAAAGGGAAAAGAAGCTGGAAGCCAGGGCCAGAAAAGACCACAGAGAGAAACTGGAAGTCAGCAAGAACCTAAAGAGAAAAGAAAGTTTGTCGCCATGTGGCAGCAAAGCAAAGCAGCCCAGGAATCTCCAGCAGGCAGCATCAGCACACTGCAGTCTTCAGGGGGAATGAAAGCCTGATACATTTTTTTCCCCCATTTTTTAAGTATTTTTTAAAGATACTTAGATTACATAAATGTTACACCAAATATATAGGGATTCCCATATGTCCCATTCCCTGTACCTCCTATACCCTCCCACATAAACAATATCCTTCGTTACTGTGAGTTTTGCCTATTTGGAGCCATATGAATTTGATGTTTTAATTTTTCATTTCTGCAAAGAATGCTGTTGGAATTTTGATTGGAATTGCCTTCAATCATTAAATTGCTTCTTTTTTTAAACATATTTTTTATTTATTTTTAAAAGACACATAGGTCACACAAAATGTTACATTAAAAAATACAGGAGGTTCCTATATGCCCCACTCCACACACCCCCCACTCCTCCCACATCAGCAACTTCTTTCTTTAGTGTGGTACACTCATTGCATTTGATGAATACATTTTGGAGCACTGCTACACAGCATGGATTATAGTTTATATTGTAGTGTTTACACTCTCTCCCAGTCCATTCAGTGAGTTATGGCCCGACATATAATGTCCTGCATCTGTCCCTGCAATATCATTCAGGACAACTCCAAGTCCCGAAAATGCCCCCATCTCACACCTCTTCTTCCCTCTCCCTGCCCTCAGCAACTCCCATGGCCACTGTCTCCACATCAATTATATAATTTCTTCTATTGCTAGAGTCACAATAATTCTATAGTAGAATACCAGTAAGTCCATTCTAATCCATATTTTATTCCTCCATCCTGAGGACCCTGGGGTGGTGATCCCCACTCCACATCTCAATTGAGAGGGGACTTCGATTGGTGAATGGGAATCTTGTGCCTGCAGCTGTAGACTCTCTCGGTTCCCTGGGGTGGTGGTTATCTATCCTCACCTCCCTGTCAGCTGACCTGGGTAAGTCCAACGAACTGGAGGGTAGGTGCTACCACACCACTGAGGCTCAGGGCCCAGCTGGCACATGGACAACCCAGAGATTCAAGTCTCCTAGGCATACACCAACCCCAGTGCCAACCACAGGTGCAATAAAAGGGACAAAAGATGCATGTGTAGAGAAGTCTCATCTGAGTCCAACTCCATCACACTCAGCAGAACAAATTCCAAAGTAGCTGCCAGTATCTTGATGTTGAACTTCTGGCCCCTGAAACTGTGAGCCAATAAGTACTTGTTGTTTAAGCCGACCCATTGCGTGATATCTGTGATAGCAGCTCAGGCGAACTTAGATACAGATGAAGTAAGTTTCCTTTAATTCCTAGTTTGTATAGAGTTTTTATCATAAGTTGCTGTTAAATTTTATCAAATGCTTCACTCTCAATTTTAATGCACTGTGATATCGACCTCAGAATAGATAGGACAATAAAGCAGAATAGAGAGCTCCGCGACAGATCTATATATATATGGGCCATTAACATATGGCATAATTGGCATGACAAAATAGTGGGAAAGGGGGGAAGCTGAGCTTAGCAAAATGATTATCCATATGGAAAAATGAAATTTTATTCCTTTCTCTCACACGTTTAAAAGTCAGCGCCAGATGAATTAAAGACTAAATGTGAAATACAAAATGTTTAAGAATTTAGAAGATAAAATGGAAAATATCCTTCTAGTCTTGTTTATTAAAGAAGACACAGAAGGGAAATGGATGTGGCTCAAGTGACTGGGCTTCTTCCACCTACCACATGGGAGGTCTCAGGTTCAGTTTCCAGTGCCTCCTGGAGAAGGCGAGCTGGCACAATAGGTAGGCATGGTGAGCTGATGCAACAAGATGATGCAACAAAGAGACACAAAGACAATCAGAGACAGAACAAACCAGAGCGTTGAGGTGACTCAAGCAATTGAGCACCTCTCTCCCACATGGGAGGTCCCAGGCTCGGTTCCCATTGTCTCCTAAAGAGATGAGCAGACACAGAAAGCATGCAGCAAATGGGCATAGAGAACAGACAGCAACCTCAAACAACGAGGGGGGGTGGGGAATAAATAAATAAGCATAGATCTTTTTAAAAAGCTGCAAAAGCACTAATCATAAAAGACATAAAGGTTAATACATTTTATTACATTAAGATTGAGAATGAAGCATTTAACAAAATTTAACATCCACTCATAATAAAAAAAATTCTATGCAACCCAGGAGTTAAAGAGAACTTCCTCAATCTATTGTCTTAGTTTGCCTGAGCTTTGTAACTTACAGGTCTATAATAAATCTTGATACCCATTAGGACAGGTCTCCCCTATTCTTCTTCTTCAGATGTATCTTGGTTATTCTTTCACTTTGTTCTTCTTAAATTTCATTTTTTAAAAGACCCTTTTGGAATTTTGACTGATGTTACTTCAATTCTGTCCATAAATTTGTAGTAAAATACCATATCTCAAAAATTAAGTCAGCCTATCCAATAAATAGGATATGTTCCCCATTATTTAGATATTCTTTTTTTTTTAAGATTTATTTATTTTTTTATTTATCTCCCCTTCTCCCCCCCCCCCCCCCCCCCCAGTTGTCTGTTTTCTGTGTCCACTTGCTATGTGTTCTTGTTTTTGTCCGCTTCTGTTGTTGTCAGCGGCACGGGAATCTATGTCTCTTTTTGTTGTGTCATCTTTCTGTATCAACTCTCCATGTGTGCGGCGCCATTCTTGGGCAGGCGGCACTTTCTTTCACGCTGGGCGGCTCTCCTTAGCGCATGGGGCTCCCCTACACGGAGACACCCCTGCATGGCGGGGCACTCCTTGCGCACATCAGCACTGCGCATGGCCAGCTCCACACAGGTCAAGGAGGCCCGGGGTTTGAACCGCGGACCTCCCATATGGTAGACGGACGCCCTAACCACTGGGCCAAGTTCACTTCCCAGTATTTAGATATTCTTTAAAGCCTCTCAATAAAGAGCTTTAAATTTCTATGCTCAGATTTTATATATCTTTTGTTAGATTTATTTCTAGTTTATTTTGTTATAGCTATCATAACAAAATTTCTTAATTTACAATTGACTTCTGCATATAACTGATCTTACATACAGTCACTGTCCTAAAACTCTCCTATTTTTTCAAATAATTTGTAACATCTACTCTTTTGGATTTTCTATATAAAAATTATATCATTTTCAAGTAACAATAGTTTTATTTCATCCTTTCTGATCATATGTATGTGTGTATGTATGTGTGTCTTAACACTGAAAAGAACCTCCAATACAGTGTGGAACAGGAGTGATGATAGAAGGCATCCTTGTCTTCTCTATGATTTTATAGGGGATGTTTCTAGCATTTTCTCACTTAGAATGAAACTTACTGTAGGCTCTTTGTCAATTTCCTTTTTCAGGTTTTAGAATTATAGTCTATTTCTATTTACTAAGAGTTTTTATCAATAGATATTTAATTTTATTAAATATTTTCCTCCATCTCTTGAGATGCTCATGAGGTGGATTTTTGTTTGTTGTTTTTTTCAGAAAGTACCAGGAATTGAACCAGGGACCTCGTACATACAAAGCAGGCACTCAGCCACTGAGCTACACCCTTCTCACTCATAAGGTTTTTGTTTTTTAAAGATTTATTTTTTATTTATTTCTCTTCCCCCCCCCCCCCCCCCCCGCCCCCAGTTGTCTGCTCTCTGTGTCCATTCGCTGTGTGTTCTTCTGTGACGGCTTCTATCCTTATCAGCGGCAACAGGAATCTGTGTTTCTTTCTGTTTCGTCATCTTGCTTATGTGTCAGCTCTCCTTGCATGCAGCGCCACTCCTGGGCGGGCTGCACTTTCTTTCACGCTGGGCGGCTCTCCTTATGGGGTGCACTCCTAGCCCGTGGGGCTCCCCTATGCGGGGACACCCCTGCGTGGCAGGGCACTCCTTGCGCGTGTCAGCACTGCTCATGGGCCAGCTCCACACGGGTCAGGGAGACCCGGGGTTTGAACCATGGACCTCCCATGTGGTAGGCGGACGCCCTATCCATTGGGCCAAGTCCAATTCCCCATAAGGTTTTTCCTTTTTACTTGTTCAAAGACATTTTGGTTTTGGAATTTTATCTTGTTATCATTATTTTATTCAATTTGCTAATCTTTAGTTTAGGATTTTGCATATATATGATATAAATGAATGTATAATTTTCATAAACCATTCTGTCCCTGCCTGATTTGGGTAACAAGGTTATATAGCTTCATAGAATGAATGGGAAGTATGTCCTTTTTTTCTATTATTTGTATGATTTGAATAAAATTGCAATTATAACCTGCTCCTTAAAAATTTGGTAGAACTCTCTGGTAAAAATATGGGATGCTTTTGATATTATAGGGCTATTAAGATTTTTTTTTTTTAATTTCTTCCTGACTTAGTTTTGGTAAGTTATATATTTTCTAGGAATTTGTCCATTTTATCTAATATAACATTTATTGATATTATTTGACAGTATTTTATCCTCTTTTTAAACATTGTTATATCTATAATAATGTTTCCCTTTCACTCATAGTGTTTTATATTTCTCTCTCTGTTAGTAACACCACAGGTTTGTCTGTTCATCATTTTTGAGAAACCAACTTTTAGGTTTGTTTAGTCTATTATATCACTGTTTTCTATTTCACTGGTTTCTGCTCATATCTTTATTATATTCTTCCTTCTACTTTCTTTGGACTTAATCTGTTATTCTTTTACCAACCATTTAGGTTGTATACTTACCATATTATTGTTCTTCAGCCTTTTTTCTTTTCTAATATAAGAATTTAAAATTATAAGTTTCCCTTGAAGTTTTGTTTTGCTGCATTTCACAGGTTTCTTTTTCCTAAGTTTTTATATATAGGATTTTCATTACTGTTCATTAAATTCTTTTCAATGTGTTTTATGATTTCTTCTTGATTAATGAGACATATAGAAGTTTAATTTCCAAATATGGAGAGAAGTTTTAATTACCTTTTCACTGTAAAGATCTAATTGAATTTTTTTGTGAATAGAGACTCTATTATAATAATGCTTACTCTTTGAAATGGGTGGAAAATGTTAAATGATTAATTTTATAAATATTCCCATGTGTGCTCAAAAATAATGTGTTCTCTGTTGGCTGCCAAATTTTATATAAGTCCATTAGAACAAGCTTGTTAATGGTGACTTGCTTTCATATATACATAAAGTTGCTGATATATTTTTGCTTGTATCACCTTATATGAGGCATCATAAGGCCAGATGCAGATTGAGAGAGAGTGAGAAGAAGAGTTCGAGAGATTTATTACCCCCACAGTTCCCTGGGGAGAACACAGCATGCCATACAGAGAAAACACCAGGACCAGGCAGAGAGAACAAAGTAGAACTGAGGAAGTATCTATTGTGGTTTCTGTGGCAGCCTAGGATTGACTGGCTGTATATGAAAGTGGGTGGAGATTGTTTGCTTGTCAGTGGACTGGGACCTGGAATTACCTAGGAGTAACAAAAGTAGAGGTGGGTCTTGGCCACCTAGGGACACCTATAGATGTTAAAGCATCAATTTACACAGGGTAGGAAATGTGGCTAACACCATTGGCCCTGTGATGCTTTAACGTCATCATCTTTAGTATAGTTGGGGAAACTTTGGGTGTGATATGGAAGATATTTGTGCAGGGCCTACCTGTACAGTGGAGGAAACCTGTAAAGTACAGGGAATGAAGTGACCTAGAAGATGGTGCAGCAGCAGATTACAAATTAAAATAACTCAGAGAGATGCAAGAAAATAAGTCAGAAGCGTTAGGGGCTAGTGGTATTTGTTGAATAATTTAGTGAAAATATGGAAAATATCTTCCTTTAAGCGTTGTAGGGTCTTGCAGTCAAGTCCTGCCCAGTATTATTAATCTCCTTGGGGTAGGAGGTTCTATTGATTGAGCATGCTCTCCCTTGGGTGGCTAAAAGATAATCAAATATCAGTCAATCATTGTATGTCCTCCCATGGCCCCCTGGGTGGACTGTGGGAGAGTGTGGGCTATGGTGTGGACCATTGACCATGAGGTGCAGCGGTGCTCAGAGATGTATTCACCAAATGCAATGAATGTCTCATGATGATGGAGGAGGTTATTGTTATGGGTGGAGGAGTGGGGTGGGAGGGTGGGGGGTATATGGGGCTTCATATTTTTTGAATGTAACATTAAAAATAAATAGAGGAAAAAAATTAAAAATATATATATTAGTCAATCATCTATTATCCTATGAGTCAATGAATCTTGTCTTTGATTAGCTAATCTAGGGCTATTTATACTTTTAGGGCAAAGAAGGTGAGTGTGCTGACATTTGTTGTTGGCTTGAATAATCTGGATTTGTCAGGCCAGACTGGTCATTCTTGGGTCTCACCCACCATATCCAGTAAATGGAGCCAATTGTTGACCAGCACATCAGTGCTAGGATTCCTGTGTGAATTGGCCTAATTGTGCTTGCTGATCGTTGGGTCCCCTCCTTTTTCAAGTATATCTAATTAAGGGATGGAAAGCAGCAACATTCCACCAAGTGCCTGGACTTATGATGGTGACTGTGGCAACATCATGCCGCTGTTGCCACAGGTAATCTCCAGGGACCCTCCAGGTAGCCAAGGGATCTGGGGGAGGGGTGTCCTCTTCTAGCACCATGGTACCCAACAAGGGACTGAGGACGGGGAGGCCACCACATCCTGCAGTTGGAAGATGCCAAAGGGCCCAGGGTTGGCTCCATCTTGTACCAAGGGTTCTGCTTTCATGACCCAAGGACTAATGGGCAGCTGGATACAAGCTCAGGGGCTCATGAGGGTCTCCAATTCCAGAAGAGGCCAGTGTGAGGCCAATAATTGCCTCTGTAACATTGTATAGAACAGGCGGAGGAGAACAGTTTCTTGTTCTCTATCTTCACTTCCAATATGGTAGCCACCAGTAGCAATTGACCAATCAGCACTTGAAATACAGCTAATATGACCGAGGAACTAAATTTTTCATTTAATTTCATTGTAATTAATTTAAATTTAAATTTCTTTAGATAGTCAATGTGGTTAGTGTCTAGTTTATTAAACAGTGCAGATCTAAAAAGCATTGTTTTTTAACAGTACGCATCTTTTAATTTATATGAATAATACATGTAAGCTCTTAATACCTTAATACCTGGTCCTTTCCTTTTAAAGCCTAGTTCCTAGATAACATTTTGAAAACTGTTTCACTCACTCAACATTGCATCAGCAACATCTTTCCAATTCAATTAATGTACTTCTCAAACACTAGCACCTACTTAATGATAACACTAATAGGTTAGAAAGTATATCATGAAATTGGATTCCAATCACAGTAGAACCAAAAATCTATATTAGGATAAATTTTTAAAAGAATATGCATGACACAAATAAAAAATCCTGAAATATTTCACTAAGGTTTTTTTTTTTTAAGATTTATTTTTTATTTATTTCTCTCCCCTTCCCCACCACCCCCACCCCGGTTGTCTGCTCTCTTTGTCCATTCGCTGTGTGTTCTGCGTCCACTTGGAATTCTTGCCAGCAGCACCCAGAATCTGTGTCTTTTTGTTGCGTCATCTTGTTGTGTCAGCTCTCCGTGTGTGCGGCACCACTACTGGGCAGGCTGCACTTTGTTTCGCGCTGGGCGGCTCTCCTTACGGGGCGCACCCCTTGCGCGTGGGGCTCCCCTACGTGGGGGACACCCCTGCGTGGCAGGGCACTCCTTGCGCGCATCAGCACTGCGCATGGGCCAGCTCCACACAGGTCAAGGAGGCCCGGGGTCTGAACCCTGGACCTCCCATGTGGTAGACGGTCGCCCTAACCACTGGACCAAATCTACTTCCCTCACTTAAGTATTTTTTTAAAAAGGCAACTAGAAAAAGAACAAAGTAAAGCAAAAGCACTGATAATTAGAAATGGGTGAAGATAGCTTGGGTGGGGTTTGAGGCTAGAGCTCCTTTAACTAGAAGAGTCAGGGGGACATTTCAGGGGGGGTGATATTTTGAGCCAACACCTGAGGTATGAAAATGAGTCAACACAACCATTGACATTTGGAGCAAGATAATTCTTACCGGGGGCCGCCCTCTGAGTGCAGGATGTTTAGCAGCATCTCTGGCCTCTACCCACTAAATGCCAGTGGCACCCCATCCCCCATCCCTGCTGTGACACCCCCAAATTTCTCTAGATGTTGCAAAATGTCCCATGGTGGTGAGGGGAGCCACGCCAGGAGAAAACCATTGTACCAGACAAGTAAAGAGGAAGTTCAAGGTCCTGACTGTGGAAAGGGTGAAGCTGGCAGGGACTAACAGAGTCTCAGGGGTGGTGCTGCTGAAGGTGACGCAGGCAAGGCAGAGCGGGGCACGGGGTCTGTGCCCGTGGCCCCTTGTGAGAGTCTGAGTTTCTAAGAGAAATGAGGAGCCACGGAGCCACTGAAGAATTTTAAAGAGGGGTGGGACGCGATCTGCTTTAAATTTAAAAAGTCGTCGATTTGAAAAATGGGCTGTAAGGGCAGAGTGGAATCAAGGGGAGCCCTGAGGAGGCTCAAGGAACAGCACCTGGAACGGCGTTCAAGGGCTCCGCGCACCACCAGGGGGCAGACTTCTCTGTGCTTCCGTTTCCTCATCTGTAAAATGGGGGTGATAATAGTAAACCTACCTCACAAGGCAATGTGAGGATTCAGCTGAACTAGTATACGTAATGTACACAGAACAGTGCTGGCACACAGCAAGTGCTTTATGAGCCGTTTACTCTTGCATTACTCTAGGTGGAAGATGAGTAAGCTTTGACTGAAGGTGATGAAATTACTTCCGCGGAGGGCTGCAGCTGTAGAAGGCTGTGGAGTTATGATCAGGCGAAAGCACAGAGGGAAGAAGGAGAAAAGAGAGCAATATAGGAAGTGGGCAGGAATCACAGGTGTGCTTGGCACACGGGCGGTGAGGGAAATGAAAAAATCATGGATGACTTCAGGCTTTTGGGCTGAAGCAACAGCGTGGATGGGGTCCCATTTTTGCTCTGGAAAACACTGGAGGTCATTGGAACATTGGATTTGAGATGTCCATGTGGATAAATTAACTAGTTGATTGGGGGGTCAGATCTCAAGAGAGAGTTCTTAGCTAAAGATATAAACTTCTTCATCTTTTGCAGAGAGAAATATTTACTAATATAGTTTAAATTGAATAATAATATTAAACAGCATTCAAGTTCTTTGGAATGTGTCCAACAGATAGATCGCAAACATGTAAAACAACTTTTGAACAAATAATTAACTGAAGCATTGTTTGTAGTAGCACAGACTGCTATTCATAGAAGACTGGTTAAATGTAATGTAACATGGTGATAAATGGAATATTATACAACCTGTAAAAGAATAAATCAACTTTATATATCTTGATACAGAATGATCTACAAGAGACATTGCTTGATGAAAACCAGCAAGGCACATAACAGCATGTATAATAGACTACATTCATCTAGTCCCCCCAGGAAACAGATTAGCTAATACTGGAATTTGCCTGAAATAGTTCTGGAAGATACACAATTGTTAACAATGTTAACAATGGCTAGAGGACAGGTATTGATGAAAGATTTACCCTCCTCCCCCTTTTTTTAGGAAGTACCAGAAATTGAATCTGGGACCTTGTACATGAGAAGCAGGCACTCAATCACTGAGCAACATTGGTTTCCCAAGAGAGTTGGTTTTTTCATTTGATTGTTTGTTTTTTGTTTGTTTTAGGAGGTACTGAGGATGGAACCCAGGACCTCATACATGGGAAGCAGGCACTCAGCAACTTGAGCTACATCTGCTCCCCAAGATTTACATTTTACACTATGCTCTGTAATACCATAGCATTTGGAATCACATGCAAGTATTACAAAAATGTTTAAGTATATAAAAAATTTTTAAAGATTTGGAGAAAAAAAAAGATCACTCTGGTGGCAATTTGGAGGAAGAGACTGGAAGCAGGAGTCCCAACTAGCAGGCTACTGTAACAGTCCAAGCACGAGATGATGAGGACTAGGGCGAGGGCCGGGCGAGCGCCGGCTACAAGAGGCACTTCACAGATAGAATTTGGATTGAGGAAAGCGAATCCCAGGGTTTTGGCTGAGAAGGATCTCACACTGAGTCACTCCCCCAGGGTGGGTCTATTTTCCTAGAACTCATGATAGAATGGAAGGCCAGCGAGCTGCCTGGGCTGGGGCCAAGGCCCAACTGAAGAGAGGCTGCTGTCCAGGGCGCAGAGCGGGGTGTGACCGGCCAGCAGTGAGCGCCAGCCCCGCCCCGCACACCACCCCGTCCTGTGGGCGCCTGCCCTGATCCCCGTGCTCTCGTTCAGAGCACCTGGAGCTCACATGCTTTCCTACCCAGCGCGCTCTGGAAACAAGAGCATCCCAGGGACATTCTCCGCCTTTCCTTCCTGCCAACAAGCAGCAGAAATGGCTCCAACATAAAGAAAAGATTCCAGGCTTTTCTTCCTCTCCCCTAGCTGAGAGTTCGATTTCCCTCCTCTTGGGAGCAGCCTGACCCAGAGTAGCTGCAGGAGGCTTCGGTTATATGTTGCAGTCCCATTGGCTGCAGCCAGCTGGCCCCGGGTCCCGGGTACTTGTCAGCCTCTTGAGAAGGAGTCAGGGTTATTACGAGCTTGTAAATCAGGAGACCGCGGCTTGCTGACAAAGCCGTTTTGCTGCAGATGGATCCTGACGATGGGAAGTTGCGCTGGAGGTAGCCTCGGACAGCTCAGAACTCTGCCTGTGTTGGTGTTTTTTTTTCCCCCTAAAGACTGATAATAAAAAATAAAGTAAATGCGAACTCTGCTCACATTCCACAAGGATGAATCTTGTTTATCCCTAGGCATAGCTGTATCTGCCAAAAAACTGCTAATTCGTTTTCCCTTGACTGGAGAGACTGAGTGGGGGAAGGGGGCAGCTATTTTCACCTCTCAGGCGGCCCTTGCTGGCCCTGCCCTGGCTTTGGGCGGATGGGGAACCGCTGAGCTCCGCCGAGGCAAAGCAGCGAGCATCTGTGCCCAGTGTGGCTGTACAGGAGACAGGCACAGGGAAGATTCTACCCGAACATTTCACTAGTCTCCCTTGTAAAGGGACACTGTGACACTCTCTCAGTCCCCGGTTCTATGGGAGCCAGCCACCCACCTCTTCACCTCCAAACCCCCCTTGAGAGGACAGGGGCCACCTCACTCACAGAGTTCCTCAGTCTTATACCTTATACCCTCAATCTCTCTTCCCCGGCATTTCCCAAGCCAGGGCCTTCAGGCTGCAGCTCCCGCTCTCTCCTGAAACCGTCCACGCCAAGTGGCCTCTTTACTGCTAAATCGAATGATCCATTTCTGTCCTCACTCGACTCCACTGGCCACTCCCACGATGAAACTTCCCCGTTCCCACTGGCCGTTCTCTCCCAGCTCCCCTTGTCCTCTGGCCACGCCTTCTCGGGTCCACACATGCTTCCTGGGTGCTGGTTATTTGCCAGCCACCACCAGGGAGCTACCCTCTGCTCAGACCTTGCTCCTCGCCTTCAACCCAGACCTCTGCACATGGGTGTCCCATGGGGACCTCAAACTCAACCTGGCCAAAACCGAACTCATGATCGTTTGCCCCAAAGCTGCCTCCCCTCGGTGAATGGGACCTTCAGAGTAGCCACGCCAGAAACGTGGGGGTCCTCCGAGGCACCTGACCCGACACAGCCAGGCAGCGCCCACGCGCTGTGAAGTCTCCCAACTCTGGGCCTCTCCCATCTGTCTCATCTTCTCCATCTCCACTGCGCCTGCCCCACCTCAAGCCCTCATCCCCTCTCAACTGAACTCCTGCCCCTGGGCTCCCAGGTTGCTCTGCACCCACTCTGGGGCATCCTTCCAATCCCAGATGCCTCAGACTCCTGCCTGCCTAGCCGCATCCATGGTCCCCACTGCCTGCTGGGAAAAGTCTAAAATCTTTAACCTTTTGGTGGCCTGAACCTCCATCTCCACGTATCAGGCCCAGCCCCCCTCCCACTCCACACTCCACCCATATGGACCTTCAGAACACGCAGGTGCCCTGATGCACTTAACGCCCCGCCCCTCGGCTTCAGAAGCACCCTGCGGGCAACACCTTTCTTCCCCTTTCCAGAAAACCACCTCTGCTGTCTGCCAAAGCCTCCTTTGAATTCCCTCCTTTTTTGCCTTATAGGCAGCACCGAGAATACTCAATTACTTTTATTTCTTTTCATGTTCATGAAAAAAATATTGAGAGTCTACTTTGTGCCAGAAGCCAGAGGCTCTAGAGTTACAGCAGTAAACAAGACAGGCACGGACCTGGCCCCAAGAAAGTGTCAACCGTACCACCCTGCTTCCCTGGAAAGGCCCGCCGCTTGGCACATTCTGCAGGAACAGAGAACCACCTGGGCAGGAGAGAGCTTATGCGGCGCTCCAGTTTGTCCCTCACAGTCCCCAGGGTAGCCTTTCTAAAGAACACATCTGGCCATGTCACTTGCCTCCAGTTTCATGACTCCCCCAGGCCCCCATTACCCAAGTCCAAGCAGGCAAGGGCTGCATCAACCTGCTCTTTCCCAGTTCTCCAGTGTCATCTCTCAATTTCCACTGCCTCAAGCAACCCCAAACTGCCTGTATTTTCCCAGATCTGCTTTGCTTTCTTTTGTCCCCTAGGCCATTTGTTCATCTCCATGCTTTAAATGTCCTCATCCCTCTCGCCAGATTTATTAGTTACCTAGTGCTCTGTGACATGCCACCCCAATTAGGAAGTAAAGGCAATGGCAATTCTGTGGGTCAGCAGTTCGGTCAGGGATCAGCTGGGATGGTTCATCTCTGCTCCACGGGCTGGGCTCCCACATGCCTTTGTGGTCAGTTGACATGTGGGCTAGGGGCTGGGTATTCCTGGAGGGGCTCGCCCAGTGCCTGCCAAGTGGAGGGGTCTGTTAGCTGGAGCACTTCTGTTCAGGCTTCTCCATGTGGCTAGCTCTGCCTTCCTCACGTGGCAGCTGGGTTCCAAAATGCAAGCCCACGTGGGCAAGCACTTATCAAGTCTCTGCTTGCATCACATTTGATAAAGTCCCATTAGCCAAGGCAGGCATACGGCCAAGCCCAGAGTCAACGTGGAGAAAGTGTGAGTCATTGGGGGCCATTAATGTAGGAATCATTGTCTGCCCTCTGTCCCTAAAATGATGTACACCCCACATGTGATGTCCCACTTGTGAGATAAGTTTCACTCTTTCCCATGCCCCCAAAGTCTTAACCAGTCATGGCATCAGGCTCAAAGTCCATGATCTCACAGTGTACAGCAGATCTGGACGTGGAAGAGGTTCCTGGGGTTCAACTGATCAGGTATGCCTCCTCTTGACCTAGAGACCTGTGAATCTGGGAGTATAAAATGGTGTAGTCACTGCTGAAAGCACCATGGCGGTTCCTCAAAAAGTTAAGTATAGAATTATCATATGACCCAGCAATTCCACTCTTAGACACATACCCAGAGAACATGAAAACAGAGACTCAAATACTTGCACACCAATGTTCATAGCAACATTATCACAAAATCCTAACAATGGAAACAACCCAAGTGTCCATCACAGATGAATGGATAAACACACACCTGCACACAATGGAATATCATTCAGCCATATAAAGGAATGACATTGTAAGACAGGTTGCAACATGGATGAATCTTAAAAAAACATTAGGCTGAGGGGAAGCAATTATGGCTCAAGCATTGGGCTCCCGTCTACCATATGGGAGGCCCCGGCTTGGTTTCCCAGGGCCACCTGGTGAAGGCAAGCTGTCCCACACCCTGGAGAGCTGATGGCCCATGCCATGGAGAGCTGGTGCAGCAAGATGATGCAACAAAGGGAGACACAGAGGGAGAGACAGTGAGAGACATGGCAGACCAGGCAGCTGAGGTGGCTCAAGCGATTGAGTGCTTCTCTCCCACACCGGAGGTCCGGAGATCAGTTCCCAGTGCCTCCTAAAGACGACAAGAAGACAAGCAGACACAGAAGAACGCACAGCAATGGACACAGAGAGCAGACAGCAAGCAGCAGCGGGGGGGAGAATAAATAAAAATAAAATAAATTGAAAAAAAGAGAGAGAGAGAGCACTCTGGGCAGGCATTACCCAGAAGCATTAAGAAAATTAGGCTGTGTGAAATAAGCAAGGTCCATAAGGACAAATAACTGTATGATTTCATTTGATGAAATATATAGAAATAGCAAATTTGTAGAGACAGAAAGTAGATTAGCGGTTCCCTGAGACCAGGTGACTTAGTGGTTACAGAGTATAGCAAATTTTGGAAATGTTTGAATTTTTTTAAAAAAAAGAGATGCATGTAAACTAAAAAGACAAGATCCTGCCACTCCACATACCCAGAATATAACAGTGAACAGAGCCAGGACAGCTTCTGAGGACGCGCCCACTGAAAGGGGGGAGAAACTGGAGGCATGTAGCAACCACTGGTTGAAAGCGATTCAACCAAGCACATGATATCAGGACTCAGACTCTGGGAGCAGCGGATGTTTCTTGAACAGGGCCCAGTTCTCTTTGGTTCGTTCTTACACCCTCTGGGCTCTTGGTTCTGCCTTCTAAGAGGTCCTTTTTTTCCATAAGAAAAGGTCCATGTTTATATGGGTCAGCTTTCTGACCAGAGAAACTGGAGACCCAGGAGACTTTTTTCATTTTGAATTGGCACAGTCCCTTTTAGACCAAACAGGAGTGTTTGCCAATGTAACACTCTTCAAACTTTATAGATTTGCTGTTAATATTATTGTTGTTCACTCCATGCACCAAAATCCAATTACATAATTCATTTCAAGCAGATTCTATTATGCTGTGAGTCACTGTCCTTAATATTCTTAAAACTCCTTCTGTTCAGCTGAGATCTGAGGCACCACCTTACATCTTCCTGGGGTCTTAACAAAAAGTCCTACAGCCATACCTGTGATTTATTCTTTACCTTTAGGTCAGTTCTTATTTTGAGAATCTTTCACTTGTTCGAGAAACTGGAAATAAGAACAGGTTTTATTTTCCAAACTGCAAACTGGATAGGTCCTTCTTTAATTCATCTCTCTTAAAATACCTCATCCTAACAGCTAGAAGCATTCAAATGACATTCAGTATTCTGTCTGTAGATCTCCTTAGTTAAATAATAAATTCACTAGGTACATTTTCTATTTTTCCAGTCCCCAAAAAATTTCCTTACTATTTTGCAGCCTCCCCTAACAATTCCCCCCGCCAAGATGGCTCCCTCATCTGTTTGCTGGTGGTTTTGTTCGTTGTTTTGCTAACGATCTTGCTCATTGTTTTTGCTCATTGTCTGCTCGTTGTTTGTCTTCTTTAGGAGGCACAGGAACTGAATCCAGGCCCTCCCATGTGGGAGACAGGAGCCCAGCTGCTTGAGCCGCATCTGCCCACCCTCCCCTAACAGTTTGTCCATCATTCCTCCAGCCTGCACAACAACCTCCCTACCGCTTCTCTGGTCTTCATCCACCAGTGGGTCCAGAGCCACATGTTTAGATTTTTAAGGCAGCACCACATTTCTAAGTAGTGATTTATGTATCAGTTAATCATCATTACAGAAAAATTGCTCAAAAAACTTCAGTGACCTAAAGCAACGATCATTTTATGTACATGGATACTGTGGTTCCAGAATGCAGACTTGTCTCTGTTCCACAATATCGGGGGTCTCAGCTTGAAAACTCAAATAGTTAAAGGGATAACTCAAACAGCTTGGGGCTAGAACTATCTGGAAGCTTCTTTATTCACACGTCTGGAGCCTGGACTTGAATGACTGAGGACTGAGCTCACCTGGGACTGTCCACCAAAGCAGTGCCTCTGCGTGTGATGGCTTCCTTACAGCGCAGTGGCCACGGGGTGGCAAGACTTCTCACACAGGGGCTCCCGGCTCCAAGAGCAGTGTTCCAGCATCGCTTCTGCCACACTGTTGGTTGAAGCGGTCACAAACCTACTAAGATTCAAGAGGAGGGGACGGAGACTTCACCTCTCAATGAAAGAATGACAAATAATCTGTATCTAAGATACAAGCCACCACACTTGGCTTGTCGGAGACGGTTCATTTCAGCTGGGACTCCTGGGTCAACTGGGGTCTGGTTCATCCCAAATGGCAGTCGATGAGAGCTGGGGTGCCACCGTTCTCCAAATGGCTAGCTCAGACTCCCTCACAGGGCAACTGAATTCCATGAAGGCAAGTCCCAATGCACAAATGCTTATCAAGCTTCTGCTTGCACTGCGCTAGCTGGCACCTGGCCAAGCCTAGGCTCAGTGTGCAACAATCTACCACACCTGGGCAATTCCCACTCCACTATAAAGATTCTTAAGATTCAGCTAGAGCCTCAACTCCAAAGAGAAGTGGCCCTGACAGACAGGACCAGCCGATGTCCTCTGGGGCTCCCAGTCCCCTATCCACCTCACTCCCTCTGCACTGAACCAAGCGCCTTCTCACCATCTTCAGGCCTTTCTGTCTCCCTCACTGAAACAAGGCTTTAAGAGCAGACAGTGCTCTCTCATCTTTCTATTCCCCACATCTGGCCCTACGCCTGGAACGGAACGTTGATAGTGCTCAGCATTCTTTTACTTGATTAAACCTTCACAAATAAAATGTTTCAAACAAATATGCTGAAAATTAACCATCTCCATGGTTGCCTCGCCTTCTCTCCCTCTGCCCCTGTGTTCTAATATATAACCTTTTTCAATTTTTTACTTTTCACTCTCCCCAACCAGACAGCAGCCCCTCGGGGCACTCACCTCACTGGGGAGGGGCAGGGAAGTAGTTCCCAGATTTTTTGAACAGAGTAGTAACATTGTCAAAGATTAAGGGTCAACAGAAAGTTGCCTCTTTTTTTCCAGATAAGGATGCAAACATACGTACCATCCATCACCACCATTCTAAGAAAGGTGTAAACTTGAAATGAAATATAGCCCCTCCCAAGGGAGGGCAGGTGACAGCCTGAAGCTACGTTCAGCGCTCGCGGCAGGGTCTTTATGTTTCTTATTTCTCAGTGGAGTCGGTCTAGCACGGGAGCAGGGGAGCCTGGGATGCAGACAGTCCAGGCTGTGCCTCAACTAATTGTCTGACCGCTGACACAACATGACCCCTTCTTGGACCTCCATTTCCCAACCACGAAATGACAAGGAGGCTTCTGATACCTCTGTGATTCTAGAAAAACAATCCGATGACACCAGTGAGTCCTGAAGTGTGAATGGCTGCCAGTTCCGTGGCCGGTCTTAGAACGTGTGTTGTTAGAGGAGCTTCTTGCCCCATGGGTCCCCAGCTGGGGCCACTGGAGATGGTGGGAGAGAAGAGATCTAAGGGGCCAGCAGAGAAGTCTCTCAGGAAATCTTGCCTTGGGTAATGTCCCTTAACCCCTTCCTGCTTTCAGCGCTCCAGGACTGCCCGTTTTTCAATCTTCTTCCCTTCGCCTCTGTGTCCCATCCCAGCCCCCAGAATGTCTCCTTTGAGCCATCACCGCCGTCCAACCTGGAACTCTGCTTAAGCACTCTGCCACGCCCTCTACACTCCCCTCCCCTTCCTGAAGGCAAAGTGCTTGGAGACACAGAAAGTAGGCCAGGCCCTGGACCAGGACCAAAATAGCACAGCGGGGCCTCCACCTGCAGCCCTCAGAGACAGCCAGAAGGGAGTCTGGGGGCTCATCCAGCTGGGAACCAGAGACCCACTGCCGTCAAGCGGCTTCTGGAGAGCCTCAGGTCCTGCCAGAAAAGGCACCCTCTCCAGTCCCTAGCCGGGGTGGAGAGTCGGGGCCCCAAGCTAAAGTGGTTGTGTTCAGAGAGGAACGCTCCCTGGACTGACGAGCAGAGAGCTGTTAAGCGGGGAAGGACACACAGCCGTGGAGAGACACACAGTCATGGAGGGACAGGGAGGAGGCTGGTGGGTCTGGAGGGCAGCAGGGAGACTGAAGAACGTGAGGCGGAAGAGGTGGGCTGCCAGGGACCAGGACCCCAGGGCCCTAAAAGTTACCCTAAGAACAGTGAGAAGCCTATGGACAGGGTGGTCTTACCAGATGGGGGCTCCATGGCCCCCGGGGAGCGTGTGGCAAGTGCAGGTGCAGCGGCTCCACTACTAGATGAGCAGGCACCAGGTGGGCAAGGGGAGCTGCATTCTTCACAAAAGCTTTCCCAAAACTTCCGTTGTTCACCAAAATCAATAGCTTCTGGACGCTTCCACGGGAGGGAGAGGGAAGCGACGCTCCCACTGGGGAGCCCGGGCATGGCCTTCCACAGTGTCATTACAGTAATGGAAACCGCGGAGAAGTTGCCAGGGCTTTCTGTGAAGAAACAGCAGAGACGGGCAGGCAGGCTCTGAGAGACAGGGCCTGCCCACAGCACGTCTTGACCAGAATTCACCAAGAGGTCCCAAGGATGCAAATCAATCAAATCAATCTTTGGTCAAAAAAATTCACTGCACCTGTGGCTTGGAGATGAGCACCGGCAGTTGGTGGGGAGAAGAAATGAGGGCTTCTGGTGACATCAGATTTATGGGGCAAGGAGAGGTGCCTCGGGGGACTAAAAGCTTGGCCTCAGCCTCTTGCTCTCCAGTTGGTCCCCGTCTCTGTTTATTTTTTCCTTCTCTTGCCTGTCGTCTGCCCTTTACCCTCTCCCTGGGCAGGCAGGCAGCGTTGCTGAGCAGCCAAGCGCTAAGGGACTGCAGCTCCGTGGCCCAGGCCACCTGGCCCTTCCACTGACCAGGCATGGGTGAGACACGGGGATGACAACACAGCAGGCGGGGGCTGGTGACTGCGGCCAGGGTGCCATGTCCCCAGCCTGATAGATGCAGCGCTCCTTTCTTTGTCTGAAGACCTAAGCATCAGACGGCCTGGAGGAAATGAAATGGGAAAGAACCTTCCAGTTGCCTGGACCCGGGAAGGCCAGGAGCTGAGGGAGGTGCCAGGGCCCAGAGCTGGGAGCATCTGCCGCCCCCCTGCTGGGCTGGGTCTTCCGGATGGGTGAGGGGTGGCACAGGCCTTGCTTCCATTGTGGAAAAACACCCGACCAGCTTCCTGTGGGAGGCAGGCTGGAAAGGCCCGACTCCAGCGCTTCCCACTGGAGGGACTGGAGGAGGTGGGCTGGAAGGGGAAGGAGGAAGAGAGGACACCGCCCAAGGAGTCGGCCTCCATCCTCCTCCGCTGCCTCCCTGAATTTCCCACAGCTTTCTGAAGAATAGGCCAGAATATTCAGGTAAAGCCTAAAAAGGGAGCGATCACTGCGGGGCTCTGGGCGGCGGCGGCGGTTCCTGCGGCCCCTCTTGCTGTCCCCGCGGGTTCCCCGGGTCCCCGGCCAGGCCTGCCAGCCCCAGGGCCCAGGGCCCCCTCGCTCTGCGGCAGCCGGCCCACTCCCACCCCGGCACGGGACCGCCTCCTCCCCACCCCCCACCCCGGCTCTCTGCCCCCCTCAGCCTCTGATTGGCTGAGCCCCGGCGCCCTCCCCGCTCCCCCGCTCTCCCTCTCCCCCCACCCCGGGTGAAAACTGCGGGCGCAGAGCAGGGTGCAGCAGCTGGAGGCGGCCGCGCGTCCGGAGGAGGCTGCAGCGGCCGAGGAGCGGAGCCCAGGTGGGAGCGGGGGCCAGGCCGGGGCGGCGGCGCAGGGGGGTCCCGGGCGCGCGAGCGGGCCCCCCATCCCGAGGCTCGGGGAACGGTCCGGGGACGCCCTTGGGGGAAGCCGCGCCGGGCCTGGGGAGGGGCAGGAGCGGGAGGCAGCTGCGGGCCCGGGCCGCGCCGACGGCCCTCCGCTGCGGGCGCGTCAGTTTCGCCCACCCGGGGACGGTGGTCTGGGGCTGGGACGCCGGAGACCCGCGAGACAGGGTGCCAAGGAGGGCCGCGGGTGCCGCGGGCCCCCCGGGCGGCCCAAACCCCGCGTGGGTGGGGGGGGGGACGCGGGATGGAGGTTGGGGGACAAGCGGGGAGGACTCTGCCCCGCGACGCGGCGGCGGGCTGGGTGCGCGGCGGTGGAGGAAAGGGAAACCGCAGTGCGCGGGCGGGGGCTGGAGGCGGGCGGCCGGCGGGGGAGGGGAGCGTGGAAATGGAGGGGATGGGGGAGGGGGCCCCGAGTGGGAACGGAGGGAACTGGAATACAGAGCTGGAATAAAGCTGGGGCTGCACGAGCGGGGCTGGAGGGAGGCGGCGCAGCGCCTCGGGGGGCTCGGGGCGGCGGGGTCACCCGCCTCGAGCCCCAGGCCCATTTCTCCGTTCCCTAGCCCCGATCGCAGCACCCCTCTGCCCCTCCTCGGTGACTCAGTGCCGGCGAATCAAAGCCAGATGCTGACCCCTCCCCCTCCCCTCCGCCCCCCACCCCCAGTGACGGGGCCTCGGTGTCCCGCCCCCGCAGCAGCGCGGCTCGGGGGACCTAGACGGTCTGGAGAGCAGCCGCAGGCACCCGGCCCGCAGCCTCGCCCGCCGCAGGGCTCAGCCCGGCACCGCGCACTGGGCGAAGCGCGCACCCTGCGCTCGCGCCAGGAAGGGACCCGGCGCCCTGGCAGGCCCGCGCCTCCTGCGGCCCTTCTCCGCTGGGGACCCTCTAGGCTGGCGGCTCTATGTCGCCTCACCGGGCTGATGGTCCAGCCTAGGCTGCAAAAAAGACTGGGAGGCCACTGAAGCCGGACTGGAAACTGCAGCCCCAGAAGCACCTTTTGGCTCCTACGCCATGGGAAAGCGCTCTCATTTTCCCTCACCCACATCCCGGAAGCTCCTTAGCCAAGGACAGCCCTATCTGGGGACTCCTTAGCCACACACCTGCCTGGCATCACCGCTAACCATAGTCATCTAAGAGAAAGGAAATTACCGTTTGTATAACACTGGAGCAGCCCGAGTGCCAGGTGTTCCTCCTCTTTCTTAAGCTGGTCACAACCCTATGGCTAAGACTGATTCATTCTTTTTTTTCCTTCATTATCTTTTGAGCATCTGCTCTATGCCAGGAGCTGTTCTGGGCATTGGGGACTTTTTCTGAATAAGAAAGGGAAGTCCGTGTCCTCATAGGGCTTATATTCCTGAAGGGGGAGAGGGGTGAGGTTGTAAAGACAGTCACATATACTCCAAGTCACCCAGCTACTAAGTGTCCAGTGGCCAAGCTCAGACACCCACCATTACAGGGCGTATTCTAATGTACCCCCCACATACCCTGTTTTCCCTAAGGGGAAAAGAACCAAGTGGCAGTGCTGGGTTCAGGAGGGGGGATGTACAAAGGGGCTTGGATGCCCAGCCTGTGGCCATCGTGGCATGTCCCCAAGGGTCCCAGCCCTAGCGGTAAATGCATTGGCCTGCCTTGTTTCTTGGCTGATTCCTGTCCTCTCCCCACCATAGGTCCAGGACTGAGCTCTCGGCACCATGAACCCCGCAGTTGGCATTGCTCTCCTGCTGGCAGGTACCAGGCAAGGGGCAGGGCTGGCAGTCCAGCCACCCTGGCTCCCTCCCCTCAGAGCAGCTAGCTTCTTCCCCACAAGCTTGGAAGGTGGAGGTGTTTAGGGGGAGAGGGACCTCCTGCATTTCTGAGTCAGTGGTTCCCCAAACCTAGCTGATCTAACTGCCTGGGGTGGATTTGGGAAACAATTCCCTGAGTCCTGTCCCATACCACTGAATTGGAATCCCCAAATAGGAACCAGGAGCCTGCATCAGCTCCCCAAGACTTGAGCCCTTGGGCACCCCTGGGGTGGAGAGAAGGGCTCAGAGAGCAGAGCCCTGTGCCCTCCTGGCCAGGTCCCATCTCTGCTCTTGATGTGGGTGGGGAGTCCCCTCCTTCCCAGGCCCCTCCCAACCCGGAGGGGTCACTGCTGGTGCCAGTTTTGCAGATGGCCCGAGGGCAGAAGGTGACCAGCCTGACGGCCTGCCTGGTGGACCAGAGCCTGCGCCTGGACTGCCGCCACGAGAACACCACCACCTTGCCCATCCAGTATGAGTTCAGCCTGACCCGTGAGACGAAGAAGCACGTGCTCTTTGGTACCGTGGGGGTGCCTGAGCACACGTACCGCTCCCGAACCAACTTCACCAGCAAGTACAACATCAAGGTCCTCTACTTGTCCGGCTTCACCAGCAAGGACGAGGGCACCTACACCTGTGAACTCCGCCTCTCTGGCCAGCCTCCCAGCATCTCCAACAAGAATATCTCTGTCTACAGAGGTGAGGCAAGCCCCCAGCACGGCCCAGGGAGCTGCGAGAGGCACCTGGGGGGCAGCGGGCAGCAGGCAGTCCCTGGGGTGGGCTGGCGGGAGCGTGGCCCCAAACGCCCCCTGCTTTCCCCTAGCTGCTCCCTGGTCCCCTGGGGGGCCCTTGGCACTTCCTCCATAACTCTGGGGACATCACAAGGCCTCCCCAACCTTCCTTCCCCCCATCTGGCAAGCAGGGATGGTTCTACCTGCCTCACCCACCTCACCCATGATGGTGTTAAGGATTTTGAAAGATGTTCAAGGGCTCAGGAGCTGCAAATGGGAAGGATAGTTGGTCCCAGCCAAGGTGTCACGCGGCCCTCTTCATTCCCGCCTGCCCCCCACCACTACCACATTTTCTCTCCGCAGACAAACTGGTCAAGTGTGAGGGCATAAGCCTGCTGGCCCAGAACACCTCGTGGCTGCTGCTGCTGCTGCTCTCCCTGCCCCTCCTCCAGGCCACGGACATCATTTCCCTGTGACTGGCTGGGTCCACGGAAGAAACTGGAAGCCACTATGCCCAGTCCAGAGATCCCACTTCTCTGTGTCGGCGGACCCCTCCCCCCACTCCCTCACACACCTTGGGGAGAAATGGGGTCCCCACCCCTTACCGAGAACCCCAGTGCTGCATGCCATGGTCCACCCACCCCCACACACCCTCTCCACATGCCACTGGCTGTCTTTTGTACTCTTTGTTCCAGAGCTGCTTCTGTTTGGTTTATTTAGGGTTTATCCTTCCTTTCCTTGGGGAGTTGGTGAAAAGAGAAGCCAGGGTTGGGGATCTGGTGGAGAGTGAGAGGATGGGCGGGGTCACGGGATGGGGGGGTACCCAGACCCTGGAAGTCACCTTTGCCCACCAGAGGGAGGGGGCTGAGGAGGAGCGGCGAGGGGGCGCGTTTGGGCCCAGCACGCTGTGCACTGCGCAGACTGCTGCTCGGCAGGCAGGGATGGCGCCCAGAGACCCCCGATGCGGAGGCGCTGCCAAGCCTCTGCGGCTCATTACGGGAGGGAGAGGGCGAAGTGTCCAGAGCATTTCAGCCACACCAAAAAACCCCTCTGACCATTGCGGAAATCCCCGGCGTACAGGCCAGGGCGCCCTCCAGGGAGCAAAGCTGATGGTGGGCTGGAAAAGGGACCTTCCGCCATCCCTACCTAAGGCAACTAAAATTAAATGAGCCTACTGACTTCCAGATAGGGCCCCAACCAGTAGCTGAGAGGGTGGCAGAAGAGGACAAGGCCCCTGCAGGCTGTCCCGAGCCCCGAAGAGTTTCCAGAAGTCTAAGAGCCCAGAAGAGCACCCAAGTCTGGGTGGAGGCCCGGAGCCTGGGAGTCTCTGACCCTGCGGGAGGCTCTTCTCCCTCTCCCCCATGGTGCCAGCCCCTGCTGGCTGTGCCTGAGCCCCTCAGGCAGCCCCCAGCCCCACAGGCCTGCCTTCTCAGGGACCTCTTGGGGTGGAGGGAGGGGTGGCCACAGGCAGGCCACGCCTCGGGGAACGGCTTTTCCCAGCACCCAGCTCCCCGCCCGGCGCCCTGTCCCGTTCTCTCACCGTGGGTAGTGCCACCACAGCTTATGACATCTCATCGAGGAAAAAGAAAACTGCACAATAAAACCAAGCCTCTGGAATCTGTCCTCACGTGCGCCTCTGCTTTGCTCCCCCATCGGCCCCAGGGCCCGCCTCCCGCAGCCAGGTGTCTCCATGAGCAGGGGGGCCAACTTGCAGGCGCCGGGCTCCCCTCTTCCCGGTAGCCATTCTCTCCCCGTCCTGTTCCAAGCCTCTGCCCACCCCTAGGGGCACACCGCTTCGTGCTGGGCTGCTTTTCAGAATGACTCTAACCGACATGTTTGCTCAAATAAACGAATGTTCCCTCTCCACTGACTCATCTGGCTGGAAGGGCAAACCCACCTGCCAAGAGAGGGCTGAGCCTCCCGACCCTGATGACACGTGGCTCGACGCTCACGAGCCCTGAGGTGCTGAGTCGGCTTTTTCTTAGATCTGGGTTTTCTTCAGCTATGCTGCCTCAACTTACCCCCGTTATTGAGAGAGCAAGTACTGGGAGCAGGGAGAGGAAGCAGGGGAGGGGGAGATGGTCCACACGCCGGATATGGGAGGAGTGGGGTGAGAAGGGTGGAGGGTATATGGCGACCTATTTTTTGAATGTAACGTTTAAAAAAAAAATAAAGGGAAATTTTTTTAAAAAAGAATAAATGGTTAGACTGGGGGGAAAAGATGTAAGGCAAGAACCTAAATCCAAATGAAGGACCAAAGAGGACACAACAGCGGCCGCCCCTGTAGGGGTGGAGCGGGAACACTGAGACCCCCCCCCCATCCCTAAAAGGGGTAGGCACAATGTGAAAGAGCATCGAGGCCGCCTGGCACTGGACCGGGGGCCAGGGGCTTGCGGGCTCCAGCTCCTCGGAAGACTTAGCGGCCGGGTGACGGAGGAGCGTGGACTGCCCAGAGGCTGACTCATTTGGTATTTGAGGCTGGCTGGGATGATTTTGATTAAAGGCCCCAGGTCTAAATTTATTCCGCCGGCTCTCCCTCTTCTTCCAGCTCCCGGCTGCACCTCTGCCTCTGCGGTGGTCCCCGCGGTGACTGTGCCCGGGGGGTGGTGGGGGGCTCGGAGGAGGAGGAGAAGCTGCCGGCAGTCCAGGCCTGAGGACAGCCCGTCCCCGTGCGGGGCTGACAGGGCACAGACAGCCTGGGGAGCCCCAGAGCGAGGACGCCCCTGGACGGGGCCCTCTGGTTCTGCCCCGCCCAGCGCGCCAACCCCTCCCACCGCGGACCCCGCGGAGAGGACCAGGCCCCGGTGAGGAGGGCCTTTGTGGGGGACAGGGGCTCAGACCAGGGAGCCTTGTGAGCTCCGCCCTCGGGGAAGGAAGAGCTAAGGGTTGGAGGCCTCCCTGGAAGGACTTGGGAGCCAGGAGTGCCACCTCCATGGTAGGATGGGTGGGTTGGGTGGGGCGGTGAGGCCCTGGCCCCTGGGGCACTCGCCCTCCTGGGCCTTTGTGGCCTCCTTTGTTTAGCTGAAAAGACCAGCAGCTGTGCTCTGGGAAGACTGCAGGGAGACCATCCCCCTCCACGGCCATGGCCCCCTCCACGGCCATGGCCCCCTCCATGGCCACGGCCCCTCCACAGCCACGGCCCCCTCCACGGCCACGGCCCCTCCACAGCCACGGCCCCCTCTACACGGCCACGCCTCGGGGAGAAGCAGCCACAGCCTGGAGGGGAGAGGGTTAACTCAAGAGGTCACAGAGACCATCAGAGGATCAGGGATACAGGAAGGCAGGAAAAGAAAGGGGCGCCCGTATAGCTCAGTGGTTGCACACCTGTTTTTCAGGTACGACCTCCTGGGTCCAATCCTTGGTACCTCCTAAAAATAATAATAAAATTGTGTACAGAATTTGAAAGAACATTTCTTTTAAAAAGGGCAGGCCTGGGTCAGGAGGCCTTGTGGAAGCTGTGGGGTGTCTCAAGTGAGGAGGATAATGGGAAAGACAGACCCCAGACCCCACCCCACCCCCCTCCGCCCACTCCCCTTTCCTTCCTCCGTGTCAGCCCTCAGCCAGCCCTTATGGGGTGGAATTCTTGCTTGTGCTACCAGCAGAAGCCCCTCTCCAGGCCCCTGTTCCTGGACTGGACTGTCCTCTGAGGCAGAGGAATGTCATACCCAGGGAAGGGTCAGGCCGGTTTCCAAAGGATGGTGAGACGCAGCAGCTGTAAGGACTTACCTTTACCTGTAAGCAAGTCCAAGGTTAAGAGCACAGCACCTCTCAGTGCAGCTGAGGAAGCACGGGGAGCTGGGGGTCCTTGGGAGGCCCCGCAAAGCCAGCAGGGCTGTCGACCCCTCGTGGCCCTACGGGAGGGCTTCGGGAGAGGGGAGGGATTGCCTGCCCACCCAGCCTCTCTGCTTCAGAAGCCTCAGTCCTAGAATTTTGTCCCCACCCCTCAGGAAAAGCATGTCCCGCAAAGACGGGAGGCATCTTCACCTGGCCAGGGGAGGACAGGGCATGCCTTGTACAGAGGGCAGAGGGGGCAGCGGGGGAGTGGAGGTCAAGCTTGGCTCCCCACGAGGAAGGAGGCGTCGGGGGCTGGAGCTGCCCTGTGACAGAGGCGGGGAGGGCCGGCCAGGGGGCCTGCTCGGATGGCGGCTGGAGGTCAAGTGGGTAGTGGAGCCGTTCCCTGACTTCAGTGGGAGCCTGGACTGGGTGACCTTAGTCACTCCACCCTTCAAGGCTTCACTTCTTGGATTTGTAAAATAAGATGGTTCAGGGAAGCGGATGTGGCTCAAACGATGGAGCTTCCGCCTACCATATGGGAGACCCGGGTTCAATCCCTGGGGCCTCCTGGTGAAAAGGAAGAGAAAGCGTGCCTGCACAGCAAGCCAGTGCCCGCGTGGTGAGCCAGTGCCCACACGAGTGCCTGCTCAAGTGCCCGCGTGGTGAGCCAGTGCCCGCTCAAGTGAGTCGCGCAGCAAGATGATGATGCATTAAAAGAGAGACGGGGGAGAGTCAAGGTGAAGCACAGCAGAAACCAGGAACCGAAGTGGTGCAATTGACAGGGAACCTCTCTCCCCATCAGAGGGCTCCAGGATTGAATCCTGGTAAATCCTAGAGGAGAAAAATGAGAAGAGAAGACAACACAGACAGCAAAAACAGCAGAGCAGGAGGAGGGGAAGGGGGGGAAATAGATAAATCTTTAAATAAAATTTTAAAAAAAAAGATGGTTGAGCTCAAATCATTGTTCTGTACAACAAACATTACCACCTGGAGGTGCCTGGCTCTGTGCTATGACACAGCCTCCGCTGAAGGAGGCCACAGTCCAGGAAGAAGCGAGTGGTACTGATTGCAGTGTAATGTGGTAAGTGCTGTGAGGCAGGGAAGCTGTGGCAGGGAATTTATGGAACCCATTAATTAGAACTGGCATATGTGGCCCAGTACAAAGACATTTCCCAGGCTCCCTTGCAGTGAGATGTGCCTATGTGGTTAAGTTCTGCCCATTGCGACATGAGCACAAAATGGCATGTGTAATTTCTATGAAGTGTTCTTAAAAGGAGAAGGCATATTCTGCCCCTCTCATCTTCCTGCTGGCTGGAATGTGGAGTTGATGGCTGGAGCTGGAGCAGCCATCTTGGACTATGAATGGAAGCTGTGTGTTACAAATGACCAAGCACAAGGTAGAAGGAGCCTGGCTCCCTGGTGATGGTGGAGCTGCCACAGCAGCCATGGGCCACCTTGCTTAAACTACTGATATTTGGGGTTTCCTGCACTTACGGCTAAACCTAAACCTACATGAAAAAGAAGTTAAGACACAAAGGAGCATTTTGGGGTGGTTACATGGGTGCATAAATTTGTCAAAACTGGGAAGTGGATGTGGCTCAACTGATACAGCATCCATCTACCATATAGGAGGTTCAGGGTTCAAACCCAGAGCCACCTGGGCATGTGGTGAGCTGGCCCACGTGCAGTAGTGCCGTACACAAGGAGTGCCATGCCACGTGGGGTGTCCCCCACATAGGGGAGCCCCACGTGCAAGGTGTGCACCCTGCAAGGAGAGCCACCCCATGTGAAAAAGTGCAGCCTGCCCAGAAGTGGCGCCACACACACAGGGAGCTGATGCAGCAAGATGACACAACAAAAAGAGACACAAATTCCTGGTGCTGCCAAGCATGCAAGCTGACAGAAGAACACACAGCGAATGAACACAAGAGAGCAGACAACGGGGAGTGGGCAGAAAGGGAGACAAATATATATTTTTTAATTGTCAAAACTTATCAAACTATGCACATAAAATGGATGCATTTCACGAAATGTAAATTATTCCTCAATAAAGTGCTACAAGGGTACATATGTAGGACACCTTTGCTAGGCTAACAGGCTTCCCAGATGACGAGTCATAAGGAGTTAGCACAAAAAGCAGACTATTTTTCTGTAAGCTGGTTACAAAGAAAGAAATTTTGTTTTACTTCTTCTCTATCCTACCAATCCTTAGAGTTAGTGGAAGCCAGTGCAGGTTCAGTCTGAGGCCAGGCCTGAGCTTCTCTCTAGGGGAACAGTCCCATCTGCTGGTTGATAGAACAGCTCTCAGAGCACACAGGCCCAGCCTCAGGGTCCCTGATTCATCCAATACTCATTCAAACGAAGTGTATAGTCCAGGCTGGTCCCTATACAGGGTAATAAACAATACAAACAAGTTCCTGCCCCTAAAACAGAGATTCTAGTGCGGGAGATGGACAATAAACAAGTAAACCAATAGATAAATAAGATAAATATAGACTGGGATCATTTATATGTAGGTAGTGAGAATAAGGCGTGGCCCTTTAGGTAAGATGAGCAGGGAGAGCCTTAAGACGTGGCATTAGAGCTGAGACCTGAAAGATGAGAAGCTGTCACCTGAAGAGCTGCAGGAAGCGCAACCCAGGCAGAGGGGCCAGGAAGGGCAGGCTCAGCGTGCGCAGGCGAGGCGGGCCCCAAGGTGTCACTGAAGAGGCAGGCGAGGGCCAGACCCCACAGGGCCTTGGAGGTCATGGTGAAGAGTTTGAATTTTATTCTAAAGGCAACAGGGATATGTGAAAGGATTTTATCTAAATAATGTTTCATTTCCAACTGCTAAAACAAAACCGCACCATGGGTTGTCTTAAAAAATAGGAATGTATTGGCTCACAGTTTCGAGGCTAGGAGAAGTCTAAAATAAAGGCATCGGCAAGGCGATGCTTTCTCCCATTCTGAGGCTGTGCGTTGGCAATCCTTGGTGCCTGGCTTCTCCATCACACAGCAATGCATATGACGGTGTCTTTTCCTTTCTCTTCTGGGTTCCGTTGACTTCCGCTCTACTGGCTGCTCCCCGTGGCTTCTCTCTGACTTTCTCCGTTTATAAAGGATTCCGGTGATCCGGATCAAAGCCCAACCTGCTTCATTTGGCCCACGCCTTAACTGAAGCATCATCTTGAAGATCATGTGTAAACAGGTCCACACCCTCTCGGACATGGACCAGACCAAGCACAAGGCCAAACGAGGGTACACAGTTCAATCCACAGCAATGATTTTAGCAGATCCCTCTTGCTCCTCTGTGTAAAATGGATTGAAGAAGAGTAAAAGTAGAAGCAAGAAATCAGGAGGACGTTGCAGTAGTTCTACAAGAGATCATGGCAGCTTGGACAAAAACTGTAGGGGCAAAAATTGAATTGGTGAGTTTGAGATACCTTTAGAGTTCAGAGAAGACTGGTGAAGTCTGAAGGTCTGTGGATTTTACCCACACCAGTTTCCTTGTTTTGATATTATACCACAGTCATGTCAGATGTCACCCCTGGGGAAACTGAACTGAGTGAAGGGAACCCGGGATCCACAACCTCCTGTGAATCTATAATTATTTAAGAAGTATTGTTTTAATTATCAAAAAAAATTTTAAATGAAGGTAAGTAATAACTCCAGAGGGAAGAAACAAGAATTATAGTCATAGCACATGATATGGCTTAGCCGTGAACAATATTTATATGGGCATACTAATGTAAACATTAGTGACTTTAACCAAATATTGGGATATGACTATACTGGGGAATGGGAGAAGGCTACATGTATGTGTTGGTGGGGAGGAAATAGGTATGGAAAAGAGCTAAGTAAAAGCCTCATTTTCCATAATTGAAAGTCAGTAAATAATACTTAAAACTGAAAAATCAAGTAATAGTTAAAAAGAAGAGAAATAACTATAAATATAAGAAATTTGGAGACGAGTTGAAAGTGGTAGCTTTGGGGAGTGAGAATTTGGGATGGGAAGAAAAAGGGTAATAATACTTTTTATCTATATAAACATATTAGTTTTTGCTCAATGTAAGTTGATAACTTTAGAGAACTATATTAATGCCAAAAACAGAAGACGTGTTTGTTAATGGTTTGGTTGTGGCAGGTGAGAGAAAGGGAGAAGGAATCCAGAATGACCCTTGGGTTTTTGCTTGAACAATGAGAAGATGATGATGCCATTTGTTGGAATGAAAAGGACTGGAGGAGAATTGGGGTAGGGGTGGGGATATGTTAAGTCTGAGAAGCCCGCTAGACATCTAAATGGAATTATCAAGAAGACACCCAGGTATCCCAGTCCCGAGCCTAGCTGAGAGGTCAGGGTTAGAGATAAAAATTTGGTAAACATCAGCATTTGGGTGGTAGACATCAGCCATGGGACAACTATGATCATGTAAAGAGAATTATAGAGAAATAATTGGGCCCAGGACTGGAATATGAGCCCATTCAATATTTAGAGGTTTGGTGAGGGAAGGAGAAGCTAGCAAAGGAGATTTAGGAGCAGCCAGTAAGGCAAGAGGGAAGCCATCAGTCTGTGGAGCCAGAGAAGGAAGGGTTTTGAAAAAAGTGATCAGCTAGGCCAACTGCTGTTAAGAAGTCAAGTAAGATGAGGACTATGGTAGCTAGTCCCCAAAGGTGGCCCCCTAAAAACACTATGTCTTTGCGTCATCCCTTCTCCTTGAATCGAGGTGGCCCTGTGTCTTATGACCTGTAGTGCCTGGTAGCAGTGATGGAGTATACCTTCCAGGAAGGTCATAAATTTTGTAGCTGACACCTGGTTCTCCTAGAATGTTCACTTGGGACACTCCCTCCTTGAACCGAGCTGCCATCCTGAGAAGCCCAGTCACACAGAATGGCCACGTTCAGGTGCTCCAGTCACCAGCCTTGGGTAAATTCCCAGCAAATAGTCCCTAGCAGGCATGGAATGAGCCATCTTCGATATCCAGCTCAGTCGAACCTTCGGATAACCCTAATCCTAGCTGCTGACAGCAATGTCATGGGAAACCCCAAGTGATAACTCAGCTGAGCCCAGTCAACCCACCATAATGAATTGTTCTTTAAAGCCACTAAGTTTTGGGGTGTTTTGTTATGCAGCAAAAGATAATCCGAATGGAGACCTTGACAAGGGCAGCTCACTGGGATAGTGGTAACAGAAGCTAGATTGGAGTAGGTGAGTGGGGTGAATGGAGAGTGTAGTCTTCCTTCTCAGGAAGCTTGACTGTGAAAAGAAGCAAGGGCCAGTGAGAGAGGTGGAGTCAAGACGAGTGTGTTTACTGTTAGGATGGGAGACACCAAAGTGCAGTGTATGTTGATGGAGATGATTCCTGGAGAGAGGAAAAGACTGATGAAGAAGGTGAAGAAAGCAAAGAATCAGAGTCTTTGAGAAGGTAAGGAAGGAAGATCTGGAGGAATTAAGGCAAAGAAGATGGATGTGGAAGGCGGGAGGTTTATAAGCCCTGAGAGTGGCAAGTTCAGGTGTTTTCACACAAGTGCCTTCTATTTTGTCGAGGAAGTATGAGAGGATGAGGGGGCAGAGGGAAGTGCAGGAGGTTTGGGGAAAAAGGCGATATAAAATAGTCCGATTACTTCCTGGGTCTGACTATGTGAAGCTTAAATTTGAAGAGCTCACCAGTGTAATCAATCCAGCATTAGACAAGTATTTTCCGTCAGGCTCAGGAGTGAAAATTATAGCTGAGCCGGGCCGCTATTATGTTGCATCAGCATTCCCACTTGCAGTGAAATATACTGCCAAAAAAAAAAAATTGTATTAAAGGAACACACAGTCTCTGACAATGAAGATGAATGAAGGGAACGCACCTTTATCACGTGAATGACGGAGTATACGGGTCATTTATTTGCATCCTTTATGATCACGCTCGTGTAAAGCCCCTTCCTCAAAGGAGACCCAAGCCAGAGAAGTATTATTCCTCTAGCATCCGGGGACCCACCTGCAATGGCCTTGAGTGCTGTGAGCTGCCCAAAATGCACGTGGGCAACTGGATGCTGTTAGAGAACACGGGCCGCTCACCCGTTGCTGCTGCTTCCGATTTCAGTGGACTCCAGAGGCCAATTATCTACTTTGTGACGTCAGGGCCCACATGGCAAGTCGTGCAGCAAATCAAGTCACAAGTTTCTGCCCAAAGCCAGCGCTCTGCCCGTGTCCTGTGCTTGGGAAAGTGGGGTGAAAGGCCACCCGGCCACTTGTGCCCCGGCTCAGATTCATGTGTCAATATCATTTATGAAGCTGTTAACTGTGAGCTTTAGCTCGACTAGAGGGATTTGGGGAGGCCATTTAATGACTGCTAGTTTTGAAATGCCCTGATAAGAGAAGGGTTGGCACAGGTGCAGTGATATGGAAGACTAGGAGACAGGGCCACACATATCTGTGTTCCTATGGAAACCATTTGATTATGTTATATATGGGTTTTCATTCACTTGCACACGTGCTTCTAAAGATGCCCCTCAGCTGCCGAGCAAGCATTTGTAGCTTGTATAATGGCAGAATGGGCCAAAAGCTTAGAGTTGTGACCTGTTTTAAAAATTTATCTTAAAATTTAAAAAAAGTCCTATCATAAAGTGGGTGTGGGAGCAGAATTCTAAAAATAGCCCCTCAAGATTCCACAGCCCCTAATCCTGGGAACCTGTGAGTGAGAGGAGTTGTCCCCACATGGTTGTGTTACATTACATGGCATAGCTGAGCTAAGAAAAAGAGAGGTATCCAGGAGGGCCTAAGCCAATCACATGAACCCTTAAAAGAGGAGAACTTTCTCTGACTGGTGGCAGAAGAGGAAGGTGGAAGATGAAGCCAGCGTCAGCGCACGGGGCGATTTGGCGTGCCACTGCTGGCTTGAGGATGGAGGGGCCCCCCGAGGAGGGGGCAGCCTTAGGAGCAGAAGGCAGGCCCCAGCTGGGAGCCAGTAAAGAAAACGGGAACCTCTCACCCACCGCAGTAATGAACTGGATTTTGCCACCAACCTGAACGGGCATAGAAGTAGTCTTCCCCCACGCCTCCAGATACCAGCCCAGCCTGGCCTTGATCGTCGGCCCTTGTGAGACCCTGGCCCGAGCCCACCCACACGCTGACGTACACAACTCTGAGACGACCAGCAGGTCTTGTTTTAAGCTGCTCAGTTTGGGCGAAGGTGCCCAGCCACAGAAGAAAATCAATCTCGTGGGGAAAGACACACGCCAGGGAGACATACTTAAAATACTGGGCAGCACCAAGTATGTACTTGGATTGTGGTCATGAGTATGAAGTGGACCCAACTGGGAGATTTTCTCCGGTACCATCCCTCTGCCTGGGAGCAGGCACAGCGAGACAGGTAAGGCGGCCTCAGCTAGGGCCCACATTCTTCCAGGGGCAAGAGCAGAAGAGCGAGGAAGGCACCAAGGAATGGAGGAAGGTGGTTTGAAAGGAGAGAGATTACAAACCTGCATTAAAGACTCCAAGCTGTGGGGGAGCATCTTATCAGCCGGTGGTGCAGATAACAGATCTAGAGAAAGAAGAAGTGAAGAGATAAAAAAACTACAGGCCCAGAGCACAATGTTAACAATCTGAGGCAGAATGTTTTCGACATAATTAGAGAACAACAAAGGATCCCAAGGCGGGGTGAAAGCTGTATTGCTTGAGGTCAGGAGAGGCTTCTTTCCGAAAGAGCATGGTTCATGGTCAGCACGTGCCTGGTTGATTTTGCTAAACCAAAATGTAACCTAAAACCAATGAAAATTTGAATTCAGAATTAGCAGCAAAATCTCCTGATAAGAAAGTATAGAAATTTTCAAATTTTAAATTTGTGATTATTTTTTAAAAACGAAAATATCACACTTTTAGAGTTAGTTGAAATTTCTAAATTAGTTGACTATTATGTCCACAAGATAAATCAAAGCAAGAAGAATTTAAAATATGCCTTCGCATCCCCTTCAAGGTCTCTAGTACACTCCATCCAACTTCTGCTCCTAGTTCCATTCCTTCCCGCTTAAAATCACAATGTGGAATAAAAGCCAATGATAAATTGACTATCATCAAATATTTATTGAGCAATTACTATTTGTAAGGTATTGTGAAATTAGGAAAAGAAATCATACTCAAATTTAGTCTGAATCTATTATATATGTATATAAAAAATAAACAATTCGATGAGTGAAAAAAAAAAAAAAAAAAGGGCAGGCCAGAGGATCGTTTGGATCATCCACATGTCTACATGGGTGATGAAGTCACTGAGAATGACAGGAGAAGGGGTGGAGAGGGAGACAATGAGCCAAGAGCGAGGTGTTAAGGAGTCAGAGAGTGGCCCAGAGCCAGCAGATGACTGCATCCAGGAAGGTGGCGATAGCATAACCAGATGGCAGTGGCTTCAGAGGGCAGCTGTGCTCAAAGGAGGAAGGAAAAGAGCAAAGCCACTTACCCCAGCACCTGCTGGGAGGTGTGTGGGGATAAAAGTAAAAAACAGGCTCCTCTTAAAAGGGCTTCTGGAAATGATGCGCTCAGGAGACAGCTGGGATTCACGTAAGGCAAGGAGATCAAGAGAACCTTCGGAGAAGAGCTTAAGGACAAAGCAGGGTTCGCTCATCGCAGAGCAGTGCCAGGGGTCTGGGAGGATGGGGGGGCTGGGGAGGGCTGGGGGCTGTCTCAGATGAGGTACAACCTGCATATGACAGGGATGCCCTGGATGCTGGGTGCCTGGGGATGAGACAGACAAGGAGAACCCGCAGGGCAGTCCATGGAGACAGTCACTGAGGACACACTGGGCAGTCGTTTACACTACGGATCTGACACTTGGTCCCACGGTCTGGGGACAGCCACACCCTCCCATGGTGCGGCCAGTCTAATGAGACTGCGCCCTCCTGCTGCGGGGCCCTGGGGCTGGCTCCACCACTGACCACAAGAGTGACTTAAGCTCCTTGAGGATAGCAGGCATCGGCACAGCTCTGGGCTCAAACTTTGGGGCCGTGCCCGCCATCTAGACCTGAGCTGCCCAATAGGGTAGCCCCGAGCCACACGTGGGCATTTCAGCCCAATGAAACAGCCAGTTCCTAGTCCCACTAGCCACGATTCAAGCGCTCCAAAGCCACCTGTGACTAGGGGCTGCCATCCTGGAGAGAGCAGAAAACATTTTCATCATCACAGAAAATTCTAACGGACCAAGTGGGACTAGACCACGGACATGGATTGCTTGAACCACCGCCCTCAGAAGGCAGAGCGGTCCAGCAGGGCCCGACCCCCTGAAGGGAAGGCAGAGCCAGGGGCCTCGATGGGACTGCCTCTCAGCCTAGCCCGAGGTGAGGCTCCCCTTCAGCCCCAGCATGGCTCAGAGTAGAACACCACCTCAGAGCCCAGGACACGGTGCCACGAGGCCCAGGGCAGGAAGGTTTCTCCTTGGCCCTGGTCCAAGGCCCGCCCCCACTCCCATTCTTTATTTCCTGCCCCCGCATGATTGACAGTGGAGAGTCTGCCTTCTTCAGAGGGACGAGGCGCCACCGTCCACAGGGCCAGGCCAGGCCTCCAACCCCAGCAAGGCACTCGCTGCTCACAATACAGAAATGCGTCGTAAGCGTCCATCTTAGCCAGTGTGGGACATGAGCAGGAATGGAGGGCGTCTACAGTCCGTCCAGCCTTCTCACGTTCTATCCCTTGGACGAGGCAGGACGTCTACCCCTGTCCTCCCCAGCCCTCTGTTTCTCTCCCCAGCTCCCACAAACATTTGCCAGGCCAAGGTCAGGCAACAGGGGTTTTTTGGTGGTTGTTTTGTTTTAAGGAGGTTCTGGAGATTGAACCCAGGACCTCAAACATGGGAAGCAGGTTCTCAGTGACAGCGATATCCGTTCCCCAATGAGAGGTTTGTGTTTGTTTGTTTTTCCCTTTTTAGGAGGTACCAGGGATCAAAACCAGGATCTCACAGACAGGATGCAGGTGCTCAACCACTTGAGCTACATCCTCTTCCCAAGGCAGCAGTTTTCTTCTAGCACAGGACACAGGACTCTCCTACAGGAGAAAGAAATGCTTTTCTCCCTCCTTCCCTCCTAAAAAAGTAAGATGCCTAAAAATAATTTCCATGCAACCATATTTAATAGTCTTCTCAGGCCAACAGTGGGTACTCGCTTTCCATTCCAGAAACTAAAAGGCCTTAATAGCGAATTTCACAAAGTAAAGAACTGGGCGGCCCCAGGGTGAATCGAGGCTCCCTCTCTAGAAACTGCACAAGCTTGCAACTCTTAAATGAAAGGTTTTCGGGCTTTTCCTTGTCAACGCTTCAAATATCACAGGATCTCCTCTCAGACAGGCCCTCCTTTACAGAGGCTGCCCCAGAGCTGGCTCTGAGCCCAGGGTGGTGTCAGGAAAGGCAAGAGCAGCTCGAGGTCCTAAAAGCCAGAAAGCACTAGATGTCTCCATACAGAACCAGATGCAGGGACAACACCTAACTCTCATGTACATTAAAACAAACAGGATTTGGGGAGCGGATGTAGCTTAAGTGCTTGAGCGCCTGCTTCCCACGTATGAAGTCCTGGGTTCAATTCCCGATACCTCCTATATAAATAAATAAATGACAATTTTTAAAACCTGGATTTATCACTCTCTTGTTGAAGATGCAGGGAGACCCTGAAAGCGCTAAAAAGTATAATAGGAAATTATACAACACACATTACTGCTGATGTGAGATTAATTGTAATGTTTGATTTAGTGAAGGTAAAATATTTATCAGGTACTTCATAGGTCACTCAAATCTTTTCAATCTTATTGTTGATCAAGAGGCTTCAATCACAAAACCTACTACTCTTTCAGAAATAACCGTTCTGGTTGAGGAGGAGAATATTATCAAGCCAGGAGAAATATAAGAAAAAAATACAGAACAAGGCAGAGGCAATGGGGATATAGAGACAAGAAGTATTACGAAATGTTGGAGGATTAGAGAGACACAGGACTCATTTCTCCCCCAGAGGACAAGCAGAGATGGTCTGAAAAAATAGTCTGGGGTTTAGGGTACCAGGGGAAGGCTGGACACCACCCAGAAGAGAGAGGGCCAAAGGAAAAGAATCTCGATGGGAAAACTCCAGGAGTAGAAGCTGCAGCTGCTGGCAACCACTCCCCCACCCTCAGAGCAGACAGCTTTGAATTTTCTGGCCTCTGGCCGGTGGCTATAGACAGAGGGGGCCACAGGGATCGAGTCCACCTCCCCAGAAAAGGGGAGAGAGAGGGACACAGCCTAAGGTTGATTCAGCTTTTGACCCACAAATTTGGTCTGCTGTGTCCCACGAGCCCTTCCAAGCCAGGTGAGGTCACACACACACAGGACTAAAGAGATCCAACCCTCTCACTCTCCCTCTCTACTGACTGGGACTGATTGTTGAGGATGCAGGAGGGAGTGGGATTATTTCCTACCAAGGAAAAGGGAGGCGGCTACCAGCACAGGTTGGAGAAGAGCCTCTAAGAAAGTTTGATTTGCAAGGCCCTTGAGGCAGGATCCTCTGTCACATTGTCGGGGTCAGTGTTGCAACAAACACATTGTGGCCAGGGTTTGAACTGAGGGCTGTCAAACAGCGTTATCTGCTGGTGGACCAAGGATATACACAGGAGGAAATTAAAAGTAAATAAGAGAGGCTTTTTTGCACCTTTACAGCCTTCCTCCCCAAGGCCCTGGAAAGTTAGTCTGCAACCCATTACTGGGTCCGTGGCCCAGATTTGAGCAACTAAACTGGGATAATCCTAAAGAGCTAGAACAGGTTGAACCAAGAATCAAAGAAGAGCAGTAACAGACACCACTAAATCCCTAAGAGAGAGAAACTGAGCATCAGCATAAACTCACCATCATAATTAAATGCTTAGACATCAGCAAAAAAAAGTAAAAGCCATAACTAAGAAAATGGAATATATGGCCCAAGCAAAATAATATATCAGGGGAAGCGGACGTGGCTCAACTGATAGAGCATCCATCTACCATACGGAGGGTCCAGGGTTCAATCCCCAAGGCCTCCTGACCCTCGTGGTAAGCTGGCCCACGTGCAGTTCTGCTGAGTGCAAGGAGTGCTGTGCCATACAGGGGTGCCCTGCATAGGGGTGCCCCACACACAAAGAGTGCGCCCCATAAGAAGAGCCACCCCACGTGAAAAAAAATACAGCCTGCCCAGAAGTGGTGCCACACACATGGAGAGCTGACACAGCAAGATGACACAACAAAAAAGAGATGCAGTTTCCCAGTGCTGCCGGATAATGCAAGCAGATGCAGAAGAACACATAGTGAATGGACACAGAGAGCAGACAATGGGGGGGAAGGGGAGAGAAAGAAATAAAATAAATCTTTAAAAAATAAAAGAATATATCAAAGCCCCAGGTGAGATATAGCATGTGAGACAACTAATCAATAAGATTCAGGGAAACGGACTTTGGCCCAGTGGTTAGGGCGTCCGTCTACCATATGGGAGGTCCGCGGTTCAAACCCCGGGCCTCCTTGACCCGTGTGGAGCTGGCCATGCGCAGCGCTGATGCACGCAAGGAGTGCCATGCCACCCAAGGGTGTCCCCCGCGTGGGGGAGCTCCACGCGCAAGGAGTGCGCCCGTGAGGAAAGCCGCCCAGCGTGAAAAGAAAGTGCAGCCTGCCCAGGAATGGCGCCGCCCACACTTCCCGTGCCGCTGACAACAACAGAAGCGGACAAAGAAACAAGACGCAGCAAACAGACACCAAGAACAGACAACCAGGGGAGGGGGGGAAATTAAATAAATAAATAAATCTTTAAAAAAAAAAAAAAAAGATTCATACACATCTCCTAAGTCAAACCAATGAGTTGAAACACAATATGGCTAAAGAGATAAAGGACATCAAGAAGATGCTGGGCAAGCAGAAAGAAGAATTTAGAAACCTGAATAGAAAAATAAAAGAGCTAATGGGAATGAAAGGCACAGTAGATGAGATAAAAAACACATTAATATCTGTACATCAGTTTCAGTAAATACAGTATGAATATGTAAAAAGATTATTGCTGTGGAAGGGAAAAGGGTTTTATGTTGGATATGTGGGAGTACTGTATATTGTATATATGAATTACTGTAATCCAAAACTTTTGTGAAGATTAGCTTAGTAATTAGGGAAAAAAGAAAAGAAAAAGTTAGGACATAGACACTGAGGAAAAGAGGGAAGTAGTTGCCTTGCCAATTTGCATACAGGGCAACAGTTATTGCAGTGATGGAAGGCAAAATATCAAAAAGAAAGCTTTTGCATTTTAAAATTTTTTGATACCCCAATTTATTTTTACCCTAATTTTTCTAAATTAATATGTATTCTATATCTAACCTTTAAACTCATCACTATATTCTATTTTACTATTAATGGAACCTGGCAATATATTGGGCTTCACTTTTGAAGAAGTTTGGATCACAGAGAGGTTCAACAATGGCAGGGGAGGAATACTGGTGTGGGGTGTTATTGACAGGGGACACATGGTAGGCAGGGAGTTCTCCAGGGCATATATCCAGAGTACATAAAAATGTTTGGATATTTTCATAGTGGTTACAATTAAAAACAACAACTGAGGGAGTGCTGAGTTCCTAGCCAGGGGAGTGCTATCACAGTCCCTAAAGGAACAGCAACAATCCCCCAAGTGCAATGGCAAAGACCAAAAAAGAAGGAAGGCCCAACAATGAGCCCCTGATACTAATGACTATGCTTGTGAGCCTGTGCACCTGAAATAAGAACAAGGCCTAGAGCTGCAGAGTGCCTAAGAGTTACCTCCTGAGAGCCTCCGTGTTGCTCAAATGTGGCCAGTCTCAAAGCCAAACTCAGCATGTAAATGTGTTGCTTTCCCCTCAGCGTGGGACATGACTCCCGGGGATGAGCCTCCCTGGTGCCGAGGGATTACTACCAAGTACCAGCTGATGATGTAACTAGAAAATGACCTTGAATAAAAGGGTCAACTCGGACCAGCAGAATATCTCAATCTACATATAATACCAGGAGTTAAAAATGATTTTTGACCTGAATAAAAGGGGGAAATGAAAAGGACAAAGAATTTATATGGCTATGAGTCTCCAAAAAGAGCCGGGAGGTTATCAGAGGGGTTGCCCTTATGCACAACTGAGCAGAGTCCCAGAGACAGATAAAGTAGATACAACCCCAGGTATTGGTTCTTCTGAGGGCTACAAGACCCACAGGTGCTATGGTCATGGCAGATGAAGTTCAATGCCATCTCAGCTGGCCCTACTTTGGAGTTTGTGTTTCTGTGTGATGGAGCTGGACTTAGATGTGATCTTTGTCCACAAGTCTCTCCTGTTACTTTTACCGGAACTGTAGTTGGTGCTGGGGTTTAACGTATACCCAAGGGACCTGAATCTCTGGACTAACCATGTGATAGCCAGGCCCTGAGCCTCAACAGACTTGCAACTCCTACACCCTGGTTTATTGGACTTACCGCACTAAGCTAACATGGAGGTGAAGAAGGTCAACCACCACACCAGGGAGCCAAGAGTGCCTACAACTGAAAGCAGGAGAATTGCATCCAGCATCCATGTGGAATCTAAGCCCCCTCTTGATATAGATGTGGAGTGGACACAACCATTCTAAGGTCCACAGGATGGAGAAATAGAGTATGGATTAGAGTGGATTTACTGATATTCTATTCATGAACTATTGTGATTAGTAATTGAAAAAAATGTGGCATTGGTGTGGAGAAAGTGGCCATGGTGGCTGCTGGGGGTAGGGAGTGGGAGGAAGAGATGTGATGTGGGGGTGTTTTCGGGACTTGGAGTTGTCCTGGGTGGTGCTGCAGGGACAGTTACCAGACATTGTATGTCCTCCCATGGCCCACTGGGTGGACTGTGGGAGAGTGTGGGCTATGATGTGGACCATTGACCATGAGGCGAAGCAGTGCTCAAAGATGTATTCACCAAATGCAATGAATATCTCATGATGATAGAGGAGGTTGTTGTTATGGGGGGAGGAGTAGGGTAAGGGGGATGGGGGGTATATGGGGACCTCATATTTTTTGAATGTAACATTTAAAAAATAAATAAAGACAGAAAAATAAATAAAAGAAAAAAAATAAAATGTATTATTTACTTAAAACACACACACACACACATTAGAGAGAAGTGGATTTGGCCCAACGGATAGGGCATCCACCTACCACATAGGAGGTCCAAGGTTCAAACCCAGGGCCTCCTGACGCATGTGATGAGCTGGCCCACACGCAGTGCTGATGTGCGCAAGGAGTGCTATGCTACACAGGGGTGACCCCCACATAGGGGAGCCCCACGTGCAAGGAGTGTGCCCCGTAAGAAGAGCCACCCACCACAAAAGAAGTGCAGACGGCCCAGGAACGGTGCTGTACACATGGAGAACTGACACAGTAAGATGACGCAACAAAAAGAGACACGGATTCCAGGTGCTGCTGACAAAAATACAGGCGGACACAGAACACTCAGTGAATGGACACAGAGAGCAGACAACACGGGGGGAAGAGGAGATAAATAAATAAATAATAAATCTTTTTTAAAAAAAACACACATTAGAGGCTTATGACAGAGCAGAATCGAAATTATAGAAGAAAAAATAAGTGATGTCGAAAACAGAACATCTGAAATTGAAAAAAGAGGAACAAAGAGAGAAAAGAATGGAAAAAAATTGAGCAGGGACTCAGGGAGTTGAATGATAACACAAAGCGCAACAATATACATATCATGGGAGTTCCAGAAGGAGAAGAGAAGGGGAAAGGGGCAGGAAGAGTATTTGAGGAAATAATGGGTGAAAATTTCCAAACTCTCATGAAATAAATGAATTTACATGTCCAAGAAGCACAGCATACCCCAATAAGAATAAATCCAAACAGACCTACTCCAAGACATATACTACTCAGAATGTCAAATACCAGATAAAGAGAAAATTCTGAGAGAAGCAAACCATGACTTACAAGGGATGCCCAGTAAGACTCACTGCAGATTTCTCATTGGAAACCATGGAGGTGAGAAGATAAAATTAGGATATTGAAAGAGAAAAATTGCCAACTGAGAATTCTTTTATCCAGCAAAATTGTTCATCAGATTTGAAACTGAGTTTAAAATATTCACAAATAAACAGAAATTAAGATAATTTATAAAAAAGAATTTGGCTTTGCAGGAAGCATTAAAGGGAGCCTTACACATCTGCACACCCATGTTCACAGTGGCTTAATTCACAATTGCCAAAAGTTGGAAACAACCCAGGTGTCCATCTCCTGATGAATGCATAAACAAATTGAGGTGTATATACATGATGGAATATTATACAGCAGTAAGAAGAAATGAAGTCGTAAAGTATATGACAACATAGATGAACCTGGAGGACATTATATTGAGTGAAAGAAGCCAGACCCCAAAGGACAAATACTGTATGATTGTGGTATTATGAACTAAACATGTTGTGTAAACTTATGGAGTAAATAATTAGAATATAGGTCACCAGAAAAAAGGAGGATAGAGAATGGAAAGCTAAGGGTTAATCTGTGCAGAATTGATAAAAAAGGTGGTTTGTAAATCTTTGAAAATGAATAGAAATGGTTAAAGTATATCATGGTGTTTGTAACTTGCAGTGGTTGAAATGGAAAGTTTAAGGTAGTGTATGTTACTAGAAGGAAAACTAAAAACTATAACATGGGTCTCTATAAAATAGTAAAACCTCATTTAAAACACAAATATGGGTGATGTTGCATATATAAGACTTTTTACAAAATATAAATACAAATATCCTAGAGAGAAGGACAAAGAACTGCAGCTATGTACAGCAGGGAAGCATAGAGAGACTGAGAGGTGATGAGTTTTGGTTGGTTGTTTGTTATTATTATTATTGGAAAGAAAGTGCTCTAAGAATGATTGAACTGATGAATGCACAAAGATGCGATTACACCAAATACCATTGTTTATACACGCTGAATGGATTTATGCTTTATTAATACGTATTTATAAAATTGATTTGTTAAAAAAAAAAGGGGGGGGGGGAGATCTTACAGCCAAAAGAAAAAGACAGGAGAGACTTGAGAAGAGTGAAGAAGAGAAGACAATCAGAAAGGATAACCAAAAAAGTAAAATAACAAAAAAAATAAGATATGACATGAAAGCCAAAGAATGTCAGTGGAAGTAAATAATGCTTTTACAGTAATATCACTGAATGTGAATGGATTAAATTCTGTAATCAAAATATATAGGCTGACAGAATGGATTTTTAAAACATGAACCATCCATATGCTGCTTACAAGAGACCCACCTTAGACCCAGGGATGCAAATTGGCTGAAAGTGAGAAGCTGGAAAAAAATATTCCATGCAAACAGCAACGAAAAAAGAGCAGACATGGAAACGGACTTTGGCCCAGTGGTTAGGGCGTCCGTCTACCACATGGGAGGTCCGCAGTTCAAGCCCCGGGCCTCCTTGACCCGTGTGGAGCTGGCCCATGCGCAGTGCTGATGTGTGCAAGGAGTGCCGTGCCACACAGGGGTGTCCCCCGCATAGGGGAGCCCCACGCGCAAGGAGTGCACCCATAAGGAGAGCCGCCCAGCACAAAGGAGGGAGCAGCCTGCCGAGGAATGGCGCCGCCCACACTTCCCGTGCCGCTGACAACAACAGAAGCGGACAAAGAAACAAGACGCAGCAAAAAGACACAGAAAACAGACAACCGGGGGAGGGGAGGGGAATTAAAATAAATAAAAAATAATAAATCTTTAAAAAAAAAAAAAAGAGCAGACATAGTGACATTAACATCAGACAAAACAGACTTTAATGAAATGTTAAAAGAGACAGAATCAAACAGATATGGTCCCTACTGGAAATAGGGAATACAGTGAGGTGATATTTTTAATTATTGGGTTTGTTGCCTCCCTTTCCCCCCATATCCCCACTTTAAACAAGCAGCCAAGCTCTTGTGCTTATGCCTCAGTGGAAGGACGGAACAGCAAAAAGCAGGAGGGAGCGGGAAGCCCCTCTGCTGAGGCTCTGAATTGCGGAGGCTCTGAATAAAACAGAATGCGTTCCCAGCCTGGCAAAAGATGTGGAGAAAATACCTTCTATAAAGCAAGGCCTCCCACGGGTACTGCAACCTGCCAGCAACCCCATCAGCACCGCCAGTGGGCTGGTGTCAGGGGGCAAGCGAAAAGAGCACAGATGTCAGTGGGTTCTGTCCTCAGGGGCCTGAGCATCCGGGAGTGGAACATCCCCAAATAGGGTGTTTTGTTTTGTTTTGTTTTTTAGGTATCTGGGACCAGGGATTGAACCCAGGACCTCATAGGTGGGAAGCCGGCATTCCACCGCTGAGCCACATCAGCTACCCTGAGTTGGTTTTATCATTTGTTTGGCTTGTTTTGTTTTTGTTTTTTCAGCAGGCACCAGGAACCGAACCAAGACCTCCCATGAGGGAGGTGGGCACACAACCACATGAGCCACATCTGTTCCCCCAAATAGGTTTTTTGTTGTTTTTTTTTTAATTATTTATTTATTTTTAAAACTTACATTCAGAAAATATGAGGTCCCATTCAACCCCACCGCCCCCACCCCCCACTCTCCCCACAGCAACACTCTCTCCCATCATCGTGACACATCCATTGCACCTGGTAAGTACATCTCTGAGCTTCACTGCACCCCACAGTCAATGGTCCACATCATAGCCCACATCATAGCATAGCCAAATAGGTTTTTGAGATCTGAGGTCAGCGGATCCTGGCTCTTTTTCCCTAGGTAAACCTCCAGGAAGGAAACAAGACCAGAAAGAGGAAAGACCGCAGAGGGGAGCTGGAGGCAGCTGGGACCTTGGACAGCGTCACACACCCCAGGTTCCTGGGCAGCTTGAAACCAGGATGATTGCTACGTGCCCCGAGGTGACCTTAGAGACACCAGCCCGGAAGAGGCCAGGCAAATGGGAACCAGGCAGTAGACCTCTAAGTGGGTCCTGGAGTGGCCATTTCACAACAAAATCTGCTTCCTTCATGCTTTGGCAAGACACACAACACCCTCCCAAAATTTAGGCAATCCCTGGGGACAGGAGGGGCGATTCCCCTAGGTGACAAAAGTAAAGTTTCCACCACCTCCAGTAGACCAGGGGCTGGCTCAAAGTAGAAATGCAGTTAGGTCACCGAAAGCAATGAAACGTTTCTTGCACGTGTGAATTTGTAGACTAAGGTAGTACCTCTGTAAGAGTTAAGGAAGAGGGAGAAGCTAAAAATGACCAAATTTCTGGCTAAGGAATACAATTGTGGTGCCATTCATGGGTGTGGGGAATAAAGGAGGGGGGGCAAACAGTGGAAAATGATGGGTGTGAGGTTTGGTTGTGTTGAGGCTGAAACAGTGAGGAGACATCCAAGGGTATACCAGGAGGCTTTTGGATAATTAGGACTTGTCCTCGGGAGTGAGGTCTACGTATTTTAGCATCACCAGCCATATAAGTAGCAGCCAATGTGTGAGTGAATAGTGGATCATGTTGGTTTTACGCACTCACTCTACGCCAGGAATTTTAAGCTTTTTATGCATATTAATTCATTTATCCTCGAATTAACCCTACAAGACAGGTACTATTACTATCCCCATTTTTAAAATTGTGGTAACATACATATAACACAAAATTTTCCATTTTAAGCCATTTTTAAGGGTGCATTTCAGTGAAATTAATTACAATGCTACTATCACCACCATCTATTACCAAGAATTTTCATAACTCCAAATAGAAACTCTGTACCTATTAAGCATTAATTCCCCATCCCCCCCTTCCTCCAGCTCCTGGTACCCTCTAATCTATTTTCTATCTCTATTAATTTTACTTATTTTACATAATGGAATCATACAGTATGTGTTTTTTGCATCTGGCTTATTTCATTAAACATAATGCTTGCCAGGTTCATCCGTGTTGTATCATGAATCAGAACCGCACCACACACACACTTTTTTTTAACAAATGAAGAAGCAGATGGACAGAATTCCAGGTCTCACAGCTGGCAACCAGGGGAATGAGAAGTTATCCCAGGAAATCTACAGTCTGCACAAGTAATCACCATGCTGTAAGCTACACTGGAAATAGAGGATCAAGAAACATGAGAGGAAAAGGAGAAGGAGCTGACAGAGACCTAGAAGGAAAACCAGAGAAGTATTGTGCCATAAAACCAAAAGGAGGACCCTTCGGCATAGCCGTGGTGGCTAACGCAACCCCTAACCCATCACAGCTGCTGCAGCTAGAGCTTGTGGACAAGTGTGTAGGATCAAGAATTCACATTGTGATACAGAGCGATAAAGAAATTGTTGGCAAGATTCATAGACTTTTGAAATCACACCAGAAGGAAGGAGGATTACTATACTGGATCAGATTTTGCTAAACGGAAATAATAGAACATTGCTGGCTCCTGGAGAAGGACCTAAAGTATGAATGGATTTCCTTGACATATGCTAGATTCTGTTTTGTTTTATAATGGCAACAAAATGGAATTTTTATTTATTTATTTTTTACCTTTCACTGTTTAGAGTCTATCAAGTCAAGCTTCCCATTAAAGGGAAATGCTTTGAAGATGTCTTGTAAATACCTGTTTTTGTAAGTTATTCAAGATTATCTTGGGAAAAGGAGAAAACAATTTGCTGTTTGAAGACTTTAAAAATAAAGCCATTTTTAATAAAAATTAAGAATAAAAAAGGAGGAAAACATGAAGAAGTAACTAGTGGGATCAAATTTGCAGGAAGTCAAGTAATTGATTATGACTAAAATGTGTCTGTTGGATTCAATATCTACGAGATTAGTAATGACTGAGTAAAGGCAGTTTCCTGAAGTTGGAGAGACAGAAGGCATGTTATGTATGTTTGGAGAGACAAGGAGGTGAGGAAATTCAGTGTGCACAACCCTTTCAAGAATATTATGAAGAAGAAAGAGCTAGAACATAAGATAAAGATTTGACTTTGCTTTTTAAAAGGAAAGAAGTTGGAGCTTATTATATGTCCAAGGGAAAGTCGGTAGGAAAAGAGAGTTTTAGAGACACAGAACTCCAAACATGTGAAAGTAATTATGGATGTGCCTAGAATGCTGACTGGAGATGCTTTCCATTCATGATTTGATCGTTTTTACCCTGACATGGGTCCGTAATGCTGCCTGACAACCACACATTATTTCCACAGTCCATTCACTCTCCCACTCTCTAGTACAGGAATTCTCAAATGGTGGTCCCCAGACCAGTAACTTCCGCAACGCCATGAAAGTTGATAGAAATGCAAATTCTCAGTCCCCATCAAGATCTATTAAATCAGGAACTTTAGGTAGGGGTTTGAAAGGCTCTCCAGGTGATTCTGGTGCACTTTTTTATTATTATCATTATTATTTTAGGTACTGGGGCCAGGGAACCCGGGACCTCGTACGTGTGAAGCTGGTGCTCAACCACTGAGCCACATTGGCTCCCCTGAGTTGATTTTTTCATTTATTTTTGTTTTTAGGAGGCACTGGGACCGAACGTGGGACCTCCATGTGGGAAGCAGGTGCTCAAATGCTTGAGCCACATCTACTCTCCCATGCACTCTTAAGTTTGAGAACCATTTTTCTATGACTTTTATCACTCCTCTTCTCTAAATTTCCAAACCCTTCCTTTCCATCCTCACTCTCAGCCAACCTTGCCTCCTAAATCACTTAAGAAAAGAAGCTATTGGGAGAAAACTTCCACTAGTTTCTATATCGTTTTCATGTCCCTAACCAAAGCCAGCACCTCCAGCTGCACTAGAGCTCCCCCACCCCACTCCCTGTTCATCAGGGGCATTGCTCAGCTAGTCTTCTCCTCTCCTGCATTTATTTATTTTTTTTTAATATTTATTTATTTATTTTTTAATTACATTAAAAAATATATATGAGGTCCCATTCAACCCCACCGCCCCCGCCCCCCACTCCCCCCACAGCAACACTCTCTCCCATCATCGTGATACATCCATTGCACCTGGTAAGTTCATCTCTGAGCATCACTGCACCCCATAGTCAACGGTCCACATCATAGCCCAGACTCTCTCACGTTCCATCCAGTGGGCCCTGGGGGGATCTACAGTGTCCCGTAATTGTCCGTGAAGCACTATCCAGGACAACTCCACGTCCCGAAAACGCCTCCACATCTCATCTCTTCCTCCCGTTCCCCACACCCAGCAGCCCCCATGGCTACCGTTCCCACACCCATTCCACATTTTCTCTGTGGACATTGGATTGGTTGTGTCCATTGCACACCTATGTCAAGTGAGGGCTTAGATTGCACATGGGTACTGGATGCACTCTTCCCGCTTCTAGTTGTAGACACTCTAGGCTCCATGTTGTGGTGGTTGACCTTCTTCAACTCCATGTTAGCTGAGTGGAGTAAGTCCAATAAGTCAAAGTGTAGGAGCTGAAGTCTGTTGAGGCTCTGGGCCTGGGTGTCATATTATCAGTCCAGAGATTCAAATCCCCTACATATATCTTAAACCCAGCACTAACTACAATTCCAATAAAGTAGCATGCAAGTCTTGTGAAAAGAGATCCCCTCTGAGTCCATTTCCATCACGCAGAAACACCAGCTCCAAAGAAGGGCCATCTGTCATGGCAGTGAATCCCTTCTGCCATGACCATAGAACCCGTTGGTCTCTTTATCCCTCAAAAGAACCAATACCTGGTCCTCTCCTGCATTTAGTTTCACACTCCATCGGATCTTTCCTTCAGTATACAAACATGTAGTTATTTTGCCTGGTTTTTTTTTAATCTCTTCACCTTATCTCCTCTTTTAGTTCTCACCCAATTTCTCTTTCCTTTACAGCAAAACTCTTCCAAAGAGGCATCTACACTGGTTGCATCTCTCCTCTCCCACTCTTTTTCGAATCCATCTAATCAGGCTCTCACCCCCAGCACTCCACCAAAACTGTTCTTGTCAAGGTCACCAACAATCTACTAGATCAATTATCAGATTCATCTTACTTCACCTCCGTGCAGTGTCTGACACTATTGAGCGTTCCCTTCTCTTTCATAAGTTTTCTTTTCTTGGCTTCTGGAACACCACCCAGAGAGCCACATGGCTCACACCCTTGCCTTCTTCAGCTCATTCAAATGTCATCTCAGTTAGGCCTTCTCTGATGACACACTACAGTCCCTGTTGCCCTCCCTGCTTCGTTTTTCTCCATAGCACTTCCTTCAACCTAACATACTACATATTTCACATATTTGTTTATTATCCTTCTGCTTCTACTAAAATGTAAGTTCCTTGCAGAGAGGGATTTTGCCTGTTTTCTTCACTGCTGGATCTAGGAACTCCGTACTTGGCTGTGTAGTGCTGGAATAAGGGTCCTAAGGAAACAAAGGATTGGAATCCAGAAAGCATCCTCTTTCCCCAGTCACAAAGCAGAGGGAAAAACGGATGCAGACATGTAGGCAGAAATTTAAGGATTTCCCTCCTGATGTCCCTCTCTTTTTCTAGTATTTCTTTGTACTTCCCTCTATTTTCTCTGGGAATAGACAAGGGGGGCTTGAGGAGGAGGAGGAATAGAAATCCCTGTCCTGGAGAACAGGAGGAGCTAAGGGCACTTGGAAGGGTGACAGTCCAGATGAAGTTCAAACCCGGGATCTACCTAGTCGTCTAGTAGTGTGATTTTCTTCACCAGCATGCAGAGAGAGGGGAACGGTTATACACAAGGGATGAGCAGCAAAAATTCAAGTTTTGTCTCAGCTTTTTCTCGAAAGACCAGCCTGAATCCCTTCCACTAGCTCAGGGTCTCCGTTTACCCCGACATTACTAATCACTAGTCCCACGGAAGTGAAATGAGCAGGGAGTGCCTTTAAGGGCAAGAAAAAGATAAGAGATGGAAGACCAGGGCCACTGGGTGGCCAGGTGGGAAGGAAAGGGAATATTTCAACATTCCTAAAAAAGTGGAAGTTGATATGCCCCGGGGCTTAAATCCCGGGCCTTCTCCTATGACCTCCCCCCCCCCCCCCCCCATTTTCCAGTACCTTCCAGTTGCCCCGTGGCGTCCCATTCCAGTCCACTGCTTTCCGTGCTCCACCCCCTTCAAACTCTCCAGCTTTTCCTCCACGTGGAACGCTGTATATGTCGGTTGCCTGGGAAACCCTAGGTGGGCGGGGCCCAGTGACGCCACAATAGGAACAAGCCAATCGCCGTGACGCGGCTCAGTGACGCGCGACGCGGGGTGGGGCTTTGCCGGCCCGGGAGCAATGAGGCGGCTGCCCGCTGGGTGGCGCCGTTTGCCCGGAGAGATCCTTTCGGGGCCCCGGGCGGAGGTGGGGGAGAGGCGGGCAGGAGCCGAGGCCAGGGAGCCCTCTGCGTCAGCTGCCGCTCACTGCGCCGCGCCAGTACCAGCCGCGACTCGCCCGCAGCTCCATGCCTGTTCCCGGCTCGACTCGTCCATCCTCGGAGAAGAGGCAGGTACGTGCCGCGCCACCTGTCGGAGATCGGGGAAGGGGGAGGCGGAGGTCAGCGCCGGCTTGAGGCTCGGAAAGTGAGGTGTCACCGACAGCCTCGGCGAAGAGGACCTGGAAATGGAGGGGGGGAGTCAGCGGCGCGGGGGGACTCCAGCTGCGGGCTCCAGTGGCGTGAGGGGGGCTGCCCGCTGCCACCCGGGGTGCCAGGAGGACCATCTGTGCGCTCATCAGTGTGTTCTAAGGAAACGCCGCTTCGGCGGGTCCGGGGCGCTGCGCCCTGCACGGTGCGTGCCCGAGCGCGGTGCTGGGCTGACCCCCGCCTCCCCACGTGTGCGTACCCCTCCTCTTCAAGCCCCGGGGGCTGTCTCTGGTCAAGTTTTGCCAAAGGAAAGGGGGCAGGGGGCAGCGATTAAGCCGAAGAGGAGAGTTTTCCACTAATCTCAAACCAGAAGGAAGCATCTTTGAAATTCCCACCAATCCCAAACCAGAATCAGGCATGCGAGTTCCCAGGGAAGGAAGTTACACTTCACCGCGGAGGGAACCCGGTTAACCCTCCCTAGCCCTCCTGAGTGAGCAGCCCCGGGCCTCCTGACCTGCCCGCTTGGAGAACGGGGCCGCGTGGGAGATTGTGGAAGAGGCATGGCTACGAAGTGTTCGTGGGACCTCGTGAAGCCGAGGAAGGGAGAGCGGGGCCGGGCGAGGGCGGGGCATCTCCCACTCCTCTGGTGCTGTCCATGCCAGGCTGGTGGCGCAGTGGGGCCTGGAGGGCGTCCCCTTGAGTGCATCATCAGAACCTGGGGCTGAGTCAGGACCTCTGCTGAGACGGGCGGAGGCACCGGCCGCGGGCACTCCCAGTCCTCAGGGAGTGCCATCGAGGACCGGGGAGCAAGACAAGTGCTCCAGGCCCGGGAGGCCGAGGACCCTGCCCCTTCCTCTTGCGACCCTGCCCAGCCCAGCTCTGCTGCCTCGGATCCTTGAAGGCTCCTACAGGTAGAGTAGAACCAGCCCGCAGTGGCCGGCCCTTCTCCAGGAGGCCTGGCGAAGGTACATTTGCTAGAGTTTTCTAGGCAAAGAGGGAAGCAGCCCAAGTAGACTTGGCCCTTCTCTGCTTGGTGGACGGGACATCCTGGGACTACGGCAAGCCTCGTTTGCCGTCCTGAGTTAGGGGACACGGACTCATTCAGAAGGCCTTGGGCAGTTCCCTGGCATCAGGATAGAGCCCTCCCCAAGGGGGAGGTAACCTAGAGTCCTTTTTCTCCCTAGGAACGTTCACCTGGCACGGAGCTACTACCACTACCACTAATTATAGTAATAAGTAATAGAATTCTATGTAACAATTATCGTTTATGAGCTCTACTATGTGCCAGGACATGTATAAATACTTAATTTAATCCTCACAGCTCTGCGAGGTTTTGTAGTAGTCATAGTATTCCTGGTTTGCAGATTAAATAACTGAGGTTCAGAGAGCCTAAGTGACTTGGCCTCTATCACTGTGCCAAAAAGAGAAAGAACTGGAATTTCAGCCAAGGCCTAGAAGAACATTATGCTAAAATAGAATTGGACGGAAAGCCTGCGACCTGGCCCTCTGTCTCCCTCTCGTTAGCTGTGTGTCCTTGGGCAAGTTGCTTTAGGTCTCTGGGCCCACAAAGCTTGCCGACGCCACCTCAAAAAACTAAAGGGGTCAGACTAGCACTGGGGCTCTTTGTTCTCGAATTCTGTGCCCAGCGCCCCCAGAGAATACTCGTTCTGTATCATTTTGCCTCAGATGCCACCCTGAGCCCTCTTCCCTCTCTCCATTTCTGTTTCCCCTTGAGTCTCCCTCTTCCACTTCATAGAGCCCCCTTCATGAGTCCTGGTAGGGGCTCCTTGCCTGGTCCTGGCCTGCCCCTCGCGGGCGGGCACACCTCTGCCCCTTTAATTCTCCCCGGGCTTGGAATGCAAGTGAGTTGCCGCTAGCCATGGCTGTGAGGTCAGATAAGATACTATATATATCAGTCGGTAACCTGAGCTGCGGATTACCCAGCCCCAGTCAGTCTCCGGCTTCCAGGCTCTTCACTGTGTTCCCTGCCCTGCTGGGGAAGGAGAAGCCCCCAGGTCCCATCCAGGGCCCCTGGACACAGGTCAGTAGCTGCCCCTTTGGCATCGGAGCTTCACAGGGCTGCCATCCAGAGACAGACGTCAGAGAGTTTGGGGTGAGCAAGGAGAGGTCGCCCTGCTGGGCTGGGGGGCTGCTGTGGGCCAGGCCATAGCCTCCGGAGATTGAGGACAGACAAAAAGTCAGGCCCTAGCAGAGGCAGGTGGGCTGGGACCCTCCCCTGGGGCGGAGGTCACCAAGAGAGTGCCTGGCCCGTAGTAGTTGGGAGAGAGTTTAAGGATACCAACCCTGCATGGAGGCCCGTTTCTTTGCCTTGTCCTGGAAGTGCAGAGATGGCCACCCCCAAACCAAGAGGCACCCTATAGACACACGGCCTGGGGCCCACCCACTTCTTCTCCACCAGTCAGGATTCCTGCCCTAATCTCCAATCTCTTTGTCTTGCTTCTTCCTTCCTCCAGCCCTTGGGGAACTGCTGGGAGATAGAGGCCCAAATTCCCTTGGCTGACCCCCCACCGAGGCAGGCAATAGGCTTAGGCACTAAGCCGGTGCGTCCCTGGGGGCCAGCCCCTGACAGTGGAGCTGCTGGAGACAGGCTGGAGGGGCCGGGCGGGGCCGAGGTGCGTGGGGCTCGAGAGGAAGAGACAGATCTCCCCCACCCCCCGCGCCACTCTGTCCCCTCCATCCTCCACACCTGCTGGGACATCCCTCAGCCCATCGCATTTGACTCCCTTGACTCGTGCCCAGACAGTGCAGCAGGTGACCCGGGCAGGGGAGCCAGGCAGCCTGGAGGGTGAGGAGGAGAGTGTCGATGGAGGGGGGCAGGGCCCCTCCCTCCGCCGTCCCCACCCTGCAGGCTCAGCACCTCAGTAGCGCCTGATTCCAATGAGGTTAGCAAGCAGCTTTGGGAAGCTCTGAGGTCACCCGCTGTGGACGTTCCCAAGCACCTGGAAGGACTGGCTGGCACTCCCCACTCACCTGTCCTGGGCACCTGGGTAGGAGGAAGGGGACTTTACCCTTGTTTGGGCAACCCGGTACTCTCCATCCAGGCCGTGGCAGGGTCTCAGGCCAGCATGCCTTCAACCCGGAGGCTCAAGGAGCCAGAGCAGACCCAGACCCAGAGAAGGTTGCTGGGACGTGGGGCACCACCTGCCCCTTGCCCCAGGGCCAGGAGTGCCTGGGATTCCTGGGCAGCAAGTCCCTCCCCTGGCTGGGCAGGTTGGGGAGGCCTTCACGTGAGCGACAGGAAATGACAGGGGCTGATGCAAGCGGGTTGGCGGCCCCAGGGAGCGGGGTTCATCTTACCCCCTGACTCACCTCATGGGGGCACCTGGGGGAGTGGGTCAAGCCATGGTGAGGAGAGGACTTTGGGGAGCATATCCCCCACCAGGCCCTGGGCAGGGGCCCTGGGCTAGGGCTGGCTGCCGGCGCCAGGGGACAGCAGGAGCGTGAAATGGAGGCCTGCTGGACCATCTCGCGGCCGATCAGTCTTGCTCTGGGGCTCAGGTTGCACCTGGCTTGGCTTACATTCGCCTGCAGTGGAAAATCCACGAGGCCGCTCCCACGGGAGTCAAGACCCTACTGCTGCCCGCACAGTGGGTGCCTGCAGTCCGCAGTGCCCCCGCAGCGCCCCCAGCGCAAGGAGAGGCCAGGGGTGTGGGAACTAGGGGCCCTGGCAGGCAGGCCCCTCCCCACCCAGCCTCAGGGTGACTGGACAGTCCACATACCGTCCTTTGAAACCTGTCTCTTCCCTTATCTGTAAATGGGCATCATACCAGCACCTACTGCTTGGAGCTTCTGTGAGGATCCAGGGAATTAATGCACGGTGTCCCAAAAGCCTCTGTGCAGGTGTAAGTGTTAATAACTTCAGAAAGAGAAATGCGAAAATCGTCCCCGAAAACCTTCCCATGACAGTGTATTTCAGTTTCTTGAATGTTTATTTTGTTTTTGTGAATTTTGAATCTAAGATTTTTCATTTCATTTCAATGTAAGTGATTAAACCTTCAGAGGGTGATGTTTGTAAGTCTGAGGCCTTGATCCTCCTGGAATAATTCAAGCTCAGAACTGCACTCAGACTCCTGGGACCCGGTTAGAGGAAGGGCTCTTAGAAGAGCGCCAGGTGCTGGGCGAGGGCCCTGCCTGGGCATTGAGGCAGATGAGAAGGCGGGGCGGAAATGCTCGTGACGTCTCAGCACCAGGCCCTGGCCAGGGGCGCTGGCTGCGTGGCCAGGGCTCGGCTCCCGTGTCGCGGCAGAAAGCGGAGTCCTTTGTCAGACAGGAATGCTGCACCTCCCCAGAGGGGAAACTGAGCAAAGCACTGGGGAATGTCGGGCAGAGGAGAGCCGGGGTGCCTCGGCGGAGACGGCCGGAGGAGGCCTGGCGGGTGGACTGCCCCCAGTGTGCCGGGCACCTGGGGAGGCGCGGTGTGGGGCCGCATGCCCATACTTGCCTGCTCAAGGAAAACAGTGAGAGGAGCCCGGCAGCGGGGCCCCTCGCTGGGCGGTGGGGGGGGGCCAGGGCATCCCAGCCAATCGGCTCACCTCCCACTGCCCATGAAAGGGCCATTCAGTGCAGCGCGTTCCCGTGGCAACCGGGAGACTCGCGGCCATGTGAGTGCCCCGTCCTGTCCCTGTCTTGTGCAGCAGGGCTCCGGCCAGGGCTCCCGCCCACTCGCCCGCCCGTGGTGCGCTCTGCGGCCTCCAGGGACGGTCGTGCCAGGTAATGCCAAGGGGCGCCAACCCAAGCGGTCTTTTCAGCTGGACTCTTCTCAAGAGTGAAACTCGGGGTTTGGGAGCGGGATTAGGCATGCCCTAAGCCTGAGTCGGCGGGAGACAGGGGAGCACTCAGATTCAGGGCTGAGAGGCAGCTGCCAGGGGGTGTCAGGCATGGCATGACTCCCCGGGGGCTGCTGGGGGGCGGGCGAGGCCTGCCAGTTGCCTGCCAGATTGGAGCCAACAGGAAAGCCAGGATTTAGGACCTCTGCTGGGATTTAGGAGTTCTGCTGGGATTCAGTGGGCCAGAAGCTGTGGCTCCACCCCCAGCCCCCAACCCTTCCCAGGGCTCTCTGTCCCTCTCCACTGTACCTTGTTTGACCCCAGCCCTTCTGCGTCATCGGCAGGGCCGGGAGAGGTCACAGGCTTGGGGCACTGCCTCCTGCAGAATACCAATTCCCTGAGAGCCTTGGGGGGTGGGGGGTGGGTAAGGAAAGAGGTAGGAGGAGCCATGAGCTCAAGCCGAGGGCGGGGCAGGGGCGGGGCAGGGGCACGTGTCTCTGATTGGCTGCCGGGTGTCCTGGACCCAGCTCTGGGGACCGCGGAGTCTCAGACTTTGAATTATTGATGGAGTTCTCCAAAGCGAAACAGAGCAGCCTCATCCCGTGGCCTCTGTGTGTCTCCCCTCTTCCCCCCGCCCCCCAAACTTCACTTTCTCCCTTCTTTGTTCTTCTAAAAGCTAATCCAATGGGAGGAAAGCTTGGGGTTTCCCTCTAATCCTGAAAGGATCTTCCCCCAGTTACCTTTTCTAGAAAGGGGTGAAGGCTGGGCTGGAGGGGGAAGCAGAGTGGGCAAGGGAGTGTACGTGAAGGGTAGGGGGGTCCCCAAACCAGGCAGGAAACTGGTGGCCAGTCAGCATGGACCTGGCCTTTCTGAGGCCAGCTCATTCTAAGAAGTGCCGGGGGTCTCTGGCAAGGCCAAGAATTTCCGTTCCGGGCCTATATGGAGACTGTCACCTGCTAATGTCCCACCCCTGCACCCACCTGTGGACCAGGTTTCTAGTGCCCTCTGACAGGCTCTCAGCATTTAGGGCTTGGCATCTCCTCCCCTCTGTCCTGATGGGCTGGGTGGCCAGCCAAAGGCAGGCTGTGGCCGCCCAAGCCAGTGTCTGCTGAGCGGGTAGGTGTCTGCCCACTGCCTGCTGATCTCACCAGGGCTGGAGGGCGGGGGAGCCTGGCACCCAGGGTGCAGTCAGAGGCCGGCCAGCAGGGAGCCAGCCAGCCTGACATTACTACAGACACCACGGGAGGAGCCGGCTGCCCGGCAGGGACTGGGCAGGGGATAATAGCCACTGTCGTTGCTCAGCACTTTCTCGTGTTATTATCTCATTTATTCCTCACAACAACCCGGTGAAGGAGGTATCATTATAATGATTATTATACTCGTTTTACGGGTGAGGAAAACAAGGCCAGAAGAAGTTAAAGGACTAGAGCAAAATCTGCCAGCTGGTCGGTTGCAGGGCTGAGTTAAAACCAGGGTCTGCATATGCCAGTCTAGCTTTTTCCAGTAGCTCTGTCCCCCCAGGTCTCCTCCCACCAAGAGCCCCTGGTGGCCTTCAGGGAAGGGGGTCTGGTCCTACTGGAACCCTCCCGGTGCTTTGCTCCTCTCCCAAGCACATTTGCCCCTCCACCTCCCTGGTAGAGCAAGGCTGCACTTTTAGGGTGATGGAGGGACTCTGGGGGCCCTCAACCGAGCTTCAGTTTGATGGGGAGGGGTGATTCAAGGTAAAGTAGAAAGAGCCCTGGACTGGACATCAGAAAGACCTGGAGTCCAGGCCTGGCCCTGCTCCTGGGTGACCTCGGGCAAATGACATTGGATTTCTCACCTGTACATCAAAGGGGTTACAATGCTTGATCTCTTGGGGCCTCCTACGCTCCACGTTCATAGATCCTGTGCTCCTTCCCCAGACCCCACCCAGCCAGCAGCAGGGATGGGGCCGGGGCACGCTGCCTGCAGTGCAGGATTTAGGCCTCTAGGGGGCCCCCTTTGCACAAGCCAGGTGTCTCCTTGAGCACTTGGGGAGGGATATCTGCCCGGCAAGCCTGGGTTGCCCCAGAGCCCTAATCCTACTTAGAGCAGAAGGCTTCGCTCAGCGAGGGAGGGGGGTTCTGCTGCATAAGCTCCCCCCACCACGGGAGCAGGCAGCAGGTGCTCTGTGTCCCAGGAAGTTCAAGCTCCCCCTTGCCCCATGCTCTCCTCCACCACCCCTCCCAGTTAGGTCCTCTCATGCGCCCCCTTCTCCTCACAAGGGATCTGACCAAATGACCCTAAGGTCGTTCCAACTCAGGGGACCTGTGACTCCAAAAAGACCCCTGCTCTCCTCGCCAGAGACCTCAGGCACCAAGAGGGAGCAGGTCTTAACTCCTGAAATGTCAGTGTTTTCAGTCCAGAGCCTAAGCTGGGAGGAGCTGAGGAGAGGAACCTGCTGAGATCTGGATGGCCTCCTGTGCTGGCTTGGAGGGCGGCGGAGGTGGGGCAGCCCCTGCCTGGTTTGGGTGCTGGAGGCGAGTCCTCGAAGGATGAGCTGGGAGCGCTTTCCCCATGTGGCTTCCCTTGCACGCACACACTGAGGGTGGCCACACCACGGGGCCCTTGTGCCTGCAGGCATGTGTGCGCATGACAACACAAGTGTGTGCACGCAGACGCAAGTGTGTGCACACAGACGCGTGTGTGCCTATCCCAGCAACAGGACAGACGTGGTCCCTGGTTGAGACCTCGCTTCTGGCCCAGCTGGGGACGGAGAGCAGGTCCAGCAGGAGCCTGGCACCTGGCAGGCCCTTTGACAACTGGTCTCCTTGTCTTGCAGCCCATGAGGCTCCCAGTCCCCTCTGAGTGCCGCCCTGAAGGATGTCCCAGCTCTCCTCCACCCTGAAGCGCTACACAGAGTCGGCCCGCTACACGGATGCCCCTTACGCCAAATCGGGCTATGGCACCTACACCCCCTCCTCCTACGGGGCCAACCTGGCCGCCTCCTTCCTGGAGAGGGAGAAGCTGGGTTTCAAGCCGGGGCCCCCCACCACCTTCCTCACCCGTCCACGTACCTACGGGCCGTCCTCCATCCTGGACTATGACCGCGGCCGCCCCCTGCTGAGAGCTGAAATCGGGGGTGCTAGGCGGGCCGAGAGCCAGACCCGGGGCTCCGAGCGGCCTTCGGGGAGTGGACTCAGCGGAGGCAGCGGATTCCCTTACGGAGTGACCAGCAGCACCCTGGGCTACCTGCCTGTGAGTGCCCGTGACCAGGGCGCCACCCTCACCCAGAAGAAGTCCAACAGCCAATCAGACCTGGCCCGGGATTTCTCCAGCCTCCGGACCTCAGAGAGCTACCGGATAGATCCCGGGGGCCTGGGCCGGAGCCCCATGCTGGCGCGCACGCGCAAGGAGCTGTGTGCCCTGCAGGGGCTCTACCAGGCGGCCAGCCGCTCCGAGTACCTGGCCGACTACCTGGAGAACTACGGTCGCAAGGGCAGCGCCCCTCAGGTGCCCACCCAGGGCCCTCCCTCCCGAGTCCCTGAAGTCCTCAGCCCCACCTACCGACCCAGCGGCCGCTACACTCTGTGGGAGAAGGGCAAGGGCCAGGGCCCGGGCTCCAGCCGCTCCAGCTCCCCAGGGCGAGACACCATGGTGAGTTTACCCCTTGGGGACTCGGGGGGTGGGCTGGGGAGGCAGCCACTGAGGTAGAAGAGCCAGGGCAAGGGAAGGATGCCTGGAGAGGGAGGTCACGTCCAGACGTCTGGTGCCCTCATGGGTCAGTGGCAGGGCCTTTCCCACTCTCCCTAGGCACCCACTTCGGGACTTGTGCACTCGGGCTCTGTCCAGCAATGCTCTTGGGAATACTGAGCTCCCACCCTCCACCACCAGGATTGCATTTCTCCCCCCATTCGGGCTTTTCCTCCCCATCCCAGAGACCTAGCTTATTATTATGTGGGCACAAGGCATCAGGGAAGGAGAACCTCCGACTGACACACCTGGCTCAGGACAGCAGTTCTTATCCAATGCCTTTGCAGAAAATGGTAGAGAAATTTTTGTCTAGGGTCTCGGGAATGCAATACCTACCTGGGCTGGAATGAGGGCAGAGATTCCACTGCATGCAGATTGAGGGCTGGCCTGGCCTCACTGGCACCTTACCTGCCCTTCTGGGACACTCTGCATTTTCTGGGATTGCAAGTGGGTGGCAAGCTCCCAGAGGATGAGAAAGAAAGCTTGTCTCTGTGTCCCTCACCATGTGCCTAGCACAACATGGAACTCAACTGACCTGCTGATTACATGGACGGATGGATGGGTGGATGGATAGATGGATGGGTGGATGGATGGGTATATGGATGGATGGGTGGATGGGTGGATGGATAGATGGATGGGTGGATGGATGGATGGGTGGATGGGTGGGTGGGTGGATGGATGGGTGGATGGATGGATGGGTATATGGATGGATGGGTGGATGGGTGGATGGATGGGTGGATGGGTGGATGGATGGATGGGTATATGGATGGATGGGTGGATGGGCGGATGGATAGATGGATGGGTGGATGGATGGATGGGTATATGGATGGATGGGTGGATGGGTGGATGGATAGATGGATGGGTGGATGGATGGGTATATGGATGGATGGGTGGATGGGTGGATGGATAGATGGATGGGTGGATGGATGGATGGATGGATGGATGGGTGGATGGGTGGGTGGGTGGATGGATGGGTGGATGGATGGGTATATGGATGGATGGGTGGATGGGTGGATGGATAGATGGATGGGTGGATGGATGGATGGGTATATGGATGGATGGGTGGATGGGCGGATGGATAGATGGATGGGTGGATGGATGGGTATATGGATGGATGGGTGGATGGGTGGATGGATAGATGGATGGGTGGATGGATGGATGGGTATATGGATGGATGGGTGGATGGGCGGATGGATAGATGGATGGGTGGATGGATGGATGGGTATATGGATGGATGGGTGGATGGGCGGATGGATAGATGGATGGATGGATGGATGGGTATATGGATGGATGGGTGGATGGGTGGATGGATAGATGGATGGGTGGATGGATGGGTGGATGTGTGGATGGATAGATGGATGGGTGGATGGGTGGATGGATAGATGGATGGGTGGATGGATGGGTGGATGTGTGGATGGATAGATGGATGGGTGGATGGGTGGATGGATGGATGGGTGGATGAGTGGGTGGGTGGATGGGTGGATGGATGGATGGGTGGATGGGTGGGTGGGTGGATGGATGGACAGTTGGACAGACAGACGGATAGACAGGTGGGTGGGCAAACACATGGGCAAGAGGATTGGGTGGTGTGTCTCCTCCATTCCCTTCCATACCCTTCCCCTACTCCTAGGGCATTTGCCTTTTGGAAACAACATGGTGCCAAAGCAGGAAATACTGCTTAAGGGGCTTGTCCGGACAGATAGCGCAGGGCTTCAGGCAGGGCATGGGTCATAGACCTGGAAGCTGGTCATGACTAAATGTGCCAAGAGAACAACTGTAATAACGTTACTTAGCGAGTCTTGGCCTTGCTGGGCCTTTTGTGAAGTGCCACGGTGGCTCCCAGAACACGCAGACCCCGACAAGGCAGTGGGGGCTAGCGCTGGCTAGAGGAATGGGCGAATGCGCATGTGTCACGACAGCTGGCACGGGAGAGAATTACATGCTCTCAGAGGGCCGTGCGCTGTGCTCAGGCGGAGGACGGTTTCGTTTCGCTGTGTCTGGTGCTGCTCATCCTAGGGCACCAGGAGAGGGTGGCACTTGGTGGCGAGGCCTGGGTCCTGGAGGCCTCCCCCCTACTCAGAAGAGAAAGATTCTTTGTGGGAGGCTGTGCTCTCCAAGTGGAGTCTGCAGACTGCCTGCCTCAGAAGCACCTGCAGGGCTTAACAACTGCAGGACCTGGGCCCCACCTAGACCCCCAGAATCCAACTGGCTAGGGATGGAGCCTGGGAACCTACGCCCTCTTCCCCAGCCCCGCCACTCTGCACGGCTGAGGCTTCCTCTTGCCTGCAGGCCCGTTGTGGAGAAGACTGCTGGGCAAGTCCATTCCGACAGCCTCAGCCTCCTCCCACCCAAGCACATCATGCCCTCTCTGGAGTCCGACCCCCCCAACCTTTCCATAGGGGACACCCTGGCCCCAGCCCCACCCTGCTGTGGGCCAGGGTAAGGGGAGCAGTGCCATTCTGAGAGAGAGCAAACCCAGGAGGGAACCCGCGGGCAAAGTCCTCCACGCCACCACCCTCCTTCCATCCAGAAGCCACTCACAGCCCTTGCTTAAAGCACCAGTCACACCCCGACAACTGAGCAAGGGTTCTACTCTGAGCTCACGCCCCAGAAAACACTGCCAACTGGGAAAGGCCCCTAGAGAGCAAGGGGGTACCCTCATCTAACTCACCGTTTCTCAGCCCTCTCCTGCTCCTGTCCTAGAGCTGATTGCCTCTCGCGGGGCTGAGAACCATCCCTTCTTTGCAGCCCTCCATTGGGGGATCTTACCTTCTCATTCATTCATTTACGGCACTCACTTACGAGCAGTATAACCTCAGATGAGTTCCTTAGCTTCTGAGTCAGTTTCCTTCTCTGTAAAATGATAGTTACTGGGAGGAATTAGAAGGTAATGCATGTGAAGGTGCCGGCACGCCCTGGGTCCTCAGTCAGTGCTCGTCCTCCTCTTTTTGTTTGTTTTTGTTCTTGTTTTTTTACTCTTTAGCGTTGGTCCTCCTTGAGCTCTCCCAGGTGCTTTGGGAGGCAAGAGATGTGTGAGCCAAGGTCCCTGCCCTTGGTGCATTCACAGTTAATTTGTGGAAATAAGTTCTTCAGTAGTTGCCAGGGGGTTTTGAGCAGCCAGAGGTGGCAGGGAAGGGCGTGTCTGAGGCCGGGACAGGCTGCCCGTGACCCTGGGAGGAACAGTTTTCCTCTTTAACCTTGGACACCTACTATCTGAACTGTACTTCCTCATCTATAAAAGTAATGATGGGGGAGTGCATGAAGCTCAAGTGTTGAGCGCCTGCTCCCCGGGTACGAGGTCCCGGGTTCGAGCCTCAGTACCTCCTAAAAACAAACAAACCATCAACTCTCATTGGAGAGTGGAATTAGCTCCATGGTTAAGCGCCTGTTTCCCATGTACCAGGTCCGCGGGGAGGGTCCACCCCCACCCTGTGGGAGGGACAAAGCCCATCTAATACGGGCTGACTCCTGCAGACTTAAAGCTCAACTGACGTTTTGAACATAACATTTTGTGGGATCTATTCATCTTTTTTAAAAAGACAATTAAAAAAGCCAGGGTTCACAAATGGAAAAAAAAAAAAAAAAAAACACCTCACCTGACGTTCATAAAGGGACGTCAGAAGCAGGCCCGGCCAGGGAGAACAGTTCTACCCAGACTCAAGTCCCCTCATTAGTAGCAACAGCCAACACACACTTGGAATAACAGACTCAGCTGAGCGTGAGTAAAGAACTGGGGGGGGGGGGGGGCGTCATGAATACTGAACAAACCCCCACCTCGCTTGCATGAGCACCAACAAAATGCCAGTCCACGAAGGGTGCAGCTCAGCACTGAGATCACGAGAGCGTGCCCTGCGCCTCCACCCCCAGCGTGAAATGCAGATAAGAGAAGAGGGACGTGATGGTCCAGAACCTGAACGGGGAAAAGCTTTCACTACCCCGCGCAGCACCCGGCCCCCGTCATCTCCCCCACGCCGCCCCTCCCCTCTTGTTCCCGAGCCTATGGAAGGACAAGCTGTTCTCGCTGAGCCCTGCCAGGGCTGCGCTTGAACCCTGCAATCCTTCCTAATCCTCCTCCGCTCCACCCCCTCCAGCTGCTCCCTCCCCGGCCCTGGCATTCTGCCTGCAGGCCTCAGCCCTGCCCTGCCCAGGCCACCCTCTTCCCTCCCAAGAAGAGTCAGGAGTTGGCCCGGGTCCCTCCGGAACAGTCACCAGGCTGGGGCACCTGCTCCTCACAGGCACAGCCGGGGACTGAAGCTCAGTCTCGGGCAGGGCTCCTCCCCCCACCCCCAGGGTCCCTCCGCTCCCCTGCCCCCTGCCCTGGGATCTGTTTCTAGGAGTAAAGGGTCTGGGAAGCCAGAGTTCCTGGGTCCTAATTGCCACTGGGGCTGCTGACTCATCTCCCAAGGCCGTGGGCTCCAGCTGTTCAGGGACAGGAAGATTATATAAGCTGAGGTCACGTGATTTTCCTCTTGGGTGGGACTTTGAACTTGAAGGCTGCCCCGTAGAGACTGCAAGTTGAAGATAGCGGGGGTCCCCCTGGAGCTCCTGGGTGAAAAGCCCCACCTTCCTTCGTTTCTGGTCCCCTGCCTTCTCAAGCTCCTTGCTCCGCCGTGTTGGAATGCATCTTTGCTGGCCTGTATGTCCACCCTGGGGCCTGGCCGCCATCCCCAGGGCCACCCCTAGGGCTCACTCAGCCACCCAGGGCTGTTGCGCTGCCTGAGGGTCCCATGTGTTGGCAGAGTGGGAAGGTCACTCAGAGGGGACCTCATGGCAGAGGGGCCCCAGGGCTGGAGCAGGACAATCTGCTGAGAAAGCAAGGGCCATTGACGTGTGGTTGGTCATGAGACACGGAGGGCTCCATCCCTTAAAGACGCCTGGCCGCTGGCCGTGGTGCTGCGGTACCCAGGCTCGATTTCTCAATCGGTGCCCAGCACCCTCCTCCCTGCCGCCCCCCACCCCCCAACACACACCTCCTCTCGGGATGTCTTCAGGAGTTAATGGTGCTGGGGGGTAGGGCTAAGCAATACAGAAGTTAAATCAAGCCTGGAAAAATGTTCCTTGCCCCTGGGGGAGCCGCTCCACTGACCACTGGCTTCGGAAATGAACATCATGTTCAGAGCCCAGAGCTGCACACGTGGCCCCTGGCACCCTCTCCCCTGGATGGAGGCGTGAAACTGGTAACCCTGAAGCAAGCAGGGGGAGTGTGGGGACTCTGGAACCCAGCTGGTCCAGACCAGACTGCCAAGGGCACAGAGGAGAGCAGAGCTGATGCGGCACAGCAGAGCTCCCTGCAGCCTCCCGCCACGGGGCACACCTGCGGGCAGAAAGCCAGGGCCAGCCCAGCCCCTAACACTTCATCCCAGGCTCCTCCAGTCTGTCGGTCAGTCGGGCCACCAGTCTGTCTCTTCAGGGGTAGCGGCAAGCACATGCCAGGAACCCAAACCCTGCATCGAGCAGCCAATTAAGATCTGAACCAAGTGGGATCCTGGCAGAAGCTTGAATTTATTTACACTCCATCTCGTGCCAGGAAGGATGTGAGGTGAGGACAAGGACTGGCCCCCGGCCCCCGGGAGGCTGGCCGAGCCCAGGGTCTGAGAAGGGGCCGTCTCGGCTCGTGAATCAGCCCAGCTCTGCGTATATTTGAGGCACAGAATCACAGAGCCAGAGCCAGGGTCAGATGCCAGAAGTTAGCAGTGGCAGTGGGGAGAAAGGGTCTCACAGGGGGCTTGGCTTGCAGGAATGAGCCACGGGTCTTGGTTGGCCCAGCCCTCCAAGTGTCCTGCAGGCGTCGGGCCTTCTCCGTAAGACAGTCCTCCATGAACTCTGTCCCCTCACCCCGGCTTCTCCAAGACCTCCCAAGCCAGAGCTTTCCCCGTGTGGGCCTCCCTGTTGCCGGCCATCCTTCTAACCTTCTGCATCCCAGGAAAGGGGAGGGTGAGTCCTGGCAGAGTGCCAGTTGTCCTGGAGTGGAAGTGGCCAGATTACTGGGTTTCAGTCTTGGGGACACCAGCCAAATGCTGCACTGGGAGATCACCTTCCAGCAGCATGCCCCCCAATATGTTGGTTCAAAACAAAACCTGACACACCCTCCCTCTGAGGCGTGGTGGGACTCCCAAGATTCCCAGCACAGCCTGGTGGGCCCTCTAGAAGGATTTATTCAGCACCTCTGAGAGGACCCACAGCCCTGCCCCGGAGGGATTTCCAATACAAGGCACAGTCAAGACGAGCCCTGCGCAATCTAAGAATTTTTTCAAACATCTTAGAAGCAAACACTTGTGAAAACAAAGAGATAAGCACATTACGATAAATTAATACAGCATAAATTAAATGTTGGTAGTCTGGGGGAATGCAGTAATGGGGTGTTTCAAGCTGGGTGGCGTTAATTAGAGAAGGCTGTGTGGAAAAGCGGAATTTACAAGGAGATTGGCGGAAAGCAGGAAGGGCATTCCAGAATTTCCTAATTAAAAGCACGGGTTGTGCTGTAAGACAAGTCTGGGTTGAAAGCCCCACAGTCATTTACAAGCTCTGCGGTCTTGGCAAGTCGTTGGGCCTTCCCAGATTTAAGGTTCTTCATCTGTGAAATAGAGGTAATAGTAGCTGCGTCATTGAATTATTATGGAAATTAACTGGGATATAGATAGGTACATATATATTTATCTTTTTAGCCCAGCCTGGCATTTAATAATTTATCAGTGCTAGTTTGGTCGGTGGCAGGGGTTAGGGAAGAGCGAGGGTAGTGAGAAGGGAGCGAGCCTGCAGCCAGCCGGACAGAGTGACCTGAGGCTCTGGACGGGATGCAAAAGGCAGGTGCGGGGTCATTTCAGGGCACGAGGGCAAGCACTGCTGCAGAATGGCTGGCAAGAGGGAAACCTGGAGAAAACCAGGCTGTGAGTTTGGTCAGACTCTGGGCAAGGGAGGTCACTTAACATCAGCCCTCACATACCACCAGACCCGCCGCCCTGGCCCCCTGCCCCTACCCGCTGCTCCCACCACCACTGCCCTCTGCACCTGGGCCGCTGCCCTGTCGGCTCGTTCTCAGCATGGTTGCCGTGGTTGGGTGGCCCAGGGCACAGCCCATACAAGCGTCCCCACTCCTTCCCCATGTGGCTGTGTCGTGTGCACGGTGTGCCAGTGCATGTGGGGGGAGCTCGCCCAGGGGGACAGAAGGAGCCCGCAGATGAGTAACAGCACAGGCTGCTGCCTCCCAGAGTATTTTTAAATGCTAAAAATACTGGCTAAAAATAGCCAGCAAGCTCCAAACAAGAGACTTTCTCTAGGCAGATTCCTGTGGAGCCCCAAAGGAGAGGGGAGTGGAGCATCAGAAGTAAAATTCAAAGACCCCTGGCCCTCGGCATAGGTGCCCTTAGGGTCAGGGTATAATTCACCCACATGCGCTGAGCACCTGTTTTCACTCTTTCTGTTAACTTTCTCCCCACCTCCCAAAAACAAGTCAAAATTTGAGAATCTGCGAGAGATGGAGTTGGGTAATTGGTTAGAAAAGGCCGGAAAAACGTGCTTTCCTGGAGCCAAAAAGGATGGCTGACCTACTGTACCTTACAAAATAGGAGCAGAGTCTCTAGATAAAGGAGGGCTGGAGTAAAGACCGGGGCACGGAGGGGAGCTTATTCCGAGTACCCGGAAATCTATCTTCTTCGACTGGGTCCCTGGGCGCCCACGGACTGCGGACGCTGGTCTTCCACGGGGACCAAGTCCCCCCATTCTATACAAAACTTGGTGCGCACGTGCGTTTTCCCTGGAAGAGGCTACAGAGCTTTCGTTGGGTTCCCAGAATGGTCCGCAGCCCCCCAAAAGTTAGATATCGCAGGTTGCCCTACTGACACTTGGCCTTGGGGATGTCTTGTGCGGCCCCCAATGGCGACTCCCCTCCCCGCCTCCCCGCCAGTCCCATCCCTGAGGTCGGTCCGGGTGTCGGGGTGCTGGGGCCCGGAGGCCGGGGGGTCTGGGATCGGGGTCCGGAGGCCGAGGTCTCGGGGCTGGGGGCCGGGGATCTGGGGTTGGGGGTCTCGGGGCCGGGGGTCAGGGTCTGGGGGGCCGGGGATCTGGGGTCGGGGGTCTCAGTGCCGGGGGTCGGGGTCTGGGAGCCGGGAATCTGAGGGTGGGGGGCTCGGAGCCGGGGGCTGGGGCCGGGGGCCGGGGGCGCAGCCTCGCTCCTGCCCGCGTGCCGGCGCCCGGGGCGGGGCTGGAGCGCTGGCCCCGCCCCGGCGCGACGTCACGGGCCGCGGCGCCCGCGCGGCTGCCAGTCGGCGGGAGCGCAGGAGCCGGGGCCGGGGCGGTTGGCGGCGCGCGGCGGGAGGTTGAGGCGAGCGGGTGTCGCGAGCCCCGGAGCAGCGCCCGCGGCGGTTTACGGCCGGGCGCCGCGGCCCGGGACCTGTGGCGGCGTCGCCGGCCTCGGCGTCCGGGCAGTGGACCCGCGCGGGGACCCCCCGCGCCCCCTTGGCCGACGTTAGGCGTGGGGCCGAGCCCGCCGCCCGCCCCCCAGCATGCGCACCTCGTACACCGTGACCCTGCCCGAGGAGCCCCCCGCCGCCCCCTTCCCCGCCCTCGCCAAGGAGCTGCGGCCGCGCTCCCCCCTCTCCCCGTCCCTGCTACTCTCCACCTTCGTGGGGCTCCTGCTCAACAAAGCCAAGGTACGCGGGGCCCTGTTCCGGGACCCCCTCTCCAGGGCCTGGGCACCCGTCTCCTCCCCGGGACGCCCCCCCACCCCCACCCCCGCCGGCCGCGCGCCCCTCGGCCGCCCGGGACCGAGTCTTCCCCGCCCCCACCCATCCTCTCCCAGGGTCTCCCGGCAAGGAATGCCCCCTCCCCAGGTGATCCCACGCTTACTCGCAGCCCCCTCCCCTCGTTGATTCCCAGCCCCTGAATCCCCAGGGACCCCTTCCCCTCCCTCCTTCCTCCCCTCCCTCTCTCGCGACCGGGCACCAGGTGGCTCCTGGGCTCCTCATTCCTGGCACTATCAGGACAGGTGCAGGAAAGCGTAACCTTGACTAGGGAAACGCTGTTCCCGGTAGCTAGGACTCCTCCGGGGCCAAATCCCCGCGAGAAGGAGAGTCAGAGAGGGGCCGTCTCCCCCCACACACACTGTTCCCCAGGCCCCCCCCCCCCCCCCCCCCCCCGGTAGTCTGTCCCCGGTGTCCTTGGACCCCGTGAAGAGCAGAGAAGTTGCAGACAGGTGACAGAGCCACTCCCCTGCCCTTCCTCCCCTCTCCAGTTCTGCTAATGAAGTAGCCACCCCCGAGCACTGCAGGGGCTGAAGGCTGGGCACTGCCCCCGTGGGCAGGGGAGAAGGGGCCGGGGCTTGGCAGGTCTTATGTAAGAGGCAGCAGCTCCCCCGTTGGCAGTGTGTGCACCTGCCCGTGCCAGGGCCACCCCGGGCTCCTTGGCTGCAGCTGGCCCTCAGGGCTCAGGTGAAGGCACAGGGAAGCCCTTTACCGGAGACTTGAGCGTAAAGACACAGGCCTCCATCAGCCTTTCCTAGGGCACCATCCAGAGGTGCCGCCGCGGCATTAAGCCTCGGGGGGCTCTTCCTGAGGCCCCTGCTCCCTACCAGGGCGAATGCTGCCCGGTGACTGACGGGGGAGTGGTGACTGCTTGCTCCTGAGTCTCAATTAGGTGCACTGATGGTTTCATCTGGAGGAAGCTCCTGGTCACAAGGCAGCTCTTTGCACAGGAGCGCCAACGTGGCTGGAGCCGGTTTCTTCCATCCCAGGGAGAGGCTGGCCGCCCAGGGTCTCTCCCGGCTCGACCAGCTCTGACCTCTCCCTGTGAGCCCCCGGGGTAGGATTGTTTTCCCTATAAGAAAGGTCACTCCTGGGACATTTTGTTCCTCTCTGGAATGGAAAGCGCAGACTTTCCCTGGAGCTCCTGATTTCCTATGCATGGCAGAGGAATATCTGACCGGGTATGGAGCGGCCATGTCCCCCAGCCTCACCCCCCACTCCTGCCCCCTGACTCCTGCTTTCTCCCCAGAGCGCCTAGGAATTGGCAGGTGGGTTTGTGCTCGGGAAATGTCAGACCCAGGCATGACCCCCACTCTAAACACAGAAAGTAGCAAGGGGTCCTAGTTATGCCTTCAAGGAGCCTCCCCAGCTCCCCGCCCCCAGGCCGGTAGGAGGGTTAAAGCTTCGAAGCGTGACCGTGGGCAGTGACCGGTTCTCGACATCCCTCTGCTGGAGCATCAGTGTCTCTTTAGAACCCCAGAGCGCCGCAGGAGAAAGATGGCGCCCGTGTCCCACCCTCACCAGCGCACGTTGTCTCAGCCGAGGGCCCACTCGTGGGCACTGATGTGTCACCAGGGGAAGAATGCGTTCCTCCCACGGCCTGCTCAGACAGATGTGTGCGAGGCACAGGGAGTGAGAACTAATGAAGCATGGCCCAAAAGAGGACTAAGAACACAGATTCTGTAGTGGGCAGGCCTGGGGCTCTGGTTCTAAATGGGCAGCACAGGGACATCTGCTGTTTGGTTGGTCTGGGGTGGGGACCTCACCAGCTCTACCCAAAACTGCTGATGAGGTCTTGGTCCCAGGGATTGTCTCTGTTGGGGCCCTCTTACTGGAGCATCAGGGTTTAGCCTTTCAGAAAGGTAAGGTTCAAATTGTGCTTTGGGGCCACATATTAGCAGCCCTGACCGTCCCTCAAGGTGTTTATGCCCTACCTGCTGCCAGTAGGCTCTCCTCTCTCACTGCAGGTATAGAGCAGGGCTCCTTTCTGGGTATAGTTTTCTTCTGCACCTGTTAGCGTTGGACTGGTGACTGGCAGGAGAGGGATCCTCTTCCTTGTGGGGCCAGCAAGGCACTCCTGGAGAAGAGCCCTTCCTCGGCCTGCTCCTCCTGCCTGCCTTGAACTGACAGCCTCACGGGCTTTGAGCTGCTGACAGCCTGTAAGGCTGTCAGCACACGCCATGAGTAATTTTAGCTGCGTTATTTCAGGCTCCTGTTCTGATTGGGGTTGAGCTGGCCCCACGCATGCCCCAACCAGTGTTGCTCCACAGTTGCCTGCTCCTGGGTCCCTTCCCTGAAAAGAGGGGGTGGCAGGCTCGTCTCCAGACTGCTGCTTTAGCCTGGTGAGTCCTTTGGTTTTCGGACTCCTTGGAGGGATGCCCAGGATTGTTCGAGAGACCTTGACAAAGAGTCCTCAGAGTCCTCAGCCGCACACCTGTGCTCTTCCCAACCCCCTCACCAGCCTCCACAGTACGGACCAGAGCAGGGTGACACCTTCAACCAGGCGCTCCCCCCTTCGTGGCCACAATCTGCCATCACAAGGATTCCCAGCCAGGGGCCAGTCAGTGTGTTGAAACTTGAGCCAGGCAGGGAGGATTCTCCCAGCCTTTAATCAGCCCTCAGGAGCCGAGCTCAGGGAGAAGGAATTCCACCTGTCTCTGGCAGTTTGGCAGACTTGAGTTGAACCAAACTGAAGATCTGAACTTTGTTGCCGTGCACTGCCACTTTTCAAGACCTTCTTGAAGTGCCTATTGTGGCAGCTCCTTGCTATGTTGGACATCTAGGGGTACAAATCGAGGTAACTTGAGATAGTGCCTGAATTTGGGACTTGAAATTTCCTGGAGTAGCCAGGAGACAAATATGTCCCCAAATATAGGAATTCCGTGTCTCTGGTCTCAACTGTGGCAGAGAATGAAGTGTAATATAAGGATGGGGTGGGGGTGAGGGTGAATGCTGAGCCAATAAAAGAAAGCAAAGCCAGAATTATATTTTTGTGCATGTCAGACGCGATGGGCATCCCTCAGCCCTCTTGTCCTGCAAGGTGGGAGAGAGGGGACTATGTGCAGCCTGCTGCTCCTGGCTCCAGGGGGCAAGGACGCAGCAGAGCCTAGCGGGGGCCCAGCCTCTCTGTCCTCAGCCTTACAAGCCCTGTGTTCTCTGCTTCCAGAATTCTAAGAGTGCCCAGGGTCTGGCTGGTCTTCGAAACCTTGGGAACACGGTGAGTTCTTCGCAGCCTGCTTCTCTCCCGGAGTTTCCCGAGACAGTCCACCCAGAGTCCCCTCCTGGCTCTGCTGACCCCCTGGCCTCTAGGCCAGTCGGTACCTGTCCTTCCTAGCTGCTGTTTCACACAGCTGTTGGACCCTGCCTCGCCCCCGCCCCCAGAAGGAGGTGTCCTCTTAACTGTCGGCTCAGGTGCTTTCCTGGATCCTTCTCCTCAGGGACATCTATCACACCCACCCGCTGCTGTCCAACTCACCCACACCCTTTTGCACACCTCTATAGTAAATAATGGGCTCTGTCACCTGTGCCGTAGCGGGAAGCTGCCTCACTTTACCCCTTTCACCTCTGAAAGGAGGAACTCGGGGCTGTGGGAGGATTCATTTCTGGGGAACAAATGAGCCAGAGGAATGTGGGTACGAAGGGAACAGAGGTGTCCGACAGGGGTCTTGCCTCCCCGCTGACTCCCGGACTGTCCCCCGCAGTGCTTCATGAACTCGATCCTGCAGTGCCTGAGCAACACCCGGGAGCTGAGAGATTACTGCCTGCAGAGGCTCTACGTGCGGGACCTCAGCCACGGCAGCAGCGCGCACACGGCCCTCATGGAAGGTGAGGGCCGCCAGGCGCTGGTCCCCCCCCCCCACCCCGCCCGACACGTTTCCCACCTGCCTCTGCTGGTGGGGTGCTCTGTACTCATATCTCCCAGCTTGTTGCTTTGGCTCCTTTTTGTTGGGATTCTAGCGTCAGGGTTTCTTCTAGAAAAGGCCTCCCCCTCTTTTCCCAATAGAGTTTGCAAAACTAATCCAGACCCTATGGACTTCCTCCCCCAACGACGTGGTGAGCCCTTCTGAGTTCAAGACCCAGATCCAGAGATACGCGCCGCGCTTCGTGGGCTACAAGTGAGGGCCTGGCAGCGAGGGCCTCGCCCCGGGGCGGGGGGCGGGCGGCAGGTTCTCAGGCAGGGGGTTTGCTCACGCGTTTCTTGGGGCTCAGTCAGCAGGATGCTCAGGAGTTCCTTCGCTTTCTCCTCGACGGGCTCCACAGCGAGGTGAACCGAGTAGCCGTGAGGCCCAAGCCCAGCCCCGAGAACCTCGATCACCTTCCGTACGTGAGAGGGGTGTGGTGGGGGGTGCCAGGCTTTTGTGAAATTGAGGGCTTCTTTTTTAACCTACCCCTTTGGGGAGAATAAGCTTCGCTTTCAAATACTAAGGCTCTAGATCGATAGGCTGGTAAACCGAGCATGGTTTAAGCTCTGACCCCGTTGTCTTCCGCTCTCTGGTTCCCAGGGATGATGAGAAAGGGCGACAGATGTGGAGGAGATATCTAGAGCGGGAGGACAGTCGGATTGGGGGTAAGTGCGCGGGTGGGGCTGTCGGGCATGCCTCCTTGCACCGTGACCCGCCTTTGCCTGAGCAGAGCATGGAAAGCCCGAAGAGCCAGTGTCCTGCGGAACCTGTTTCTGCCCAGTGTCCGCCAGCCTGAGGGAGGAGCCGAGAGGACGCTGAGCAGAAGAGCGCAGGCTCCGCGCGTCACGGTTAAGCTTCTGTGTGCCCCTCTCCTCCCCAGACCTCTTCGTCGGGCAGCTAAAGAGCTCCTTGACGTGCACCGACTGCGGTTACTGTTCCACAGTGTTTGATCCCTTCTGGGACCTCTCCCTGCCCATCGCTAAGGTACACACCCTGTGGCCCCACTTTTTTTTTTTAAAAAGATTTATTTATTTCTCTCCCCTTCCCCCACCCCCCTGCCCCAGTTGTCTGTTCTCTGTGTCTATTTGCTGCATCTTCTTTGTCCGCTTCTGTTGTTGTCAGCGGCACAGGAATCTGTTTCTTTTTGTTGCGTCATCTTGCCACGTCAGCTCTCTGTGTGTGCGGTGCCATTCTTGGGCAGGCTGCACTTTCACACTGGGCAGCTCTCCTTACGGGTGCACTCCTTGCTCGGAGGGCTCCCCTACGCGGGGGACACCCCTGCGTGACACAGCACTCCTTGTGCGCATCAGCACTGCGCATGGGTCAGCTCTACACGGGTCAAGGAGGCCTGGGGTTTGAACCACGGACCTCCAATGTGGTAGACAAACGCCCTAACCAGTGGGCCAAGTCCACTTCCCTGGACCTGCTTTTGAAACCCCTGCTTTTACCCTTTCCTGCTGTTGACCTCAGCCCTTTGCCTTTTTCTCTTCCAGCGAGGTTACCCTGAGGTGACGTTAATGGACTGCATGAGGCTCTTCACCAAAGAGGATGTGCTTGATGGAGATGAAAAGCCAGTACGTCACTCTTGCAGCAGCAGCGAGGGGCCTTGCCTGGGAAGTGGCTGGACTCGGGCCCGGTCAGCCTCTGCCACAGGTCCTTTCTAACTGCGCCCGTCCTGTCTTTCAGACGTGCTGTCACTGCCGAGCCAGAAAACGGTGTATAAAGAAGTTTTCCATCCAGAGGTTCCCAAAGATCTTGGTGCTCCGTATCCTTCAGGGCCGTCAGGGTGAGGGTGACAGGCTGGGGACAGACGAACCGTGGCAGGCGTGCCTCCTGCTGTCGGTTCGCGGCTTCCTCGGCAGCGCTGCTGCCCGCGGGACTCTGGCCTCCCTGGCTGGGCTCTGCCCTCACCGCCTGCCCGTCCTTGACTCGTGTCAACCCCAGACCTGAAGCGGTTCTCAGAATCCAGGATACGAACCAGCAAGCTCACAACATTTGTGAATTTCCCACTAAGAGACCTGGACTTGAGAGAATTTGCCTCAGAAAACACCAGTGAGTATGGGGAAGAACCCACGGCACAGGTGGAGGCCAAGCGGGGAGGGAGGCCAGGACGCCTGGAGGCTGGGTGGGGCCGGTCCCCAGGGCTTGCCACCTCACACTTCCTCCTCAGACCACGCCGTTTACAACCTGTACGCTGTGTCCAATCACTCGGGCACCACCATGGGCGGCCACTACACAGCCTACTGCCGGAGCCCGGTGACGGGAGAGTGGCACACTTTCAACGACTCCAGGTGAGAGCGAGCGCTTGGGCAGGGCCCCAGCCGCCAGGCCCCCCCGTCCCACACCCGTCAGCCTGGCTTCCGCCCTGGCTGGATAGGACAGGTCAGGGCCAAAAGCCACGTGCCTGAGCCTGCCACTGGTCAGTCAGAAGATTCTCCAAAGGCCACAGCAGAGGTTGGCCCTGGGCGGGGAGCCCGCAGGCGCCCTCAGCCCTCGGCTCTGGGTCCCCGCGGCCACCCAGCGGGGCGCTGACTTCTCCCCGCTCTCTCCACAGCGTCTCACCCATGTCCCCCAGCCAAGTACGCACCAGCGACGCCTACTTGCTCTTCTACGAGTTGGCCAGCCCGCCCTCCCGCATGTAGCTGCCAGGAGCCGCGGCCCTTCCTCCCCTCCCCGCGGCGGCCCCACACCCTGAGTTTTTTAAAAAGAAAAGAGGAAAAAAAAAAACAAAAACCTGACAAATGAGAGAGAAATAAACTAAAATAAAGCTGCCGAGCAGCAGTTGGTGCAGCCTGGTCAGGGTCTGGGGCGAGGAGCCAGGTGCTCCCGGGCCGCGGCCCAGCGGGGACAACGGACAGGACACGGGACCCGAGCCGCACCGCGCTCCTTGGCGCCTCCTGCTTTCGTTCTTTGAGCTTGTGGTTTTCTCCGTGTGTGATAAACAACAGCCGGCTGCAGCGAGAAGGGCCTGGCGCGCCCGCGCCTCGGGGAGGACAGCGCCCTCTGGAGCCCGCCGGGAGCACCGCCGCCGGGCCCTGCGCTGCCCACCCCGCGCCCAGCTCGCGGGTCCGGAGCCAGGAAAACCCTCCAGCCAAGAGCCCTCTTAACGCTGCTAACTCCAGGGGCACAGACTAGGGGACATCTCTGAAACAAGCTCTTCTGGGTTTTCAATAGCCCACCCTTTTTTTTTTTTTTTAATTATTGTTAATACCATAACTAAAGTGTTCCGACCAGAGATGCTCTCCTTCACACCTCTTCAAGCTGGGATGTCGTGCTGGTCGTTTGTTTTTTTTTCAGTTCTTCAAATACAGCTTTTCTAAGGCTAGCCCCAGTGGTGCTAGGTGGGTGTTGGCCAGGCCCCCCAGCGCAGCCACAGCAGACCTGGGATCTGACAAGATTTTTTCTTAAACATTTTGGATGGAATCTAGTTGCCTCCAAGAATTGTGCCTTATAGTGTTTGGGACCAGGGGGTAACTGCCCCTCCCTGAAATAATCCCTCAGCCTCTTCCCTTTTCCTCAGTGTCATGTTCAAACCTGCTGGGGGAGGTAGGGGTCATCCCGTCAAGCCCCTGCCTCAGGTTCCGCTGTAGTGAGGGGAAGAGGAACAAAGGTCAAGGGAGACTTCCCGTGATAGTGTGTTAGGCCCACCCACCTCTCTAGCCCGTCCCTGGTCTGCTCAGCCGTGTGAAGGATAGCACAAGCCCCCTTTCCCTAGGGCTGCTCCCCTTTAATTTATTCCCTCTTAACATCCTTCCTGCTCCCTCACCCCCCGCCCCTGCCGTCTCAGCCTCCTAGACACAGGCCCTCTGGACCGAGTTTCTCAGGGACACCCACAGAGCCCCTCAGCTCCCCTCGGCATTGGTCTTCGGCCCCCCCCCGGGAACCAGAGCCTGGGTGTGTGGGGACATCTTGCCTCAGTCGTGTGATTCCCATGGGCTTGCTTTTGCCCTCGGTAGATGGACAAAGCCGCTGTCCCCGAGGTTAAAGCCGTTCAGCGCCGAGGCGTGGAGCTCTGTGCTGCTCTGCACACGCACCTGGCTGGGCCCGGCTGGGGCATCTTGGAGCTTGGAGGGTCGCAGTGCTCCTGGGAGGAGGCCTCGGAGAAGGACAACCCAGGTTTAGTTGGCCTGACACCCTCTCCAGGGCAGACCTGTGAACCTGAGCCGAAGGGCTGCTGGACACTTGTTTACTGTGTAAGCAAGAGTAGAAGAATGTTTGATGGACAGTGGAAACTTGTACAGAATAAACAGTAGCTTTGAGAAGTTGGTAAGTGATTGAATCTTGATTTCAGAGGGGTTTAAACGCAAAAAGGAATCAGCATATTAAGTGACTTTTTCAACCAGGTTGTAAACTCCCAAGTTTTGGGAAAAGTTAACTGCCCATTTTTTCATTTTAAAATGTTCAGTCCTACCAGAAAAAATAAGTACACATTTCAAATGCTGTATTTATCTAGATTCACCAATTAACATTTTGGTTTTTGTTTTGTTTTTGGGAGGGAGGAAACTGGGGTGAGGTGTCATGTCTCCATTTCTAAACACTTCAGCCCTGCATCTGCTAAAAACATTCTAAACAACCTCAACATTTCCACACCTAAGAAATTTATCACAGCTAACAGGTCTCTAAATGAACTGCCAACTGCTGGGATGGCCAGTCCGATGCTTCATGCCCAAAGCGTTTGGGTGTCTACACAGACCTGTGGTGAGCTAGAGGAGGTCCCAGCAGAGGCTGAAGAGGGCAAAGCTTGCTCTTAGAGCAAGGTGCAGTGTTCAGGGATTGGTCCTTGGCTGAAAGGTGTCAGTTTCCCCACTAAAACCTGAAAACAGCTGCGTTTGTGTTCTAAGTTTTGTTCTTTAAAGCTATGTTTGGGGAAGCGGATTTGGCCCAATGGATAGGGCGTCCACCTACCACATGGGAGGTCTGGGGTTCAAACCCCGGGCCTTCTTGACAGGTGTGGAGCTGGTCCATGCGCAGTGCTGATGCGCACTGGGAGTGCCATGCCACGCAGGGGTGTCACCCATGTAGGGGAGCCCCATGCGTAGGGGTGTGCCCCTTAAAGAGAGCCACCCAGCGCGAAAGAAGGTGCAGCCTGCCCAGGAATGTCACCGCACACGCAGGCAGCTGACGCAGCAAGATGACGCAGCAGAGGGAGAGACGCGGATTCCCGGTGCCCTTGATAGGGATGGGAGCGGTCACAGAGGAATGCACAGCGGGTGGATGTGGAGAGCAGACTACTGGGGGGGGTGGGAAGGGGAGAGAAATAATAAATAAATAAATAAATAAATAAATAAATAAATAAATGCTATGTTTTTGCAACTTCAAGTAGATTTAATCCCTTAAAGAGAGTGCTTCCTTTGGCTTTTTTTTTTTTTTTTTTTTTGCTTCCTTTGGCTTTTTAATTCTAAGTACTGATCTTAGAACTTGGAGAGCTGAAGGCTCCACCAGTTGAGTGCTCTATAGAGTTTCTTCCTAATTTCACTTCTCCAGGTACTGAAAAATCAAGGCTTACCCATTCTATCCTTGTTGAGACAAAAGCAGTTACTGTCAAACCTACCTCATGGGTGAGACAGCAGTGGGGGCGTTTTTCTGGGTATTTCCAAAGAGTGTAGAAGAAAAATTGAAAACTACAGTGGCCCAAACCTGGGACCTCTCCCCTTCGATAGGGGTCTCAGAAACTTCCCTGGCCTGCCCTGAGAATAGCCCGACCCAGGATCAGATTTAAAATGCTGAGTTCTCCAAAACCACTAGGGATCAGGAGCCGCTTCAGAATGGATAAATGCTGGGCTTACAGCAAAGTGGGCGAAGAGGTCCAGATGAACGGAGCTTTTGGAGCCCTCCCTCTCTGGTGCTCGCTGGAGGCAAGAGCCGCCCGGGGCATCTTGGCCACGTTCAATGGAGCACCAGTCAGACTTGGCAACGTCCAGGGCAGGGGCTCAATCCCAACCCGCTCCACCCTAATTCCCTGCTCTCTCTCAGTACTTGCTCTCATCCCCATGGCAACAGGTCCTGGCGCTACCCAGCTCCCTCCCACAGACGGGCCTGTCCGCGTGTTTCTCTGCCCACCCCACTTTGCCTCCCAGCAGCTTGTTTCCTCCCCGCTCTGTGCTCCAGGGCCAGTCTCCCCGGGGGTGCTGTGACCTTCCACAAGAGCCGCCCTCTTTTAGTGCCTCCGCTGTGACTTAGGAGACTGGGCTAGTGGATTTTGAAGGTGACTTTATTTATTTACCTATTTTTGAGGTACCAGGGGCCAGGGATTGAACCCGGGACCCCATTTGTGGGAAGCTGGTGCTCATCCACTGAGCCACATCGGCTCCCCTGAGTTGTTTTCCATTTGTTTCACTAGGTTTTTTAGGAGGCGCCGGGAGTTCCCAAGTGGGAAGCAGGTGCTCAGCCACCTGAGGTATATCCGCTCCCTTGAAGGTGATTTCTATACCTCTGGTTCTCTGATTCCATTTTATAGAAGTAAGATTTTTTAAGTGGCCAGGGCCCTTCCTGTAAAGCCTTAGGATTAGGGCTCTCACTTGGCCAGCGAGCACGCAGGCCTAGAGAAGGCTCACTCAAACCCACCTTGTTAGTGCAGAGTCAGGATGGAGCCAGGTAAGCTGAGCCCCCCTCGTCCCCTGTCCCTCTGAGTGCACTGCTTGTGGCTGAATAAACTGGCAGCGCTACGCAGGACTTCCAGCCAAGCCTCCAACCCTGAGTCTCCGGAGCTGAGCTGAGCAGCGCTGTAACCAGGGCCCTCCCTGACCCACACACACACCCCCAGGAGCAGAGCCGGCCCACTCCACCTCACCTGCGCAGGGGGAGGGCTGGGCTGAGCACCTCTGCACGCTCCCACGCCCCTTCCACCCTGATCACTGCGCAGGCAGAAACGAGCAACCGCGCAGGTTGCATAAGCAACGATGCATAAGGAGGCGGTGGAAAGAGACTAGCATATATAGTCCAAGCATATTGCTTACTTCCTCTGGGCCTCAGTTTCCTCGTCTGTAATCCAGGCGTGACGATTCCGACTCAGAGCTGTGAGTGCCAGTGAAGAGGATCGGGTGCCTGGCACATACTAGGTACCACGCTCAAGACACGTCCAACTCCTCCTCCCCAGGTTCCCAGACTGCCCCACCTTTGCTCCGTTGGGATGCTCGTGGCGGGTGGCAGCTGATGTTTCACTCTCCTGGCCCCTCGGGATGCTTCTGCCTTCTTCCCCAATAAGATAGTTGACAAAGGCTTAGGAACGCGTAGTCAGGATGACAGTGCCCAAGCTGAACAGAATTAGAGGCGTTCCAAGGCCAAGGGCTGAGCCCTCATTATGCCCCTGGTATTGAAGGTGACCTGCCTCTTGGAACTAGTGGTCAGCTGGCTGGACTTAAGCGCCAGACTTCCAGGCCCTTGGAGGCTAGGGAAGCTTCAGGACCCAGGAGGCTGAGAGGCAGAGCCGGCTGGCAGTGAGCAGGGAGATAGGAAGGAGTCCATTTGAGAGATATGGCAAAAGAAAAAGAGTCAGGCCCTGATGCACACCTGCCACACTCGCCCTGGGAGCCAGGGAAAGGAAGGGCATCCCAGACAAGAGGGGGAGCCTGGGCACAGGCCGAGAGAGGGTGGGCACAGGCAAGAGGCCACTGGGCCTGCAGGGGAAGGTCTGCACCGGAGAACTAGCGGAAGGGAAGGCTAGAGGGCTGGAGTCCTGGGACGGTACCGCTGACCCCACGCTGGCCTCACCCTTCCGGGGGCACAGGCTGTAGTGAGTGGGGGGAAGAGGACTACAGATGGGGTTGTATGTGTGTGTGTGTGTGTGTGTGTGTGTGTGTAGGACTACAGAGATCCAAGCTTTCAAGAATAAAAGGAGAAGCCTAATGGGGCCTGAAGGAAGCAGCCCAATAGGCACCAAGACAGAAGCAAGGAGCCTAGAGCTGGGGTCCCTTGCTGGGCCTCTCACCCTCCCAGGATCCATCCTCCTTCACACTGGGACTCGGGCACATGCTTCCTAACTGGCATTTTTGCCCATAGGCTCTTACCCCCAACCCATTTGTAATGGGTGGAATTGGGTCCCCAAAAGGGACACGCTGAAGTCTTAAGCCCCAGTGCCTGCACCTGTGACCTCATTTGGAAATGGGATCTTTGCAGACGTGGTCAAGGTAACACGAGGTCACACTGGATGGCGGTGGGCCCCAATCCACTATGACCGTGTCCTTGTAAGAAGAGACACACGTGAAGACAGAGACTGGAGTTGGGCTCCATGGGCCCAGGAATGCCAAGGACGCCACCAGCAGAGGCCAGGAAGAGGCCAAGAGGGGCTCTCCCCGGAGCCTGCGAGGGAGGCTGGCCCTGCCACGCCTTGGTTTCAGAGGCCTAGGTTCCATAACCAGAGGACGAATTCATCTTCTTTTAAGCCACCCACTTAGTGGCACCTTGTTATGGTGCTCCTAGGAAACTAAGACACCCATCTCTGAAGTTGATAGAAATAAGATGGAAAACGTAGAAGGAAAGAATAAAAGAGGGAGGGAAGAAAAGGACAAGGGAGAAAACTGAGGATCCTAAATCCAAGGTGGTGAAATCCAGCCCTGCTCCCAGCCCGCGGTCTGATTTGGGACAGAGGCACTCGACTTCTAGGGGGCCGTGGTGGGTGGAACTGTGTCCCCCATTGTGGACACGGTCTAGGTCTTGAGCTGCATTCTGGCGGGTGTGGACCTGTCCTAGGTAGGATCTCTTCCAGGTGCTACTTTGGGAAAGGTGCAGCCCCACTAAATCAGGCTGGCCTTTAATCGTATCACTAGAGTCCTTCCTGCGCAGGGCTAAAGACAGGAAGAAGCCACGGGAGCGGCCAGAATCTGGAAGCCAACAGAATCCAGAAGACAGATGCCAGGAGAGGCCACCATGTGCCAAATTGCCATATGATCCAAAAGCCAAGGACGAAAGGTCTCTGGCAGCCAGCGCTTCGGGAAGAAAGCATCGCCTCGCCGATGCCTCGAGTTTGGACTGCCAGCCTCAAAACCAGGAGCTAATTGATTCCCATCGTTTAAGCAAACGCAATGCATGGAATTTTGCTTTAGCAACTAGGTAAATAGGGAACAGTCTGGGAAATGGGAACAAAAATATCTCCCTTACCTTGCCTCCCCGGGCTATTATGAGGATCCGATGAGGGATGAGTTGGGGGTCAGCATTCGCCTTGACACTTGTGGTCACCTAGCTACACCACCGCCCCCACCCTGAAGGGCCTCCTCCCCTTTCCCCGCAAGGAGCCTGCGCCACAGGGCTGAGGCGGTCGTCAGGGATGGTCAAGGGCACGGCAAAGCCAAGCGAGAGGGAAGCAGCCCCCGCGGCTCTCCCCGCCTCAGCCCTTCCACTCTGTAAGAGGGTCTACTCCAACCAAGCTTCCATCCCACTTAAAAGGGATTAAAACCCAGCTCTGTGGGCCCACAGTGCCAAGCCGCTGCTCCTTCTAGAATTCCCTACCCAGCCAACCTCCACGTTCAGCCTATTAAAATCCTTTCAACCCTCAGACTTCAGAGGGAATAGCCCACCGTGCCAGGTCCCCCTGACACGCTCCCATCATTCCCACGCCCCCAGAGGCTGCCCCGGCTGCTTCAGCTTACTCTGGATGCACCCTGGTCTAATCGGCCATTCAGTCGTCTGCAAGCCTGTCCACTAAACCAGCAGTTTGCAAGGGATCCCTTTACCCTCTTAAAAATTATCAAGGGAAGCAGATTTGGCTCAAAGAATAGAGAGTCCACCTACCACATGGGAGGTCCAGGGTTCAAACCCAGGGCCTCCTGACCCGTGTGCAACTGGCCCACACAAAGTGCTGATGCGCGCAAGGAGTGCCGTGCCACGCAGGGGTGTCCCCCACGTAGGGGAGCCCCACGCACAAGGAGTGCGCCCCGTAAGGAGAGCCGCCCAGCGCGAAAGAAAGTGCAGCCTGCCCAGGAATGGCACCGCACACACGGAGAGCTGACACAACAAGATGACGCAACAAAAAAAAAAGAAACACAGATTCCCGTGCCGCTGACAACAACAGAAGCAGACAGAAAAGAAGAACACACAGCAAATGGACACAGAGAACAGACAACTGGGACGGGGGGGGAGGGGAGAGAGACAAATAAAATAAATCTTAAAAAAAAAAAAGCACCTTCTGTCCAGGAAGAGGCTTGACTCCCCAGATAAAAGCAGCCCAAGGCCATGAGAAGAACTTGAGGTGGGGAGATATCCTGGGTAGCTGCTCACCGAACCTGTCCCCTTTGCGTCTTCCCTCCCCTCTGCCACCAGAGGGCCTCAGCTGAGTGCAGGGTGAAGCAGGTGGGCCGTGCAAAGCCAGGGCTTTGGATTTACCCCGTCCTAGGTGCAGGGCCTGTCTCTGTAGTTTCCCTGTTTCTCTGTAGCTGTGTGACCATGGGAAAATCATTTCCCCTCTCGGAGCCTTAGTGCCATCATCTGCAGAATGGGTATTGCTGCTTGCGGAGTCATTAAAGGAGAGAAACTGCATGCCCCTCAGGCCGCGAGCCCAGGGCGAGCCCAGGACAGACAGCCTCTAAGCGGGAGCCGGCACAGCTGCCGCCGCCCCTCCTCTGGCCCTGCCCAGCCCCCGGCCTGAGCATGGCTAACGCAAAACACATTGACCGTCCCTTCCCTTGCTTCCCTTAGGACAGCTGGGCCAGGCTGGGATTTTCCAAGAGAATTTTGCTAAGGAATGAAGAGGCGTGAGACGGTCCAGCTCGCAGAGTGCAGGTCTCCTATCCCGCAAGAGCAGATGGCACCAACCGCCAGGCCCTGCCCAGACAGCTCCTGTCCCCATCCAGAACCTCGGGCTCCTTCTCCTCTGTCCTGCAGGCTTAGGGGTCTCAGGAACAGGCCACCGACTTCTCCAGATCCCCCTCATGCCAGCACAGGTACAGGCAGCCCACCCATCTTTTTTCTGACCATGGCTCATCAACTTGTCCTGGTCACACCGTGACCCAGCTTGGCCCGGCTTGGCACCAGCCTGATGGGGAGAAGCAGTGGGCAGCTGGCTGTGTCCAGGGCCCTTGGAATCATGGGCCTCGAAGCTGCCAGTGCCCTCTGCCCAGCTTCTTTCCCTTTCTCAGACCACCAAAGGCTGCCAAGCCTACAAAGTGGCCCATCGTTCTCCTCCTCCAGCCCTCTCTGGGGGCTCACTGAATACCTTGGGTGAAGTGAGAGAAGGGTGCTGCGGAGCACCCAGTTTTTGTGCTGGGTGAGCTCAGTCACTGCCTGTGCCTTTAAGAACTGCCCCCTGTGCCAGGGTCCTGACCTCAGCGTCCTCAGCTGAGTTGGATTAAGGGACCATTTCGTGCCTTTGCGAATTCCTGGCGGCTGCTGTCCCTGCCCCCAGCCAGGCACAGAGTAGCAGGAGCCCACGCGGTCCGCCAAGGGCAGCCGGGGAGCTGGGCTTGCCTGGCAGCGCTTCCCCTCCAGGCATAGAGGCTGCTCCTTAGGTGGGTGCTTTGGGGTCAGGGAGTGGGCCCTAGGGGTCTCGGGCTGTCACGGGGTTCCAGAAAGCCACGCAGCGCCTCGGGCCATGAGGGACCGCTCAGATGTCATCCTCCGGGTGGAGGCGACAGAGCCGAGCAAGGTAAGGGTCACACACAGGACCACCCTCCCGGACGCCAGCGCCCGCCTGCGGCTCCTCAGCCTCGCCGCTCCCTTCCAGACTGAGTTCTGCAATCCTGCTTTCGAACCCGGGACGGAGCCCGCCCGCCCTCCACCGGCCTTCCCGGAGGATGCCAGCGGCAGTTCCCGAGCCCCCTGGCACGGTAACCATCTCACCCCGCCCCCGGGGCTGAGGACGGGCCAGGGGTGCCCGAGGGAAGCGGCTCTCGCAGACGCCCCCTGCCTGCCCACAGGCCGGCGTCCCCGGGGGCTGCGGCCAGACTGCCACTTCTCCTGGCTCTGTGTGCTCCTGCTCGCCAGCCTGCTGCTGCTGCTGCTCGGGCTGCTGGTGGCCGTCACCCTGGCCCGTGAGTACCGGGGCCTGCTCGGAGGGGGACCGTTAGGACGAGGCTCCACGCGCCACATGCCGCGTCCGAGGGACCAGCACCCTCTGAATCCCACTCCTCCGTCTTCCTGCCTCCAGGCTTGCTACCTGGGGCCTCCCACAGCCCACTGCCAGCCCGAGACCCCAGGGCCACCGCTGGCACCCCTCCCAGGACCATCACCACCTCTCAGGCGACTGGGACCCCCAAAGCACAGCAGGAGGCTCGCATGAGCCCCACATCCCAGTCCGGTGAGCACTCGGGCAGATTTTCAAGGAGAATGGCCCAAGATGGTAGGGGAAGAGGTACCTTGGCAAGAAAAAGGCCTCTCTCCTCCTGACCTCTGACCCCTAGCCTCCATCTCTGCAGCCTGTGGGGGGCTCCTTCCCGGACCACGGGGCTTCTTCAGCAGCCCCAACTACCCAGACCCTTACCCCCCCAACACCCGCTGCGAGTGGCACATCCAGGTAGCCACGGGCCACACAGTACAGCTCAAGATCAACACACTCAGCACAGAAAGTGTGACCTCCTGTCTTTTCGATCGCTTGGAGATCTCTCCTGACCCTGAAGGCCCCCTCCTCAGGTGGGTCCCCCTGTCCCCAGGAGACCCTGGCCCTGTCTTGCCACCGAATCACTGTCTGGAAGGCAGAACCAGCAAGCTCCAGGGGGAGAGGCAAGACTGGGAGGAAACTGAGAGACTTGACCTTGGGGCCTGGCTCTGCTATCACCTTGCTGTTTGACCTTGGGAAGGTGACTTCCCTTCCCCGACCTCAGTTCCCTAATCTGGCAAGTGGAGCTCCTACTTGTCTTTCTATGATAAATAAGCAAGGATGAAAGTGCAGATGTTGGAGAGGACAAAGCTCCCAGGAAGTTCAAGGGGCCTTTGGACCACTGAGGGTCGCAGGGCCCAGGCAGGCCCCCTCTGGCTGGCCTGGAGCTCCAAGCCTCCATCACTCCCCACCTGGCTTCTCGCAGGGTTTGTGGGAGGGTGCCTCCCCCAACACTCAACACCAATGCCAGCCACCTCCGGGTGGCCTTCATCTCTGACAGCAGCGTGGAAGGATTTGGCTTCCACGCCTGGTACCAGGCTGTGGCCCCTGGGCATGGTGAGCCTTTTCCCTCCGGGTCCCCACCTGCCCGTTAAGCGTCCACGTCCCTCCCTACCACTGGCAAAGGGGGCGGAGACTCGGGGGGGTTCTGACTCTGCGGGTTCTGACTCGGGGGGCTCACTCCCAGGGAGCTGTGCACACGATGAGTTCCCCTGCGACCAGCTCGTCTGCCTGCTGCCTGACTCGGTGTGTGATGGTTTTGCCAATTGTGCCGATGGCAGTGATGAGGCCAACTGCAGTGCCAAGTTCCCAGGTGCGGCAGGGGGCCTGCGGGGCGCAGGGTGGGCACTCACTTGGGGCCTCTGGTCCAGGTTCAGGCTGGTCTCCCCAGCTCTGGCCCAACCCCGACCTCAGCACCCCCGGCGGCATCCCTGCCTGGCCTTCTTGTTTCCCCAGGGCCATGACCCCAAGTCTTGCTCTGCAGTCACCAGCCCTGGTTGGGTGGAGGCACCAATCCTGCAAGTTCACGTGCCCCTCTTCCTCCCTACAGGGTGTGGGGGGAATTTAACAGGGCTACAGGGCAACTTCTCTACTCCCAGCTACCCTCACCAACAGGTAAGTGCAGCACTTTGGGGGGTGGGGGACACACCTGGGCACTGGTAGGCACTGCCTGGTACTTGGGAAGGTCAGAGACCAAGAGGGTGGGAAGGAAATCGTATTAAATGCCTACTTTGTCCTCAGATGTTCCTGCTCTGGTTAGGCTGATGTCTGAGACCAGACAAGTTAAATGGTCCTTCCTGTCTCCCTCCCCCCCTCCAAGATGGCTCCCTCATCTTTCTGCTCACTGTCTGCTCGTTGTCTGCTTGTTGTCCCTGCTCATTGTGTCTGCTCATTGCATTCTTTAGGAGGCACTGGGAACTGAACCCAGGACCTCCCATGTGGAAGGTGGGTGCCCAGCTGCTTGAGCCACCTCCAATCCCCCCTCTTCCTATCTTAAGAGTCACCAGTACGATGGGCAGCAGAGGTAGCTCAAGCAGTTGAGCGCCTGCTTCCCACATACAAGGACCAGGTTTGATCCCTGGTACCTCCTAAAAACAAAAACAAACAAATGTAAAAAACCAACTTGGGAAAGCTGATGTAGCTCAGTGGCTAAGCACCAGCTTCCCACTCATGAGATCCTGGGTTCAATCGCCGGCCCTGGTACCTCAAAAAAGAGTCACCAATATGAACTGTAGGTGGGCAATGCCCACCCATTCCCTGCCTCGCTGGGGAAGGAGCCGCCTCTGGAGTTCAGGCTGGATGCCCAGACGGGGACTGGGGAAGGCCCCCATGAGGCCTCCTGTGCCCTCCCCAGCTCTGCACGTGGCATATCTCTGTGCCTGCTGGGTACAGCATAGAGCTGCAGTTCCACAACTTCAGCCTGGCAGCTCAGGACGGGTGCAAGCTTGACTACGTGGAGGTGTACGAGTCCAGCCCCTCGGGGACCCTCAGCCGCCTGGGCAGGTACAGCTGGAGCCAGGGATTGGAGCTGGGGATCAGCTCCATACTCTAGAATCTTCTGCTCAGGGCTGGGCCGACATTGGCCCTGACATATTCCCCAGCCCCATTTTCTTCTGCTACCCCAAGCCACAGCGCTCTTCACCGCCACCCTAGAAGAGGCTGGCACTTCCCCACCTCAAAGCCTTCACAACTCCCCGTCCCCAAAGGCCCTTTCCCTCTCCGCTCCCCGTCCCTGTGCTTACCCCTCCCCCCGCCCCTGCGGGGTCCAGGGACCCTCACTGATCTCCCCCATCTTAATCCTCTGTCCACGGAGCATGCGTGTCTCCCGCAGCCGACCGTCCGCTCCTTGCGTCCCCCCTCACCTCCGGCACCCCCAGGACTGCTCTCTGCTTTGGGCAGGTTCTGTGGAGCAGAGCCACCAGCCCGCCTCAGCTCCCCGCACCGAGACCTGGCTGTGATCTTTAGGACGCGTCATGGTGTCAGCAGCGGGGGCTTCTCGGCCACCTACCAGGCCCTCAATGCCACGGAGAGTAGGTGCCCCTGGACCAGGGAGCGTGGGCAGTAGAGGCAGCTCCAGGGGAGCAGGGAAGGGCTCTGGACCCTGCCGGGGCCCCAAGAGAACCCACGCCTCCTGTGCCCACAGAGCCCTGTGGGCCCGGAGAGTTCTGCCAGGACGGAGGGTGTAAGGACCTGCCGTGGGTGTGCGCCACGTGGAGAGGCTGTGCAGATGGCAGCGCGGCACACAACTGCAGCGGCCCCTTGTTCCCGCCCCCGGGTGAGGAGACTGCCCCGGGGCGGGGCATGGTCTGTTAGCGCAGCACGCTGAGCCATCCATCACGGAGGAACCATGTCCCTGTCCCCCAGATGGGGAGGAGGGGTGGCCCTCACTGCCCTGACTCTGGGATCACTTCTCCTGAGGCCCTCCAGGCAGTGGCAGCGGTGCTCAGTGCCACCCCCGAGGGAAGCAAAACTAGAAGGTGATGGCTGGGGCTTCTAAAACCAGACCATGCTCTAGCACCAGAAGCCTTCCACTGTCCCCCTCAAAACATGACGGTGAGACTTCATGTAGGAAGCAGGGGTTTCGCCCAGATGCCCAAGAGGTCCCTGCAAAGGATGGTGCCCCGTGTTCCCCGAGATCGAAGTGCCACGTGATGCCCAGGGCTGGTGACGGATGCTTGGATCGGCAGTCGAGGGTGACGGGAATCCTCAAAGTGCGCAGTGCATTTCTCCATGTTAGCTCCTGTGATTCTCACCCCACCCCCAAAGGACCCATGTAACAACAAGGACTCAGGTTAGGTGAGTACCCCAGGTCACACAGCGAGTGAGTGGTCCAGTGTGACCCTCCCCTCCTATCCCTGCAGAGTTGGCCTGTGAAGACATCCAGGTGGAGATGTGCATCGGTCTGAGCTACAACACCACAGCCTTCCCGAACATCTGGGTGGGCCTGGCCACCCAGGGGGAGGTGGTGGAGGTCCTCAGAGGCTACGAGGTACCCTGGGCAGAGAGGAGGAGGGATGCCGCACCCCAGGAAGGGCAGGGGGCCTGAGGGCAGATCTCCCCCTTCCACAGAGCCTGACGAGTCTCCCCTGCTACCAGGCCTTCCGGAGGCTTCTCTGCGGGCTGCTCGTGCCCCGCTGCGCCCTGCTGGGCAGCGTCCTGCCCCCCTGCCGCTCTGTCTGCCAGGAGGCAGAGCGGCAGTGCCTGCCCAGCCTGGCACTCCTGGGCACTCCCTGGCCCTTCAACTGCAACAGGCTGCCCGAGGCTGCTGGCCCGGAGGCTTGTGCCCTGCCCTGACCCGGAAGTGGCCCCCTGCCCTCTGCCTGTCCAGCCTCCTTTTGCCCATCAGGGTGCCCAGGCAGGGGAACAGAGGAGGGGGGCAGCATGGGGCCCTGCCCATCCTCTCTGGGGTCTCCAGGCTCCTGGGGCCCTCCCAGCCACCTTCCTGTCCCTTTGCTTGCTCAGGCCGCTCTGCTCACAGCCTAGGTGCTTCCAAATGAGCCTGGCCAGGTTGCTGCCTTCTGCCTTCTAGCCCGCCCGCCCCTTTTCCACCCGTTTTGTTTTGTTTTGTTTCAGAGTCTCACCACACCCTCTTCTGATTTTCTCATTTATACAATAAATATGTATGGGGTGCCTACTAGGGGGCAGGCCCTGCTCTAAGCGCAGGCCCAGGGGGCCGCCTGCCTCTGGAACTCTCCGCCCTTAGCTCCCCCTTGCATTTCTTCCCAGGACGGCAGGGTCCCTTCCTGGCCCGCTGGCTCGCACCATCTCCTTCCGGCTGCTCGGGGCTCCCTGCCTGTCTCCCACGGTTCTGCCTCTCGGTGCCCGGATCAAGCCTCTCCCCCTCCCTTCTCCCCCCCCCCCCCAAACGTTGGCCAGGCGCCCGCCGACACCACGAGTTATTTCCCTGCTATTTCCCGGCCCGGAGCTCTTGGCCCCCGAACAACTGGTTTCCTCTTGGAGTCTGGGAGGAGCGCAGCCAGCGGGGAGCGGACCGGGACCAGCTGGGCGGCGAGGGCGGGGGGTGCCCGGCCCGGGAGGAGCACCCGGGCGGGAGCAGGGGCCACCCAGAGGGTCCGGAGTAGCGAGCGCCCCGAAGGAGCAGCCCCGGGAGCCAGGACGGGGTGAGCCTGGAGGGGGGGGGGCTGTGGGAAAGCCTGGGCGGGGGCGCAGCCGCTCCCCGCCCTCGAGATTGGCTCCCTGGTTCTCGGGGGGGCCCCCCGCCTCGTCCGCCCCCCTGCCCCCCCGCGGCCGCCCAGCCTCGGGGAGATGGCGGTGGGGTGGGGACCGACTCGGCCGCGCTGGGCCGGGAAGGGAGCCAGGCGCGGGGACTCTGGGCCCCGACTCCAGGCCCGCCTTGCCCACAGGCTGCCAGAGGCCCCCGGCGTCCGGGCTCCCCGTGCCAGCGCCATGAGGCCGCTCCTCGCCCTGCTGCTCCTGGGCCTGGCGGCCGGCTCGGCCCCGCTGGACGACAACAAGATCCCCAGCCTGTGCCCGGGGCACCCCGGCCTGCCGGGCACGCCGGGCCACCACGGCAGCCAGGGCCTGCCTGGCCGCGACGGCCGCGACGGCCGCGACGGCGCGCCGGGGGCTCCGGGCGAGAGAGGCGAGGGCGGGCGGCCGGGTAAGCAGGGGGGCTGCCCGGCGCCCGCCCCTTCCCGCTCCGCGAGGGGTGGAGAGAGCCGGAACTCCGGGGACCCCCTCTGACCAGCCCGCCCCGCCCCCCAGATCCGCCCCAAGCCCTGCGGGGAGCGGCGGGAGGCGATGGGGGCCCTGGGTGCCGAGCGAGGCACTGGACGAGGAAGTGGCGGCCGGGGAGGGCTGACCCCGCCGCCGCCCTCGCCAGCGCCCTAAGCGCGCCGCTTGCTCCCGCAGGGCTGCCGGGGCCCCGGGGGGAGCCCGGGCCGCGAGGAGAGGTGGGGCCGGCGGGGGCGACCGGGCCGGCGGGTGAGTGCTCGGTGCCGCCGCGCTCCGCCTTCAGCGCCAAGCGCTCCGAGAGCCGGGTACCTCCGCCGTCGGACGCGCCGCTCCCCTTCGACCGCGTGCTGGTCAACGAGCAGGGACACTACGACGCCGCCACGGGCAAGTTCACCTGCCAGGTGCCCGGGGTCTACTACTTCGCGGTGCACGCCACCGTCTACCGCGCCAGCCTGCAGTTCGACCTGGTGAAGAATGGCGAGTCCATCGCCTCCTTCTTCCAGTTTTTCGGGGGGTGGCCCAAGCCAGCCTCGCTCTCAGGGGGCGCCATGGTGCGGCTGGAGCCGGAGGACCAGGTGTGGGTGCAGGTGGGCGTGGGTGACTACATTGGCATCTACGCCAGCATCAAGACAGACAGCACCTTCTCGGGATTCCTGGTGTATTCTGACTGGCACAGCTCCCCTGTCTTCGCTTGATGCCCGCTGGGAAGTGAGCTCACCCGGTCTTACTCCGGCAGGAGGCCCGAGTGCCACTGACAGCCACAGCCACTGGGAGGGCTGGCCCCCCAGAAGGCTGTGAACCGGCAGGGAGTGGTGGGGACCTCTCCATCCTGCTGCGGGCAGGGTGGGGGGCCAGAGGTGGTCTGAGAGCCGCCGGCAGCGTGGGGCAGTGGCTGGATTTCTGCCCAAGACCGAAGGGGTGTGCTCTGCTGGCCTGCAGGTGTGCCCGCTGCTCTGGCCCAGGACCCCACGCTGGGGTGCTCTCCTCCTGGCCCTCTGCTTCTCTGGACCCTTCCCCTGTCCATCCCTCCCGCTCCCAGGGCCTGCCCTTTTCTCAGAGATCATTCAATAAATCTACAAAACCCCGCTTCTGGCTTCAGCCTTTCTTCGTGGGCAGTGGGGATGTCCCGGTTCTGGGGATGAGGAAGGTTCTTAGGCAGGGGGCTATAGGGCGAGAGGTACAGGAAGCAGGTGGGGTGAGTGAGGCGCTGCCCCTCCCAGCTGCCACCTGTAGGCTGTGCCCTGAACAGGAGTGCCCGGCTGGAGGGGTGCCCTCCCGGCTAGGGGCTTTGTCCACCCGAGAAAGGGGCACCTTTTTCTCACACCAAAATGCCATGTGGACTGGGTGGAGCTGCCGTCACCACACACACGCCTGCCCGATCCAACACACAGGAGCCAGGATTCTCGTTCATGGATGTGCTGGCCGCGTGCCTGGTCCCTAGATGACAGGAAAGCTGTTTCTCTCTCTCATGCCAGGAGAGTGGACTGTCCCTGGTGTCGAGAGATAAGTCGTTTCTGACATGACCACAAGGGGGTGCGCCCGCTCCAGAACGCAGCCCTGATGGGGGTAGCTGCAGCTCCTGGTAACTGGGGCTGGCCGGGGCAGGGAATTGCAATCAGCCAATGGAATCGTGGTGGGGGTGGAGGAGGTCCTGGGCGCTCAGCTCAGGAAGTTTATCTTCTCTTGGTGTTGGGATGGGGCTACAGGGTAAGAGATAGCGGAAGCAGGCCGGGTGAATGAGATGCTGCCCCCGAGAGCTACCCGTCTGAGTTGATTTAGGTTGTGCCCTGGTGGGGGGCACAGTAAACAGAGTCTGGAAGGAGCCAGCCCTCCCCTTGCTCAGCTCCCTCTCCAGCCTATTTTCATAGTCCCTCATGGGGCTGGGGGGAAAGAAGAAACAGCAGAGCCCCCCCTCAGGCCCCCCAACTCTGAGGTCAATGTGGGAAAGCTCCCCCCCTGTGCTGGGCATAGCCTGGCAGGGTTGTGCGACTCAGCCTGAGGCTGGCACAGGCTCCCCGCCTTTGGCCTCCAGGACCAGCCCCAGCCCCGCCCCCCCCCCCAGCGGTGACTAACAAACCAGGCCTGGTCAGTTCCAGCTGCTCAGCCTCTCCGCAAGTTTCCTCCCGAACCACCACCACTAGCACCCCCACCCCACCCCCAGATTCCAGAAGGCTGCCCCCGCCATTAGGCTCTTGGAGGCAACATACAATTATGAGGGGGGTGCTCCCCCACTCTTGCCGGCCACGTGAGGGAGAATATAACCAATGGGAACTGCGCCCCACAGGTGAGCCACAGACGGGCCTCAGGAGAGCTGGGCTTCAGCTCCGCCCTCCTCAGGCTCCACGTCACGCCAGACCCTGTGCCAAGAGACACAAGGCCACCCACCCCACCGCAGGAACCCGCGGGCAGACTGGACTCCTGGCAGCAGGAACCCCAAGAGCCTTCTGGGGAAGAGCGGCTCCACAGGAAAAGCTGGGAAGGCTGAGTCCAGGAAGGGGAAAGTTCACATTCCCCTCTACAAGGGCTTAATTTCTGGCAACAGAAAAGAGGGAAGGCTTTCTGAAAGCCATGTGTGTGAGAGGGTGAAAGCAGTCCGGGCACAGCTGGCTTGGGCTCCCCGTAGCATGGCCTCCCATCCTATCTTCTCTCTTTCCCCATGCCCCGGCTTAAGCCCGGGTCCACCCCCCAGGTCACGCTTCTGGCTCCAGCAGGGCTGAAGGGCCCGCAGCAGCGTTGGCGGGCTGGGCCACGGCTCCTCCTTGCAGGCACACACGGAGGCTGGCAGAGCTGTCGAGAGAGCTTTATTCGCTGGAAACTGGACCAGGCAGATGCCCAGGGAGCTGAGTGCCCCAGGCCCTGACCCCTTTTGTTTGGACCCTAGTGAAATATGCACTGTCTGCCCTCCCCAGTGCAAGGAGAGACAAATGGAGGGGAATGCCATTTTTCTGTGATGTGGCCAGTTAAAGGGATTCTAGGGGAAATCTGGTTATCCTCCCGGGGCTCCCAGTGGAGCTGGGATGCCAGAGGGTACATGGTCCCAAAGCCAGGTGGAGATGTAACCCCACCTCCTCCAGGGGTGAACTTCTGATCCCAGACCAGGTGGGGAGAGGCAGCCTCCTAAGATCATGGCAGGCAGAAGTAGTAGCTCTAAGGGCACCAAAGCCCGCCAGGGCACAGGGGCTCTGCCTGAAAGCAAAGGTTCAAGATCGATCCAAGGCCCTTGAGTAACCAAAACACCCAAACATGTTGTGGTGTGGCTGCAGAAGCTGGGGTGGAAGCAGGAAGGGGGCAGGGAGAGGGCCTGCAAATCCCCAACAGAAAAGCCGGGAACAGGGAGGGCCAGCCCCAGAGGCTGGCATGTGGGCGGGCCCTGGCCGGCTCGAAGAGCACCCACAGTGAACAGTCTCGGGGCCCTTGCATAGTGACACACTCACCACCCTCAGCATCACAGGGACCAAGCAGTGCTGTTACCCTGCCCCTGCCCAGGTCATCGTCCAGAGTTCCCGTCCTGATGTCCTGGATGTCTGGCTTGGAGGCCTGCCATGACAGCCACTGGGGCAGGGAGGGGCTGCAGGCCAGGTCCGAGATCAAGAGTCAATGCCATCCCAGTGCAGGTGCTCGCGTGAAGTGTGGAGGGGTGGACAAGCAGGGAGGGGGCCTTCAGAGGTAGACATTGAGGGTCTGCAGGATGCCCCGGCGGCACAGGGGGCAGTTGCGGTGGTAGACAGGGTGGCGCATCAGGATTTCGGTGCAGGCCTGGCACAGGCACAGGTGCCGGCAGGGCAGGAGCAACACTGTCTTGCTCTGGTCCTGGCAGATGACACACTTCTTCCGCTCCTCCTGTTCTTTCAGCAACTTCCATGGGTCTTGCGCAACATCAGGCTCTTCCTCATTGAGTCTCTCCCGGCCCCGGGCAGGTGTCACTCTGGCTGTTCCCACCTCCTCCTCTTCTGCCTCCGATCTGGGCCCTGCTGCGGGAGCCTCCTGACCCCCAGTCCTGGCTGAGGGCACCCTCCTCGGGCCCGCCTGGGGGGCCCCAGATGCCCCTCCCCAGCTTGGCCAGCTTGCCAGCTGCAGGCTGCGGCTCCACACTCGGCGCCAGGCTTCCAAGTCCAGGGCAAGATGAGACAGGCGCACAACATCTTCTCGGAGCCGGTGGTAGGATGGCCAGGCATGGAGCTGACTGAGAGCCCAGGTGGCCAGCCTTAGGGTGAGGTCTGGGTGCAGCACGGTCACCGTCACTGCCAGCACACCAGCCAGCAACACCAGGCCAGGGAGATTGACAAGCACAAAGCTGGCCAGGAAGCGGGCAGTTGAGGCCAGCAGCTCCAGTGCCAGCTGGCAGGGGGTCCAGAGGAGGATGGCCATGGCCACAGCGCTGCTGGAAATGTGGCCCAGGAATGCAGCCACCACATCCGTCATCCTCCATAGGGGGCCCGTCACTGCATCCCACAGGGCCAGCAACAGGGAGAAGAGGTTCTGAGTGCCAATGAGGCAGATGTTGACCAGGCTGTTGACCACATAGGCCACCAGGCTCATGACGATGGCACAGATGTCACAGGCCTGGCGCAGCAAAGCATGGCCGTTGGAGACCACGCTGAGGACACCCCGGTGCAGTATCTCCCGGCTCCGCAGTGCCCCGTGAGAGGCGAGGTGCCCCAGGAGCTTCAGGCTCTCCAGGCCAGAGAAGCAGCTGTACAGCAGGGTACATAAGGCCTGCAGGCCCCCCAAGGTGAACCGGACCAAGGCTTCGACCAAGGCCAGCAGTGAAAGCAGGACCCCACGGCCCAAGTGCAGGAGACTAGTCAGTACCGTGTGAGGCAAGTTGTAGATGAAGGCCAGGAGCCAGGCCAGGGACGCCAGGAGGGAGGACACCAGCAGGAAGTTGAGGTCCAACACCAAGGTCAGCACGTCCAGTACCAGGCCCACCCCATTCACTACCAGGTACACAGCCTCCATGGCAGGGCTGGGGAGGGCAGCCTGGCTCTCGGTAGAGGGGGGTGTCAAGGTTGTCAGTGTTTTGGGGAGTCAGAGGTTAGTTTGTAAAGGAGGAATAAAGAATCTGGGAAAGAAATGGTAGAGGGATGTGGAGTCTCGGTAGCGAGAGGGGACGAGGTGTCAGTCCAGGAGTCCCGGGTTGGAAGGCGGGCTGGTTGCGGGCGGGACGCCAAGCATCTCTAAAGCAGAGGTGAGGCCGGGCTGGAGAAGAGACCTGGGCTCTGGAGGCCTGGTGGTGGCGGACCACGGCCAGCCACTGGGTCAGACGAGGAGACCGGGAACGGATGGGATCGGGCCGGGGCCGGGTGGGGGCGGCGCAAGCTGGGCGCGGGCTCGCGGTCCAGCTGCGCATATGCCCCTGTCCCCGCCCGGCCCCCGTCCTCGGGGCTCGTGGCGCTTCGCCCCCAAAGGGAGAGTGGAGAAGAGACTGAGCCTCAGCAAAGCCCTGGCGCGGCCTCTACTCCGCTGGGCGCCGCCATCTTGTGTGCGTAGGGGTGGGGCAAGAGGCGTGGCAAGGAGGGAGACGACGAACTCCGGCCAATCGGTGAGGCGCAACCGCAGGGACCGTCGAGCACCCATTGGTCCGTTCGAACGGCGCCCAACTATATTTACTCTTCGGAGGGCGGGAACGGAGCCAGAACAGCTCCGCCCCTTGGAGGTGGTGATTGGTCAGTGGACGGGCAGAGACGGGCTACGCTTCCCTAGCCCCGCCCTCTAAAAGAGCCAAACCTTGGACTTGGCTATATTTGGGGCCGTTCTTTTCTCCTTGCGACTAGGGGCGTTTTAGGCTCTTGGCGGCGGTGGCCGCCTCTGCTCTGGGCCCACTGGGATTGCGGCCTCAGACCCACGGCCTCGACGCCATCCATTCATTCAGTCAGTCATTAATCGAGCTCATACAATGGGTTAGGTAGGTCCACTCTGCTAGATAGGCATTGGGTATACAAAAAAATAAAAGTCAGTGCCTGCGCTCAAGCAATTCCCAAGGGAAGGGCTTTGAGTAAACAGATGGCTGCAGGGGATTCCCAAACTGCTATTTCAGACTGTTTCCCCAAGCTCCATCAGGTTTTCTCAGCACCCTTCGGAGACAACCTCGTTAGCTTTGAGGAAAGGGGACAGAACCCAGAAGTAGCTTTCCTTCCTGCCCTGTCCCCTACTAATTTTTTTTTTCACTTGTACACTCAGTAATCAGATATCTAATTGTGGTTGAGGACCTGCTTCCCATGTACAAGTCATGGGTTCAAGACCCCATACCTCCTAAAAAAAAAAAAAGACAATCTTTGGCTGAGCCTCTAGACTCCTCGGGAAACCATCCTTTTCTTTAATATTCAAACTATATTCAAAATATTTTGAGAAGCCTCGTGTTCCACACTAACTCCAAGGATAGTTGGGGAGTTTAGCCTTCTCCTAATCCCCATTTGCTTTAATTTCCTACTTGTATTGAATTCTCCTTTTCCACTCTGGCCTGGAGCCCTGAAAGTGTCTGTCCTCTTTACCTTTTCGTGAGCATTTACCTGAAGTCCTTCACTCTGCTAAGCACCACTGATAGAAAGCTGAGGGGTGCAGCAAACCTGCCCTGAGGCATTGGGGTTGCACTACAGAAAGGAATAACTGAAGTATTTAGAATGCAGTTGGTCCTCTCTCTTGCCTCTGTCATTCACCAACTCAACACTGTTTTCTCAGGCCCTTTCTCTTCCTCTGGAGATGAGTAGTGTATTTCTGCTCCAACCTAATTCAAGCTCTGAACACAAAAGGCCAATTTCTCTAAGCAAAAGAGAATAACAAAGGTTTGTTTTATCCCCCTGCCCAGAGTATGGTATGCTGTTGTAGTTATTGTTGCTGTCATTTATTTTTATTTTCCCACTGTGCACCCTTCTCCCAATTTTGACTCTTAGGAATATATGCCACTTCCCTTTCAAGATTCTTGGCCCCGCCACCCCTACCTTCTCCTCTTCAAAGGGCATCTTGGTTGATCTTCCTGCTGCTTTTTTTTCTTTTTCTTTTTTCAGGTGATACAAGGGATTGTACCTGTGACCTCATACATGCATATGTGAAGCAGGTGCTCAACCACTGAGCTATATCCGCTCTGCCTTCCTGCAACTTTTGACACCCCCAATCACTTCCTCCACCCTTGGTGGTCTTGGGGACATTGCCCCCTCCTGTATTCTTTGTTTGCCTCATGGCCTCCTCCCTTACATCTCTTCTGTACAATACCATTTCTAAATCCGTGTCTTCAGCCTGTACTTCTTCTGACAGACCCTGCATTTCACAAACACATGGGTTCCTCTGTCAATCAGAAGCCATTGTTCAGTGCTGCCACAGCAGTGCTGACAATCTTTGGAAGAGTCAAAAGATTGTATATGAGGGAGCAGAATTGGCTCAAGCGACTGGGTGCCTGCTTCCTACCTGGGAGGTCCTGAGTGCCTCCTAAGAAAAAAGAAGACGAGCACACAACAAACAGCCACAGAGAACAGACAATGAGTGCAAACAAGGGGGTAGAGTTAAATAAATAAATAAACTAAAAAAAACAAAAGGTTATATATGATATTCTCTGGATCTGCCCAAAGATGGAACATCTTGGTAAAACACATCGAATCTAACCTTACAACCACTCTTGGATACAAGATGGGAATGCTGACTAAATACTGTTAAAGCAAATAGATTTAATTTAGACAAAATACTGAAAGAGTTAAACAAAACAATAGAAGATCCTCAAATAAAGAGCAAATTATAGTTCTTAAGTGGGAAAAAAATTACTGTTGAATTCACACTACCCACAGATGTATGAGATGAACTGTTTTTGTTATTCATAATATTGACAAAAGTTTAACAAAGAATCTAATTTTGGCTGTTTTACTTTTTGAAAGGATTAAAAATATGTAAATTTTAATTTTAGAGAAATGGCTTTTTTCTAAATCTAAAGAAATTCCAATAAAATAGAAGGAAATTAAGCCTGACAATATACTCTGTTGACATAGCTATGGGGCAGCAGGCTCTTTCATACATTGCTGATAGGAAAACAAAATGTTACCACCCTTACGGAGGAGAATTTAGTGATACCTACAAAACTACATATCCAGGGAGTGGATGTGGCTCAGGCAGTTGGGTGCCCACCTCCCACATGAGAGGTCCCAGGTCCGGTTCCCAGTGTCTCCTAAAGAAGACAAACATGCATTGAACTGACAATGAGCAGACATTAAGCAAAAACAACAAGCAGACATGGAGCAAAAAACAATGAGCAAACAGACAGGGAGCCATCTGGGGGGGAGGGACAAAAAACGACATATCCATTTACCCTTTGACCTAGACATCCACTTATAGGAATCTATTCTTAAGATACATTTTCAACAATATGAAAAATATATATGCCCAAAAGTTATTTATTGCAGCATTATTTATAATTTGAAAATATCATAACATCTAAGTCTATGCAGCTGTTAAACCATAATTAAAAAATCGAATTAAGAAACATGGAAGGGGGAAGCAGATGTGGCTTAAGCAGTTGGGTACCCGCCTACCACATGGGAGGTCCCAGGTTCAGTTTCCAGTGCCTCCATGAGAAGGCAAGCAAGACAGTGCACACAATGAACAGACACAGAGAGCAGACAGTGAGCACAAACAATGAGGTGGGGGATTAATTAATTAAAATCTTTAGGGAAGCGGATGTGGCTCAAGCGATTGGGCTCCTATCTACCATATGGGAGGTCCAGGGTTCGGTTCCCAGGGCCTCCTGGTGAAGGCAAGCTAACCCACACAGAGTGCTGGCCTGCATGGCAAGCTGGCACAGCAAGATGACACAATAAAAAGAAGCACAGAGGAGAGAAAATAAGAGATGCAGCAGACAAGGGAGCTGAGGTGGTGCAAGAGATTGAGCACCTCTCTCCCACTCCAGAAGGTCCTGGGATTGGTTCTCTAGTGCCTCCTCAAGAGCGGACAAACAGACACAGAAGAACACACACAGTGAATGGACACAGAGAGCAGACAATGAGTGCAAAAACAATGGGGGTGGACAATTAACAAATGTTAAAAAAAAGAAAAAAAGAAACATGAAAGTCAAAGTCTGAGGAATTGTTCCAGATTAAAGGAGAGTAATGAGACACTATAAATGACTGCAAAAGGGAATTCTGGACTGGATCCCATACAAGGGGGAAATACAAAAGCTGGGGCAGACATTATTGGGACTATTGTCCAAACTGGAATATGAACTATAGATTAGAAATAAGTATTATATCAATTTAAATTTTTTGAATTTGTTAACTGTATGGTGGTTATATAGGAGTGTAGACTTGTTCTTAGGAAATACTGAAGCATTAACAGATAAATGGGGGAAGCAGACTTGGTTCACCTGATAGAGTGTCCACCTACCACATGGGAGGTCCAAGGTTCACACCCCGGGCCTCCTTGGCCCGTGTGGAGCTGGCCCATGTGCAGTGCTGACGCGCACAAGGAGTGCCATGCCATGCAAGGGTGTCCCCCGCGTAGGGGAGCCCCCCACACAAGGAGTGTACCCCCGCAAAGAGAGCCACCCTGCACGAAAAAAGCACAGCCTGCCCAGGAGTGGCGCCGCACACACGGAGAGCTGATGCAGCAAGATGATGCAACAAAAAGAGACACAGATTCCCAGTGCCACTGACAAGAATGCAAGCGGACACAGAAGAACACACAGTAAATGGACACAGAGAGCAGACAACAGGGCAGGGAGAGAAATAAATAAAAAATAAATCTTTAAAAATTAAAATTAAAAAAAGAGATAAATGGGCATGATGTAAGCAACCTAGTCTCAAAAGATTCATTAAAAATAAATAATTACACATAGGTACACAAATGAACATAGATGCTTGATGTGGTGAAAGAATAAAAAAGCAAAAAATATGGCAAAGCAATGAATCTGGGCCAAGGATATATAAGAGCTCTTTATATTATCCTTGCAACTCTTCTGAAAGTTTGAAGTTATTTCAAAATAAAGAGCTAAATAAACTTGAACCAGGAAGCAAAAACATTTGCATGATGGTGAAGAAGATTCACATACAAATAATCCACAAACCAATTTCTACAGAGACTCTCTTCTGGCTAAGATCTCAACTCAAAGAGATTTGAAGAAATGTAGCAACATATTGGTGTTTTGGGGGTTTTCTTCATAACCCCAAATTTGAAGAATTTGAAAGAAGTAAAACTTAAAACTTAAGAAATACCAAGTGGATCTAGATATTGCTTTAAGAGATGGTGAAAATTTCAGTAAAAGTGATAAAGACTTACATGATGAAAAAATATTCTTAATATAGTCTGGGATAAAATATTTATTATTTTATAATGTTTGAATATGTAAAATTTATGATTCATTTCTGAATCTAAGTATTGCTTTAAAATATTAGTAATACTTGTAGTTGCTAAGGCTTTGGTAGAGTGAAGTTTCTCCAAATGAAGTTAATTTTGTATCAAAAAACAAGAGCAACAATGATTCAAAAAGGTCAATTAATTTGACATTACTGGCAATAGAACATACAATGTGAGAATATTTTTATTATAACAATATAATTTGTGATTTTGTTGAAGTGATGGCTTGAAAAATAAATTTTATGGAATAAATACATAATGTATGAACTGTCTATGAGTTTATTTTCCATCCAAGTATTGCTGGTCCATCAGGAGAACACCCGGCATGTACAATAATAATTAAATTAATTTCTCTTGGACATATTGTTGACTTTGTCATATAAAAACCATAGCTTTACATAATTTCTTCTTTTATGACTAGAAGGTATATTTATCAAGATAGGGAGATAGAGGATATTTAACAGTTCATTTGATTTCTAACTTTCAAAGATCTAGACATATGGGAAGTAAGCTTCCATTTACACAAGCGGTGAACTTGTTCCTTCTATCCCTCTTTCAAACTATTTTTATTTAGTTCTGATCCTTTCATGGTTTCAATGTGAAGGTTAATAAATACATATATAATATGATATGCTATAATAAATTATATTCTGGCAATCACTCCATGATTAAGAGATCAACCTTAATCTTTTAACGGCTGTATAGGTATGGAGCTTACCCAGGGGATTGTTTCTAGAGGATGCAGTGAAGTGTTGTGTCCCACCTCAGGTTGGCATGGGAAGGAGCAGAGGCTGAGAAAAAGGTCTCAGGCACGCGGAGGTGACAGAGGGAGGATCGCCTTCTGGTGTGGCTGCCTTGGCTTGCAGGAGGCAGCTTCCCGAGAAGCGATAGGACATTTCCAACCCGTCATACAGGGACAAGAGGGGCCTGAGGAGGGAAATGCTACCTGGGAAAGTGGGCCTTTTGGTTGCACCCCTCTGGGGCTCGAATGCCGTTGGATCTAAAGCAGACTGGATACTGCCCTGCTCAAAACGATTCATACACACCCCGCCGCTCTTCACAATTTGCCATGGTTTACAAACCCTCTGTAATCTGGCTTCGTTCTTCACTAACTTCTTTCCTCTCTCGCAGGATACTAACCAGTTGCCAAGTGTTGGTTTACACAGAGCATGTTATATCACTTTAAACATCATACTCCATAAGCCCGTTTACCTGACTACCTACCAGTCATCCCTTAAAATGCAGCTAGGTGTCTCCTCTTCCAGGAAGCCTTCTTTGATGACTTGGGCTGGGCTAAGTACCTGTTTTGTGTACATACCTGCATCCTGCTACTTGGCACGTTACAAGTGTTTGCTTGTCTGTCTTCTTCGGTAGAGTTCCAGTTCCTCAAGCACGTGGACCTTGTCTTACTCATCATCTTGTCTTTAGACCCCAGCTTTGTTCCTGACATACAACGTCCTAAAGCCAGAAGCAGGACTGTGGGAAGATGGTGGAGTAGGAAGCTCCTGGAATCTGTCCCTCCATCAGAACCACCGGTGAACTGGAAGGAACGGTTTGAATCAACTATTTTGGAATTCTGAAGTCTAGTGGAACACTGTGCAGCCTCCAGAGAAGACCTGGAGGAAGAGGCTGGTAGCTCGCAGTGATGTAAAGAGCAGTGAGCTTCACCCTCTGTGCAGCGGCTGCCTATCCCCATCCTCCAGCCCCCGGGCAGGGCGGCAGTGGAGACCGCAGCCCGGGCTCCTGGCACAGCTTGCTGGTGCAGGGCGGGCTATAAGGACCTCGTCCTCCCCAGTCCTGAGAGTGGAGTCTGAGCAACTGCTTTTGATCAGCTACTTCAGATCACTGGGCTTTGAGGGCAGCTCTTGTCCAGACCCCAACCCCACTCAGGCAAAAACTGCAGAGGAGTCTTTAAGAGGCACTACTTTTTACAATTTCTTTTTTCTTTTTCCATTCTTCATTTGGGAGCTAAATCATTTGGAAAAGTCACAGATTGATGGCTCCAGCCCTCAACAAAACAAAACAAACAAACAAATAAAAGTCAGCAATCCCAGAGGAGTGGGAGAACTCAATTTCCAGTGTTAAAACAACAAATACTCAGAATGTCCAGTTCTATACACACACACTCACAAAATTACAAAACAAAGAAACCGGAAAGTATGACACATTCACGGGGCAGGGGGCTGCGGGGAGCTTGCTAGAAACCATATCTAAGGAAGTGCATACATTGGAAATATTAAAGACTTTGAAACACCTGTTCAATGAGTTAAAGGAATCCATATACAAAGAACTAAATTAGGAAATGGAAACACATTGTCTAAAAGAAATAAAAAGATGGAAGTGGTTAAAAGGAAACAAACAGAAATTTTGAAGTGTCCAATAAATTAATTGAAATGAAAAACTTATTAGACAGATTTAACAGCAGATTTGAATAGGCAGAAGAAAAGACAAGTGAATTTGAAGGCAAGACAGTTGAAATTATTTAGTGTGAGGAGCAGAAAGGAAAAAAATTATGAAAAAAAAAAGAAAGAATAGAGCTTTAGGGACCTGTAGGATAGCATCAAGCATACCCACATCTGTATCAGTGGAGTCCCAGAAGGACAAGAGAGAGAGGAAGGGACAGAAATAGTATTTGAAGAAATAATGGCCAAAATTTTCTGAAATCTGATGAAAGACATGAATATACACATCCAGGAAGATGAACAAACTCCAAGCAGGATAGACACTGAGAAATCTACTCTATAATGTGTAGATTTCTCACCATTATAGTGAAATTATATAAATCCACATTATATAAACTCATTATATAAACTCACATTATAGTGAAATTGCCAAAATCCAGAGACAAAGAGAGGGCTCCCCAGTAAGATTAACAGGGGATTTCTTATCAGAAATCATGGGGGAGCAGATGTGGCTCAAGCAGGTGAGTACTTGCTTCACACATGGGAGGCCCCAGGTTCAATTCCTGGTGCATCAAAAAAAAAAACCAAACAATAAATAATAAGCAAACAAACAAACAAACAAAAAAACTCAGGAGAGCTGATGTGGCTCAGTGGTTGAGCACCAGCTTCCCCACAAACAAGATCCTGGATTCAATTTCCAGCCCCAATACCTCAAAAATAAAATAAAAATTAAAAGAAAGAAAGAAAGAAAGAAATCATGGAGACCAGAAGACACTGGGATGGAATGTTTAAAATCCTTAAAAAAACAAAACAAACAAAAATACACCAACCAAGAATACTATATCCAGCAAAATTATTTTTCAAAAATGAAAGAGAAATTAAGACAGTTACAGTTAAACAAAAGGTAAAAGGATAGGCCACATGTTAGGCCACAAATCAATTCTTAATAAAGTTTAAAATATTGAAATCATACAAAGTATCTTCTCAAACACAATAAATAAATCTAGAAATCAATAACAGAAGGAAAACTGGAAATTTTACAAATATGTGGAAATTAACTAACACACTATTAAACAGTCAATGGGTCAAAGAAGAAATCACAGGGATAATTAGGAAATATCTTAAAATGAATGAAAATGAAAACACAACATACTGGAACTTATGGGATGCAGTACAGGCAGTGCTTAGCGGGAAATTTATAGCTCTAAATGTCTACATTTAAAAGAAGAAAGACCACAAATCAATAACCGAACTTCACACCTAAAGAAATTAGAACAGAATTTCTTAGACCAGAGATAGAGAAAAGAAAGAGAGAATCAACAAAATCCAAAGTTGTTTTTTTAAAAAAATATCAATAAGATTGACAAACCTTTAGCCATATTGACAAAGAAAAAGTGAGAGAGAGGACACAAATAATTAAAATCAGAAATGAAAGCGGGGATATTATTACTGACCTTACAGAAATCAAAAGGATTATAAGAGGGTACTATGAACTATCATATGGCAACAAATTAGAAAACCTAGATGAGATGGACAAATTCCTAGAAACCTACAAACTATCTAATCTGATTCAAGAAGAAACAGAAAAACTCAACAGAACCATAATAAGTAAAGAAACCAAATCTTTCCCAACAAAGAAAAGTCCAGGATCAGATGGTTTCATTGCTGAAGTCTACTGAACATTTAAAGATGATTTAAAACAACAATCTTTCATAAAATCTTCCAAAAAATAGAAGAGGAGGTATTACTTCCTACCTCATTTTGAGGTCAGCATTACCCTGATAACAAAGTCAGATAATGACAGTACAAGAAAAGAAAATTACAGACCAATTATCCCTTATGAATATAATGCTAACATCCTAAACAAAATACTGGCAAACTGAATCCAATAGATAGATTGATAGAGTGTCCGCCTACCACATGGGAGGTCCAGGGTTCAAACCCAGGGCCTCCTGACCCATGTGGAGCTGGCCCATGCACAGAGCTGATGCACGCAAGAAATGCCGTGCCATGCAGGGGTGTCCCCCATGTAAGGGAGCCCCACGCACAAGGAGTGCGCCCCGTAAGGAGAGCTGCCCTGCACAAAAAAAGTGCAGCCTGCCCAGGAGTGATGCCACACACATGGAGAGCTGATGCAGCAAGATGATGCAACAAAAGAGAGACACAGTTTCCCAGGGCTGCTGACAAGAATGCAAGCGGACACAGAACACACAGCAAATGGACACAGAGAGCAGACAACTGGCGGGGGGTGGGGAAGGGGAGAGAAATAAATAAAAAATAAATAAATCTTTTTTAAAAAATAAAAGGACTATACACTGTGACCAAGTGGGATTTATTCCAGGAATGCAAGGATGGTTCAACATAAAAAAATCAATGAAATAGACCACATTAGTAGAACAAAGGAGAAAATCCCCATGATATTCTCAATTGACATAGAAAAGACATTTAACAAAATCCAACATGATAAAAACACTCAAAAAATTAGGAATAGAAGATAACTTTCTGAACATGAAAAAGGGCATTTCTGAAAACCCACAGAAAAGTATCGTACTGAATGGCAAAAGATACCCAAGGATTTCCCCTAAGATTCAGGACCAAGACGAGGATGCCCACTGCTACCACTGTTATTCAACATGGTACTGGAAGTTTTAGGCAGAGCAATCAGGCAAAAGAAAGAAAGAAATGGCATCCAAATATGAAAAGAAATAGTCAAATTATTCCTATTTGTAGTTGACATATCCTATATATAGAAACTCCCCAAAAGTGTACAAGAAAAATACTCTAACTAATAAACAAATTCAGCAATGTTGCAGGATACAAGATAAAAATGCAGGGGAAATGGATGTGGCTCAAACAGTTGGGCTCCTGTCTATCCCATAGAAGGTACAGGGTTCGATGCCCATGGCCTCCTGGTGAAGGCAAGCTGGCCCACACGGTGAATTGGCCCACAAAGAGTGCCAGCCCGTGTGGGAGTGCTGTCCTGTGCAAGAGTGCTAGCTGATGTGGAGAGCTGACATAGCAAGATGACACAACAAAAAGAGACACAGAGGAGAGGCAATAAGAGACATAGAACAGGAAGCTGAGGTGGCTCAAGAGAATGATTGCCTCTCTCCCACTTCAGAAGGTCCCAGGATCAGTTCCCAGAGTGGCCTAATGAGAATACAAGCAGACACAGAAGAACACACAGTGAGCAGACAACAGGGGGAATTGGGGAGGAAATAAATAAAACAAATATTTTTTAAAAACTCATATAGAATTGCAAGAGACCCCAAATAGCCAAAAACATCTTGAGAAAGAACAAACTTATTTCAAAAGTTGTTACAGGGCAATGGTTGTGGCTCAAGCAGTTGGGCTCCCGTCAACCATATAGGAGGTCCGGGTTCAATCTCCAGGGACTCCTGGTGAAGACAAACTGGCCCGTGAGGTGAACTGGCCTGAGTGGCAAGCTGGCCCATGCAGAGTGCTGGCCTGCATGATGTGCTGGCCTGCGCAGGAGTGCTGGCCCACACAGAGTGCTGGCCCGTGTGAAGAGCTGGCACAGCAAGATGACACAACAAAAAGAGACACAGAGGAGAGACAATAAGAGACGCAGCAGACCAGGGAGCTGAGGTGGCGCAAGAAATTGAGCGCCTCTCTCCCATTCCAGAAGGTCCCAGGATCAGTTCCCGGTACCACCTAAAGAAAAGACAAGCAGACACAGAAGAACACACAGCAAATGGACACAGAAAGCAGACAGCAAGTGCAAAAACAAGGTGGGAGCAGAAATAAATAAATAAATCTTTAAAAAGTTATTTCAGGGGAATGGATGTGGCTCAAACAGTTGAGCACCTGCTTCCCACATGGGAGGTCCCAGGTTTGGTTCCTGGTACCTCCTAAGGAAAAAGGAAACAAACAACAAGCAAAAACAAACATAAAAACCAACTCAGGGGAGCCAATATGGTCCAGTGGTTGAGCACCAGCTTTCCACATATGAGGTCCCGGGTTCAATCCCTGACCCCCAGTATCTAAAAAAAAAAGTTACCACAAAGCTACAGTAATTAAAACTGTTTGGTATTGACATAAGGATAAACATACAGACCAGGAGAATAGAACTGAGAGTCCAGAGAGAAATCCATACATCTATGGCGAGCTGATTTTCAACAAGGGTGCCAAGTCCATTCAGTGGGTAAAGAAGCATCTTTTCAACAAATGGTGCTGGGACAACTGGAAATCCACATGCAAAACAATGAATGTGGACACCTTTCTCTGGCCATAAACAAAAATTAATTCAAAATGGATCATTCACTGAAATATAAGAGCTAAAACCATAAAACCCTCACAAGAAAAATACAGAAACTTTGTAGTAGATAATGGATTTTTAGATTTTACACCCAAAGTACAAGCAGCAACAACAAAAACACAGGAAAAATGGGCTTCATTAAAATTAAAAACAGCAGACTTGGCCCAGTGGTTAGGGCGTCCGTCTACCACATGGGAGGTCCGCGGTTCAAACCCCGGGCCTCCTCGACCCGTGTGGAGCTGGCCAGGCGCAGTGCTGATGCGCGCAAGGAGTGCCGTGCCATGCAGGGGTGTCCCCCGCGTGGGGGAGCCCCACGCGCAAGGAGTGCGCCGTGAGGAAAGCCGCCCAGCGTGAAAGAGAGTACAGCCTGCCCAGGAATGGCGCTGCCCACACTTCCCGTGCCGCTGACGACAACAGAAGCGGACAAAGAAACAAGATGCAGCAAATAGACACAGAGAACAGACAACCAGGGGAGGCGGGGGAATTAAATAAATCTTTAAAAAAAAAATTAAAAACAAAGGACATTATCAAGAAAGTGAAAGACAACCTACGATGGGAGAAAATATTTGAAGCTATAAAGGTTTAACATCCAGAATATATAAAGAACTCCTACAACTCAACAACAAAAAGGTAAACAACCCAATTTAATAAAAATGGGCAAAAAACGTGAATAGACATTTCTCCAAAGAAGATATTCAGATGGCCAGTAAGTATATGAAGAAATGCTCAGCATAACATCATCCATTAAAGAAATGCAAATTAAAACCACAGAGAGATACCACTTTACAGCCCCCCTAGGATGGTATTATATTAAAAATGGAAAATAACAAGTTTTCAAGGCTGCAGAGAAAAAGGAACTTTCGTACATTGTTGGTGGGAATGTAAAATAGTGCAGCTACAGTGAAAAATAGTTTGGCATTTCCTCAGAAAGCTAAACATAAAATTACCATATGACGCAACAATTCCACTCCTAGGTATATACCCAAAAGATTTGAAAGCAGGGATTCAGCAGATATTCGTACACCAATGTTCATAGCAGTATTATTCACAGTAGTCAAAAAGTGGAAGCAACCCAAGTGTCCCTCAAAAGATGAATGGATGAACAAATTCCACCCAGTGGAGCTTTACCAGTCAGAAAAAACAAGGAACTGCGGCCGCATGCTACAACCTGGGTGAACCCTGAAGACATCATGCTGAGTGAAATAAGCCAGACACAAAAAGACAAATATTCTACGATTTTCCTCATATGAAATACTTAGAATAGGCAAATTCACAGAGATAGAGAGCAGATAAGTGTTTACTGGAGTGATATGACGGGAGAATGGGGAATTATTGCTAAATGAATATGAGTTTTGGTTTGAGATGAGGAAAATAGTGTGGAAATAAAGAAAGTGGTGAACGTTAAACAGTAACATTAATTTAAACAGTAAACAAGTTCTTAATGTCACAGAATTTTCCACTTAAAATGGTAAAAGTTATTTTTACATTTTGTATACTTACCACAATTAAAAACAAATAAATTATTTAAAATATCCTGAAGAATCATGGGACAGAGAGACGGTTGCCACTTCAGTGCTCTCTTCCTTCCCTTGAGCTCTCTGTCCATGTCACCTCCATTTCCTGCAGTGTTGTCACTCAGGATGAATTAAAATGAGGCTGGCTTCTCTAACTCAACAATCCTGCTTTTCAATCCCCTTCTCAAACCCGCTACCTCGACAAATACACCTACCTTCTAAAATCCACTCCACATAATCAGAGAACAATACAAACTAGGGGCACCAGGGGGTGCTATGGGGCCAAGAAGAAATAGAACAACGTTAACCTAAATTCCAATTTCATCACATCACCTCGCTACTGCTCAAGAACCTGCAGTGGCTCCTTATGTCTTAACCGATCTTAAGAATCAAGCTCCTCCTCCATAACCTAATCCAACCACATCTGTCCAAGACGATCTCTCCCACATGTACACTCCACCCTATTGCATTTCTAGTCAGCACAGTGAGTACCAGTACAAACAGCATGCAGCTGTATAAGGGTGATGCCAAGGGGTGGTGGTAGTGGCTAAAGTCCTCTTCAAGGCACTCCAAGGAGCATATGATGGAAACAAAAGTAGTGGGCTTGCCATGCAAATAGAGCTGGAAGGCAGTCTCACAGCTCAACTTCAAGCCAGGTGGCTACTCTAAAACCTCCTACGTTCAAATTCCGCTGTTGGCGCTCTGTGTGCCCCTTTCTTCAGCCCCATCCCTCTCTTTGCTTGTGCCGTTTTCCCTGTCTGGAAGGATCTCTCCTTACATCACCCCTATCTACACCTGGACTCCCACTGAAGCCCCCACACTTCCAGAAAGACTTTCCCAGCTATTACATGGCAAAGGTCCACACTGACCCTCCTTTTTCTAAATCTCTATTGCACTTCCTGTTTAGACCACACAATTTGGCTCCTAATTCAGCTCCTGCTACAGCTACACTGCACGGGGTTTTGCAGTTAGATCATTCTTGCTTTGTATTTTTGGTTCCATAACTGACAGGCTGTGTGACCTGAGTTTACACAGCTCTCTGTGCTTGTTTCCTCACCTGTGAAACAGGGATCATGACATCCATCAGAGAGGTCTGTTGTAAAGATTAGGGTGCATACTGGTCATTGTTTCCAGTTCGGTTAAGTTGGATTTTAAGCTTGCATCCCGGCAGAGGTCAGGTGTGACACGAGGGGAAACTGAGGCCACCATGCAAAAGCTAAGATGGTGTGTTACCCGCAGGTCCCAAGAAGAGAGGCGGGCCACAAGGGGTTGGTGGACAGTGCGATTGGCTGGGGTGGGGAGGGACACATGGGCGGCTGCCCTTACTCCTTCATTGCAATGGGGGGGGGGGGCGGTCAGGGATTGGTGAGTTTAAAGCAAACACGCAGGAGAACGTAAGGGGGGAGGGACCAGGGGTCCGAGGGGGCGGGGTTTGGCAGCTTATCGTTGGGGCCAGTTCCGGGTTCTGGGGAGGTGCGTGGGGGATTGTGGGTGGCAGCAGGTGGGGATTTGAATTCTGGGGAGTCTAAGCCCCCAGGCTGGAAAACTGTTTATTAATCAGGCCAAAGGTCTGTGTTGAGGCAAGTGGCTTAGTCGAAGTGAGTTACCGCTGTCAGGCCAATGATCCCGCAGTGAAACGTCTAGTTGTAAGAGCACTGTACAAACATTAGGTCCGAGGGGCCTCTCCCCCCAGCTTGAGCTCCTCCGCGGCCCCTCGGAGCAGTCCCTGGCTGGGTACCTGCTCCCGCACAGCTAATTAAGTGGCAGGGCTGGCTCAGAGCCACCAGTGCCTGCCTGGAGCTCACTGCCAGGGTTTGAGACGGTTGGAGGGCAAGTGAAGAAAGGGAGTCCGACCTGGTCCGAGAGGGGCCTCTCTGCCCCCAAGGCCTGTCCTCGCCCCACTTTCCCAGTTCTCCCCAAGCGCCGGGCACTGGCATCCGGGGACGGCGAGCAGGCCCTGCTCTGCCTCTGGTGGACTTCTCACCCCTTTTCCAAGATCGGTCGTGGCGGCCACGGTGAGGGGGGAGGCCCCACCTCGGGGTGGGGTGCAGCAAGGCTCCTCTCCCCCAGGGCTCCGGCTGGGGTGCTGGGGAAGGAAAAGGGAAACGCAGGGCCTAGGCTCACCTCCTGCAGAGCAGCTGGACTTTCCTCAGGGGCATCGAAGTCGGATTTAAACCGCTTTCTGGGGACATTCCTCTCCCTCTGTGGCTGTGTTTGGGGGCGAATGTCACCCCCCCATCCCCATGAACCTTCATTCTCCAAGATGGAAGGGTTTAGGGCCTCAAGATGTACAGGGGACGGGGGACCGAGATCAAGGTACCAGACAGCAGTGGGTTCTGCAGGGCCCCAGCTCACAGGGGGGCCGGGACGCCCCCACCCCTGTCTGGACGCCGAATGCCTGACGGGGACCCAGGCACAGGACCCAGCTCTGCTCTTTCCCTGACCTGAGGTCAGGGTCGCGGGTGGCCCCAGCCTCGCGGCCCACCCACGAGGCCGCCGCCCCCCCTCCCGCGCAGCCTCTCCTCTACCCCCTCCCTCCACAACGCCCCCAGCTCCGCACCCCCCTCTTATTTTCCAGAGGAGGGGGGACCGGACAGACTGAATCACCGCTGCCGACCCGCCTCTGGGAAAGGCCAGGAGACCGGATTCGGGGCTTCCGGAGGGCCCCAGGGTCCCCCGCCCGGGCCCCTCCCGGCCCGCGGCCGCCGCGTGAGCATTTATGGTAATGTTTGGGTTGGGGCGAGCGAGCGGTGGCCCAGGCGCCGCCTCCGGGCCCGGGCGCCAGGCCTCGGGGAGCAGAGGCTCCTGGGACGCCCCAGGAGCTTAGCGCCGGCGCCGGCCCCCACGGGGCGCAGGGGCAGCCACCCGGAGCCCCGGGTCTGCAGGGTTGAGGTCGGGCACGTGGCGACGCCCCAGGGCCCAGGGCGGGCGGGGACCAGAGAGGCACCCCGGGTCCAAGGGATCAGCAGGGCTGGGGGCCAGGATGGAGGACTGTCCCTCCCCCACCCCGCGGTGTGTCCCCCTCACCCCCGGCTGCCCCCTCCTCCTGGCTTACGTGCCCTGGCCCCCAGGAAGAGTCCCCATGCATCCACATCCTCTTCCTCCTCCTCTCAGCAGGGAAGGGGCCGAGGGGAGAGGCGGGCAGCTCCCAGGGGAGAGGCTGGAATGCTGGGAGCCTGGGAACAGACCCTGCAGTCCCTGGGAAAGTCAGGCTGCGGGAATCCCACCCGCAGCCCCCTCCCCAGGAGGGGCCCCCCTGATGCGGGAGGCCCCAGCTCCCCAAGAGGGGACCCCTTGAGGGTGGCAGCCCCAACCTGGCGCGACCCCAGAGTTCAGTGGGCCAGCCGTGACGAAGGCAGGCCCCCGGCCGCCCTCCGCTTCCCCTGCCCGCTCCAGCACAATCCCCGCCATTGTGCCTCCCCGCCCCTCCCCGACCCCTCCCCTGGACCCCTGCACAATGGGGCCTTTGCAGCCTCCAGCACAGGGCGGCTGGAGATGCACTCCCGGCTTTCCAAGTTTAAAAAGAACCCCTCCCACCCCCCGGAGAACCACCCTCCTCGGCGCCCAGGGGTTCTGGGGTGCGCCTCTGCCCAGGCCTCCCCCTTCTTCCTCCTGCCCGGGGTCAGGTGCAAAGGACACGGCTGAGTCTGCGTCCGGCTGGGCGAGGGGCTGCTTCCCCCCATTCAATCTCTTCCCCCGTCTTCCACCCAGCCCCCCGGCATCCGGTTTCCTGGCCCGACGCTGTCCTTAGCAGCTACTGCCCCCCACCCTCCTCCCACCCTGTTTTTCACTCTCAGCACAATCTCCTCCCATCTTCCACCCGCATTCTGGCAAAACCTTCCAAAGACGCAGGCTGCGTCCCATCTTCTGGCCAGGCCAGGGGATTCCCCCAGCTTCCACAATTGCCACCCCCGCCTTCCATCCCCATCTCCTTCTCATCGCAGCTGCACACAAGTCTTTATCAGTTTCCTTCCTCCGCTCAGCCCACCCTTCTCACATCCTCTGGGTCACTGCCCCTTGGACAGAAGGGGGGACGTCCATTGTGCCCACTCTGCTAGAGTCGGGAGAGGTTTCCTAGGATCAACTCTCACCCCAGGGAGACCCCTGCACAGTGGGGCCCATCCTCCTGGTCCTTTTACGTCCCCCTCCACTGGGGCGGGGACCACGCAGGGTCCCCCACTCTTCTCCACTCTCCTAACAGTGACCTGAGAGGCCCACGCCCACCCCCTCACCCTGCCTGCTACCCGAGAGGCCCCGAGAGGCCCTGAGAGGGCATTCCACACTGCAGGGTCCTCTCACCCCCTGGGGGGTAAGGGGTGCAGCAGCATTCCTCCCCCTTCCTCCGGGAGAGAACCGAGACAAGGAATTGGGGCTCTGCTCTGGGGCTGCCTCGGCCTCGGCCTACCTCTGGACGAGGCTGCGGCCAAGCCCTTCCGTGCGCACGTGCCTCTGCTGGCCGCAAGAGCCGGAGCCGCCCTCCTGCTCTCCCCTTCGGGAAGTTCTGCCCCGGCCACCTTCTCTCTTTCCTGCTGCTGATGGAGCTTGATCCTCTGGCATCGCAGAGATGCTGCCCCGTACCCCTCTGCTCCCTCGTCGCTGCGCTCTGGCCTTCACTCCCCCTTTGTCCTGCTTTCCTTGCCCTCTGCACCCTCTCCGAGGTCCTGCGCTCTCTTTGGCTCATCACACCATCCCGAAGCTGCCCATCTCTTGCCCTCCACCACCCACCCCCACGCAGCTCCAACAGCCCTGGACCGCGGGCGTCCTTGCAGGCTGGTCTCGTGCTTGCGCGGTGGCCCGTGCGGGGAGGGGTCCCCCCTGGGCTCTCGCCTCATCGCCATCACTGCAGAGGCGCTCTTCCACCCCCACCCAGCCTCACTGCTCAGGACGGAAGAAGACTTCAGGACTGATTGTCCTTGGTGGTTGGCTGGCTTTGTTCTCAGACGGGAGAGAGGGCGAATAGATGAGTTAATGGAGTTAAGGGAAGGGAAGGGGGTGGGGGCAGGGAGGCCGAGCGCTGCCCGGCTCAGGCCTGCCAGGGCCGGCATCCCTCAGCCCTTCCCAGCCCTGCCTCTGCCCACCAGCGAGGGCGCCTCCCTTCCTCGCCGGGCCCTGGGCCAGTGCCTGCGCTCGCTCCGGGAGAGGGGGAGCCAGGGTCCTCCTCCTTGCTTGGGATGGAGACTAATGGACAGGGAGGAGGGGTCCGCGCGGCTCTGAAAGGCGAGGCCAATGTGGTTTGCTTGTCCCTGCGTCACGAACGCCACGCCAAGGCCTTCTCTCAGGTCACCTGCACGTCTCCCGCGTTTGCTGCCTCGCCCTGCTCCTCCCCCAGCCAGGCGGGCCTCACCCCAACTCCAGGCCAGCCCCCCCACTGACCCTCTCTGGTGAGACAGGCGCCATGCCCGTCCACCCCCACCCTGAGTCTCAGCTCAAGGGACCAGAAGACCCAGGGAAGGTCCCCCGATTTGGGAGGAAGGCTGCCTGCAGGGCGCCCTCACAGCGCCCCACATCTTGCTGTGCGGCGGGAAGCACTCAGGCAGAGCTTCGGGAAACCAGATTTGAATCCTATTCCCTGCTGCCTCCCCCACCCCCCACCCCGGCTGCCGAGCTCGATCAATGAGGTTGGGGCAGTGTGTGTGTGTGTGTGTGTGTCTGTCCCTCTCTGGTGTCCGGGGCGTGCAGCAGTGCTGCAGGGATTCTTTCAACCATCAGGAACAGCAACAGGTTTCCAAGCATCAGGCCATGGACCCTGTACTTACTAACTCTTTCTTCCTCCTTTCTTCAGGTGGGAGGAAACTGAGTCCCAGGCTAGGCTCAGCGAGTGAAGCGGGGAAAACATTTCTCCAGGTCTGGCCTGGGCCTGTGAATTCAAGCCCCTCCCTGCTTCCTCTAGGCAAAGATGCCTGGGCCGGAGCTCGGCTTTGCAGGGACAGCCTGCCAGGCGCCATCTCCACTCCCCAGCGCAGGTACCTCCGGGCCTGCGGGAGCTGGCACAGGGCTCTCCCCGCAAAGCTGCCAGGGCTGCCAGGCCATCGGTTCTGGGAAGCGACAGAGGCCAGCCCGACTGCTCTGTGGCAGGGGGTCGGAGGGGTAGAGGAGGGGGCGGGGAGCGGAGCCAGGATGGGAGGCCCCCCATGGGGACCTCAAGGCCGTGGTTCCTCTGCCTGGAAGTCCTCAGGGCTACGCTGGCCAATAGGGGTGGAGGCGGTGGGCACTGGCTCTGCCGGGGGGCGACTCTGGGCATCCGAGTCAGCTTTTGCCCGCTGCCGCCCCGCCCGGTCGTTCCGGCCCCGAGACACCTGTCACTGCCCCCATACCCTCCCCAGCGAGGGGCTGGGACCGCGGCTGCCGCCTCCCTCGCGGTGGCACGGGTCGGCGCGGCTCCCGGGCTCTCGGCGCTGGGGCCCGCCCCCTAGGGCTGCGGGGCGGAGGCGGGGGGCTGCGCGGGGCGGGGCGGCCGGCCGGGGCGCTCCAGCCCCCTCCCGCCCCCCTGACGTCAGCCCCCGGCCGCCGGGAGCGCCCTCACTTGACTCTCGCCCTCCGCCCGGGAAGCATGGAGCTGCCCGCGCTCGTCTGCGCCGTCCTGCTCGCCGCCTGCTGCTGCGGTCGCCGCGCCGCGGGTGAGTGAGCCGGGGGCTTCGGCAGCGGCCCGGGGGGCTTCGGCAGGGCGGCCCCGGGAGCAGAGCTCGCCGGGCGGCGGGGACCGGCCCTCGCGGCGGGCGGGCGCGCCTCCTGCCCGGCCCCGCGGCGGGCGCCCCGCGCGCGTGCAACTCCTGCGCGCAGCCCGTTTGCAGCCTCTCTCCTGGAGGAGCCGCGAGCAGGGCTGGGGAGGCGGGAAGAGGCTCCTGCGGGAGCGGCGAGGGGTGGAGCCTCGCATCCCCGGGCGCTGGGTGCTTACCCCGGGGGACCCGCAGCTGGAGCGCATCCCCGAATGCTGGGTTCCGCGCCCGCCTGTTGCTGGAAAGGCGGCTCTAGGCGGAGGGGGTGCGCCGCCCCTCCCCCTCCACCGGGCACCCAGCCAGGCTGGAGGTGAGCGAGAGGGGGGAGGCACGGCGGCTGCCCCCCCGTGCTGGGCGTTGGCAGGGGCTGCGGGGCGGTGTGGGTCGCCTGCGCCTCCTCGGGTGATTGGATCGCAGGTGGCAGAGACGAGGGATGGAGGATTCCCGGGGTGGGAGCGTCCCCGGACTCGTCTTGTCCCACTTCCCGCAGTGGGGCCACAGTCAGGTGGGAAGGGCGCCCCTGCGCCTCGGGTTTTTCTCTGGACCCGCCTGGTGACCGGTGCTCCTGGGTCCACGCTGCCCTTGTATGGCCTGCCGCGGTGTCGCGTGTTTCTCTTGGCTCCCTTTCCTGGGTCCCAGCCGCTGTCCGGCCTGCAGGGGGGAGGGCTGGGCAGTGCCCAGCTCCCTGGCCTCAGGCCCAGTGCCGACACCGCCCCTGGGGTACCCGGGTGGACTGTCTCCCAGGCCGACTTTATTTCTGGGGAAAGGGCTAAATCGGAGTCCGCAGCTGCAGTAGTTCCAGCCCCATCCTGCCCCGCTTTTCTAACTGGGGAAACTGAGGTAGGGACCTGAGGCTTCCGCTCTGGGGTGAGGACCGCTCCATCTGCCCTCCCTGTCAGGGAGCCAGTCTAGGGCAACAATCCAGGCACCCCAGAGTCCAGGCAGATGGTATTGGGTGACATCACCTCACAGGGCTGGCAGCACGCTGGCACCGCTGACGTAACTCCTGCCCATTGCCTGGACCTTGCCTTGACCCCTGGGGAGAAACTCTGACCCCTCCACACTCGCACGACTCCCGGGATGGGTCCCCTGGGCTTGTGTGAGGGAGTGTGAGCTGGAGCTTCTGGCCAGGGTTGGCCCACTGGGGGGGATTTGGGGAGGGGATCTGGAGGGCAGAGGGCAGGGTAGTGACGTCTTGCCCTGGGGAGTGGGGACACAAAGAGGCCTGTGTACCCGGGCCTGGCACATGCCTCGCATTCCCACACTCTGAGCTCACTCGGACAGAAGGGGACCTGGGAGGAAGGGGCGCTTCCTCCTGGCCCAGAGCCGGGGTCGCCCCTCCCGGCCAGCCTGATCCGGGAGCAGAGGGTCTCTGAGGACCAGGGATGGCCATCCCTAACTCCCGGGCCCTGGGGGAGGGCTGGCCCTGGCGGTGGGGGGCGCTGTGCCGGTTAGGAGGGGACAGGGCCCCCTTCAGCCCCTGGCAGCGGCAGGAGGAACAGCTGCGGCGAGCGGGCGCATGGGGAGGGATGGAGAGCAGCTGGAGCTGACGCAGCTGCGGGGGGCGTGCCGCCTCCCGCACCCCCAGGTGTGCCCGGAGAGGCGGAGCAGCCGGCGCCTGAGCTGGTGGAGGTGGAGGTGGGCGGCACGGCCCTCCTGCGGTGCGGCCCGTCCCACGCCCCCGGCAACCTCAGCCACGTCTCCTGGTTTTCCGTGAGTGCCCAGGCTGCCCAGGGGGCCGCTGGGTGGGGAGCCCTACCCCTCCTGCAGCCCCAGCGCCCTCACCTCTCCCCGCCGCCACCCCTCAGGTCCACAAGGAGAAGCCCACTCTCATCTTCCGCGTGCGCCAGGGCCAGGCCGAACCCGGGGAGTACCAGCACCGGCTCAGCCTGCAGGGCAGGGACGGCACCCTGGCCCTGGCCCACGTCACCCCCCACGATGAGCGCATCTTCCTGTGCCAGGGCAGGCGTCCTCGGCCTCAGGAGCATCGAATCCAGCTCCGAGTCTACAGTGAGCACCCTCTCCCCCCACGCCCCGCTTCCGGGTGGCGGCGAGCATGGCCGGTGGCGCCCCATGCCCCTCCTCGTTTCTCTTCCTTGTAGAAGCTCCCGAGGAGCCGAGCATCCAGCCCAATGCCGTGGGCATCTCGGTGAACAGTCTGGAGCCCGAGGAGGTGCGACGGGCCCGTGTGGCCAGGGGGCGGCTTGGCGGGGCCTGGGAGGCGGGGAGACTCACGGCCTGTCCTCCCCTTAGGTCGCTACCTGCGTGGGGCGGAACGGGTACCCGGTCCCTCAGGTCACCTGGTACAAGAACCGCCTGCCCCTGAAGGAGGAGAAGAACCGTGAGTTGCCCTCTGTGCCCTGGAGAGCCTTGCCCGTGGACGGGGACCACCCGGGAACCACCTTGCCTCTGATCTTCGCTTTTAACTTTTTTTCAAGTTACACAAGTGATGTTTAAAAATAGTCTCATGAGAATTTAAACTGTACAGAAAATAAGAATGAAAATTCCTTTCTGTCCCTTACCCCTCCCGGAAGTAACTTCTACTATCATTTAGTGTTTCTTCAAGCCTATTTCTGTGTATTTACTCACACACACATACGTAGATTTAGAAATATTTTAAAATCTGATCGGTGGTTCTCAACCCAGGATGATTTCTGTCCCACTCCCAACCCCCCCACACACCTCCTCTGGTGCATTTGGCAATGCTTGGAAACAGGTTTTGGTTGTTACAACTTGGGGGGAGGGTTGGCATTTAATGAGTTGAGGCCAGGGGTGCTGCTAAATGTCCTTCGATGACTAAGACAGCCCCGAACAACGAAGAACTATCTGGTCCAAAAGCGGTAGTGCCGAGGTTGAGAAACCCCGATACTGTATGGTATAATACCTCATTTTCTCCTTTCAGCAACGAGTCTTGGAAATCTTTCCAGGTCTATTTAGATATCTGCCTGGTTGCTTTGCCTCTCCTGCAGACTATTCCATAACTCATCCATGAATATATTGGTATATAATGAAGTCTACCCTTCCCCTTGCAGCACCCTTGGTACCGGTGCTGATGTGTAAACACGCCTCTAGGGTAAGGAGCAGTGAAAGCCCTCCCTCTCTCCCAGGGGTGCTCATTCAGTCGTCGCAGATCGTGGAGTCGAGCGGCTTGTACACCTTGCAGAGCGTCCTGAAGGCACAGCTGGTGAAGGAAGACAAAGACGCCCAGTTTTACTGTGAGCTCAGCTACCGGCTGCCCAGTGGGAACCACATGAAGGAATCCAGGGAAGTGACTGTCCCCGTTTTCTGTGAGTGCGGACCCATCTGTCTGTTCCTGAGGCTGGCAGAAATTCCTGCCAGCGCGCCCCCTGCCAGCCCAGGGCTCAGCTCTAGGGCTGAGGGCTGTCCCCGCTTTGCCTCCGCAGACCCGGCAGAAAAAGTGTGGCTGGAAGTGGCACCTGTGGGGATGCTCAAGGAGGGGGACCGTGTGGAAATCAGGTGTCTGGCGGATGGCAACCCCCCACCCCACTTCAGCATCAGCAAGAAGGTGGGGGGGAGCCCAGGCTGGGTGCCTCCAGGGGTGCAGGAGGGGTGGTGGGAGGAGCACGCGGCTCACCCCTTCACCCTGTCGCAGAACCACACAACCGGGGAGATGGAGGAAGAGAGCACCGACGAGGACGGGGTCCTGGTGCTGGAGCCCGCCCGCAAGGAGCACAGCGGGCTCTACGAGTGTCAGGGGCTGGACCTGGACACCATGCAGTCGCTCACAGCCAAGGAGAAGCTGCTGGTGAACTGTACGGGGCTGGGGCCCAGGACGGGGGGCCACAGGGAGCTCGGCCCGCCCCGCCTCGCCCAGGCTGACGCTCCCGTTGTGCCCCAGATGTGTCTGAAGTCCGGGTGAGTCCCCAAACTACCGACGTCAAGGAGGGCAGCAGCCTCAACCTGACCTGTCAGGCAGAGAGTAACCAGGCCCTCGAGTTCCAGTGGCTGAGAGAAAAGGTACCCAGGCCGGCCTGGGCCGGGGGGCCGGGGGCCGATGGGAGTGTGGGCCAGGGCTGGCAGCAGCTCGCTCCTTCCCAGCTCCCCTGACCCGTCCCTTACCCCAGACAGGCGAGGTGCTGGAAAAGGGGCCCACACTGCAGCTACCTCACCTGGAACGGGAGGCCGGGGGCGGCTACCTCTGCATGGCATCTGCGCCCGGTGTCCCCGGCCTGAACCGCACACAGCTGGTCAACGTGGCCGTTTACGGTGAGGCCCTCTGGGCGGAGACCAGGCGGTCCCTTGAAGCCACCTGGGGTGGCTGGCTTCATGCTCTTGGAGGAGAAAAAGGCAGCTGCTGCCCTGGGCTGCTCCAGAGGGCGGCGTGAGGCAGGCCCGCAGTGTGCTGCCTCGCCCTACCCTCGCCCTCCCTCGCCCAGGGTCCCCGTGGATGGCATCGAGGAAGAGGAAGCTGCGGGTGAAAGAGAACGAGGTGGTGAGTCTGTCCTGTGAGGCGTCAGGATATCCTCGGCCCAACATCTCCTGGAGCATCAACAGCACGGTGAGCGGCCCGCCCCGTCCTCCCGGCGCGCAGCTGCCCCGTCCCCGCCGCCGCCCCCTGAGCCGCGCTTCCTTCCTCACAGGCCCAGGAACAAGACAAGGACCCGCAGAGTGTCCTGAGCACCCTCAGTGTCCTGGTGACCCCGGAGCTGTTGAAGATGGGTGCCACATGTGAGGCCTCCAACTCCGAGGGCAGCAACACCACCGTCATCTCCCTGGAGCTGGGTAAGGGCCTGTGCGCTGCAGAGGGCGGCAGGGCGTGCCCAGGCGGGGCATCGGCGGGCGCGTCTCTAACCCCCTCCCTCTGCCTACCAGTCAACCTAACTACCCTCCCACCTGACTCCACCACCGCTGACCTCAGCCCCTCCACGCACCTCCGCACCTCCACTGTCAGTCCCCATGCCAGAGCCAATGGCACCTCCACAGGTAAGTCGGGCCTGGCAGGAGGACAGGGCCGGGCCAGGGCACCCTCCTTCTGCCCCGGCTGGCCCCAGGAGCCCTGTAGAGGAAGGTGAGTAGCGCCCCACCCACCCACCGTCGTCTGTCAGCCCTGGGCTGGGTGAGGTGGTGTGGGCAGCGTGGCAGCTGGGGGCAGGGAGTCACCTGGAGTATCTTTGGGGACAGAGAAGAAGCTGCCCGAGCCGGAAAGCAAGGGAGTGGTCATTGTGGCGGTGATCGTGTGCATCCTGGTGCTGGCCGTGCTGGGCGCTGTCCTCTATTTCCTCTACAAGAAGGGCAAGCTGCCTTGTGGGCGGTCAGGCAAACAAGAGATGTAAGCACGGTGCCCCCCGCCCCCCGCCTCGAGCTGCCCGGCCTGCTGCCTCCTCAGTGCCCACTCACCTTTGGGAGCAGGAGGGCCCTGGGTGTGGGTGCACCCGCTTTACTGCCCTCGGCCCAGCTTCCAGCACCTCTTCATTACCCACTTCCCTTCCCTGAGCCGGCCCCAGAGCACCTAAAGGCCCACCACACAGGCTGCCATCTTTCCCCCCGCGCCCCCCTTCCCCGGCCTCTCCCCAGTCGCCAACCTCTCGCCTCCCTCCCTCCTCCCAGCACACTGCCCCCGTCGCGTAAGAGCGAGATTGTAGTTGAAGTTAAGTCAGATAAGCTCCCAGAAGAGATGGGCCTCCTACAGGGCAGCAACGGTGACAAGAGGGCTCCAGCAGACCAGGTAGGAGGCAGTTCCTGTGGCCAGTGCCTGGCACATCTTCAGGGATTGGGGACCTCTGGGCTAGTGGGTCCTGATTGCCCAGCCCCCAAACACTAACTCTTCCTAGCCGTCCTCCTCCTTTGTTGGAGATAGGGAGCAGGCCCCACCTGCCGCCTTAGCACACCTACAGATGGTAAGGTGAGGCAAGCGGCGGAGGGACCCTGGAGACAGGGTAGCTCCCAAGGCCGAGAGCCAAGACCCGTCCCATCACCATCACCTTTTCCTGGATGGAGCTTTGGCTCAGGTCGCTAGGTGTGAAATGTGGGGCAGTCTCTCCTTGCTGGACCATACCATCCATTGCTTCTTCCCTCGAGGCTGCTGCACCTCGTTCATCAGCTTTCGCTTCAAGTCACTCCTCTGCCCTTTTAGCACTCACACCTTGAACTCAGGTCTCCAGCTCATGGTTGCCCTCTAACTTCTCTCCGACCATTTTTAGGGAGAGAAGTACATCGATCTGAGGCATTAGCCCATTGAATCACGCTGTGGTTCCTTCCCTGCCTGGGACAGTTCCTGCTCCCTGCTCGCTCTTCTCCCCAGCACTCAGGATGTGGCCAAAGCCTCGAAAGGCAAGAGAAGACCCTGCTCCAGCTCACCTGCAGACCCTTTTCAAAGGTCAAATGGGCAGGACCGGAGCCACCCTGAGAAGGCGCTTCCCTGGCGCTGAAGGTCCCTTTCTTTGGGGCCCAGCCCATCATTGACTGTCTCAGTTTGTTGAGTGTGGCTCATTCCCAAGGAGGGGGCCCTCAGCTTCCCAGGTGTGGGAGGAGAGTGCCTTACAGAATGTGTTATGGATGTAAAAATGCCCGTCTTCTACCAACAGGTGAATTAGGTAGACTGTCTATCTGAGCTGGTTTCCTGCCCCAAGGGCTGGCTTCAGTAATTCAGTTGAATCACTCAAGTGAAGATGCACTTGTCCCTGAGCCCTAGAGCCCAGGCCCCCATTCACTGCTAACCCCTGTTGCTCAGACTGGCCCTGGAGAGTACCCCAACATTATCGAGAAGCAGCTACAGTGCTGCTGCCGCCACCTTCCCGCCTACCTCTATGGGGCCCTCTTTGACACTCCTTTTCCTCAGCAGAAGCCAGGAACTGGTGTCCTTTCAAGGCATGCCAGGTGTATCCCATTGTCCCCTGCAGTGAGGAAACTGGGCGCTTCTGGATTTTCCAGTGTTAAGATAACTGAGCCTGAGCCCCCTGCATTCGTGTGGCTCCCATTGCCCTCTGAGGGGACTGCCTAAGACTGTGAGAGGTGGGGGTAGACAACAAGGGGAGGTTCAAACTGTCATTTGTGGGGACTAAAGCTACAGTTACATTAGCATTAGATTTCTGCAACCCTAGGAGAGAGGCCCAATGGGAGAAAGGTACTTAGGGATGAAAACCTGGGGCCTGGTTAGAGTTTTGGGGGGTATGTATGTGTGAGTGTGTGTGTGTACATATATACATATATATATATATATGGTCTTGTGTGTACATTTGCAAACTGTTTCTTTTTATATATATGTATGTGTGTGTGTGAACAATAAAGCTTAATTGTCCCAGAAACCTTACACTGCTTTTTATTCCTCATGGGTGCCCTGGGAACCTGAGGGCCTTCAGAATTGCAGCTTTGCGAAAGGACCACAAAATCCTTTGCACCTGGACCAAGGCAGGGAGCAAGGCCCTCTACCTCCAAGCAAATGTTCAAAACCCACCAGAGGACAAGCGTCCTCCTCAGCAAAGCCACCCGGCTCGAGGCAGAGCCTGGCAGGCTGTCAGCGAGGAGCCGTGGCCCCTTCTGTGCTTTCCTGTGACTTTGATTGCCCTCGAGGAGGCAGGACAGACCAGCGTGAAGAAGCGGCGGAGGCACCTGGCCCCCGAGCTACCTACCGTACACACCCTCCTCACACCCCTCCAATGAGCAGGAACAGCAATTCTGCTACAACAAAAGAAACTTTATTTAAAAATATTTTTTACAGACATGGGTGCTTGAAAAAGCTCTTTAGTTAACTGGGTATGGAAATGAAAAAATTAATAAATAACATTAGTATAACAGACCTCTAAACATCAATACATTGGGAAAACAAGGGACTTAAATGAGAATGAATTTTAAAGCTCTGCTATTCTCTGTAAGAATATTTACCTTCTGTTTTTTTTTTTTATTCTTTACAGATGAGATTGATTAAATACTGGTAATATAAATTCTTTTTATATTAATGACATTTTAAAATAGTCCATGAAAATTTCATCTAAGTTTTTGTTTTCTTTTTTAACACTGATATACAAATTGGGACATCACCCTGGAGAAAGCATCAAGTTCTCTCCGGCCCCACCCATGCCAAGAATTTCAAATTCCTGAATAAGGAGGACTTTAAAATAATTGTTCCTCTCTCCCAATTCTTTCTAAGTTAAAGGCAGGGAAGAAGGGAGAAAAGGGCAACAGCTAAGTCAAATGCCACTACAGAGGACACTTGGGTTTTTGCTGAAACGCAGGATGGCCACAATAGGGACGCCAGCCTTTCTTCCGGCAAGTGTTCCTTGCCGCATATCCCTGGGGACCTGGACCCTGCAGATGGCACTAGCTACTCTAAGTCTAAAATTTCAAATGAAAAGGAAGCCAAGTCTGAGGGAGAGGCAGGAGGTCAAGGGCAGTTTGGGATCCCACGAAAAGAAAGAAACGAACACCCCCCCAAGAGCGTTCATGCTACCATTTTCTAGGCAGTTTGGGCCATTAATATGAGGCTGGGAAACTTGCAATGGTACAGAGTATACCTAGAAGTCATGGAACAATCTGTCTCTTTTCCAGAGACAAAGTATTCATCCTGATAACCAAGACTCTGATTTGAAGCAATGAAATGATCGTCGGGTACAATGTCCTCTTCCAATTAAGCATCATCGCAGGGGAAGGGACCACTTCTCCAGCCGCAGAGAGCACTCCTTCCTCTCCCCTTGACTCTAGGGGCTAATGATACTCAAGGTAGAGGAGTAGGACTCTGGTATTTCCATATTAAGTCCTAAAATGCAGCCTGGGATACAGTGCTGCCTTAGAAAGGCACAAAATGTTTGGCGCTTTTTTTTTTTTCCAGTGTGCTAAAAATTGCTTTGTTTTGAAGAAAAAGATATATAAGGTTAAAAATCCCAAGTCACCACAGCCAGAAAGCAGATGTAGGAGGTACCGCAGAGCTGCCATGCGCCTAGCGCAAGTGTCAGCTGGAGGTCGGGCTTTCCCTTCAGAGCCAAGACACTACAGCAGTGCTGAGCAGCGAGGTGAGGAGGCATCCACTCACAGGCCTGGCGCCTGCAGGAGAGAGAGGCTACGCGAGAGCAAGCAGCGTTCTACAGACTCAGGAGCAGTTCTCTGACTGCCGTAAGAGGGGCCACCCTTGTCCATAAAGGGGTCAGGGGGAGGGAGGAGGAAACTGACACACAGGGCACATTACCACATACGTGAGGGCCGGGCACCCAGCCCCCGGGCCTGGCGTCAGCACAAGGCCTCAGGAGTTGCACACAGCATGCCTTGAGCAACGCTCCCCTCTGGCCTCCCGGTCTGGCTCAGAGTAGAAAGAGACCTTGTGAGAGGCAATGTGGAGCTTTCTTTTTTTTGGTTGAGTCAAGACTATGGAGCCAGGCAATCAGCTCTCTGATTTGTAAGGCTGCCAAGTCAGTAGGAGATCTGAGGTTGGCTTTCGGCTTTTGCTCTGCACAAACACAAGGAGTGGTCAGGCACATTTTTCTCAAGGGGACGGGCAGTCAGCCCTCCAAACAGCTATTAGTCAACAGCTGCCCCTTCAGCATGGTACTTTCTATCTGACTAGTCATAAGCCTCCCCATGTGGGGCTTGCTCTCCCCATCTCTTAGTCTTGTGCTGCTTTCTAGGACCAAGGAACACTCATAATCCCCCCTGAAATCAACCCCAATGTCCCAGGATGCTGTGAAGGCACATGGCACTGCTGTCCCCTTGCTCCTTAATTTTGGCACCTTGCCTAGAACATCAAATGTAAAGTATAATGGCCCCGTCTTCTTCATGTGCCTCGATGCATATCTTTGGAATATTAAGTTACTTCTCTGTATATCAAATTACTCTACCAGTTAAAAAGTTATAAGTAATTATGAAATGCCTTGCTAATTCATGACAGGCTCTAGGATGAAATACGAACAAAAGATTCAGGCAAGCAGAAGCCTGGTTAAAAAACAAACAAACGAAAGATAAAAGCTTTAATAAAGGACTAAAAAGAAAAATTATACAGGAAAACACAGGTATCCTACCTAAAGAACTCTTCAGTAAAACTCTATTCTAACCTGGAATCTTTATCTCATTTATATCCTATTAACTGTCCCAACTACTAAGAATGCTTCCTGGTTGTAGCAAAGTAGTTTCTGAGGTACCTCAAAGTCTTGCCTAAGAATACTACTGCAGAGCTCACCTCAGATACGAAAGAGCAAATGAAAGGACAAGGAGGCAGGTGGGGAGGAGACAGGCTATGGGCCCCTAAAATGATTCTATTTTCAGTGCTAAGTCTTGAAGAGAGCCCAGAACTCCACAGGCAGGGGCTCCAGTGGGATCTGTGGTCTCATCTCCAAGTAATATATGAAAGAAGGCTAAAAACCTGAGATTGTGTGAAGACTAAGAAATGCCACCCAAGAATAGATCAGTTCTGGAAGAGGAGAAACTGGCCCTAAAGAGGGACATAAGAAATCTTGGATGCCAAGACTGATAAAGGGAAGAAAAACAGGAAATAATAAGACAAGAAGATGGTGGCCAGAAGAAGTTCAGCCTAAGAATTTCCTCAATGTGGCAGACACTCTCCCAGGCCTGCCTGTGTACTCTCAAAAAAAAAGGCTGTACAATAGCAGTTTTACTACCAGCGGAGAAGTATTTTTAAAGTATCTATTCCTTTTTTCAGAACTTCCCCACTCCCTCCCCACCCAAAAGAGGGTGCTGCCGTTGCCCTGCTCATCACATGTCCCTGTGCCTCCCTGGCAAGGCTGACTGGCCAGGGGTAGGCCTACCTGGGCTGATCGTATTCTTCCTTGAGGATATGCATTAAGAGGAACTGGGAATCTGTTAATAGTAATCCCGGAGCTAGAAGGTCATATAGACTTGAGGACCAGGGTGCCTGTTTTGAGGCTATCATGCTGATAAACAGGCTGAGAAGCCAAGAAGATCTGCTAGGAGCAAAGTGCTATAGTTCCAATTACACACAAATAACTGTACTTCCTATTCTAAGTTCTCTGAAACACCTGCGTCCTTATAATGATTCCTTACTTTGTTTAGCTTGAGTAGTTGTGTTCATTGTATTGAAAGGATCCCTAATTAGGATAGCCAAAGATAACAACTTTTTAAATTTCTTCCACTAACCACTGAAAAGAACTATCCTCTTCCATTAATTACATGGCTATATGCATTTCTAAAGGAAGACTACTGTGTAGACTTAGCTCAAAGTAGTAATAATAATGCTTTAAGCCAAGTTAGAATACTTTAGATTGAATTCCTAAAGCCTTATGGTTTAGGAGAATGATGATGTATTGATTTTGATACTCAGTTCTAGGGTCTAAGCTCTCTACTCTGGGAGGTGAGAACTGACTGAATTCATCTATTTACTATCTGGCTCTTGGGAAACCAAACAACTTGGTTGGTTGAAGATCAGGACCCACAGACAGGTGCCCATCTCTTCCCTATACCTTCAGCCCTTCTAAGACATACAAATAGCTGCAAAGCTGTTGAGAGACTAGAAGACAGATTCCAAGACCTTTTGGCAGGTCCCAAAAGGGTGATAAGGAGACCTTCCCCACAAAGGTTAAGAGCACAAGCAGGTCAGTAAAAAGATCAAGGAAGGCACTAGATTGGCAAGGAGGTTGTAGGCAGATAAGCTTTGCTTAAACATTTAACTGTCTGTTGAGACTTAACACCAAGAAATCCCCTAGACATTAATCATCAAAGCTAGAGGAAAACAATAGGGATTAATGGAAGAGTCTTGAACTGATTTTTGGTTAAAAAAAAAAAAAAAAAAGAACAAGTCTACATTAAATTGCCATGAATATAAATTGCACAATTTTACTGAGAAGAGCTATTTTAGGGCCAATTGCAAGTACCCAAGTACAATCCCCCAACACCAGGAAACCACCAGGTGGCGGCAGGGAAGAACACAGAGCTGACCCTTCTGGGACTTGGTAAACATCAGCATCTGCTGAATGAACAAACTAGCTGTTACAGCCAGGCCAACGGCCAGAATACCATTATTCACCAGGCAGTGATCATTCCAGACTCAGAAAGGCCGGCAGCAAAAAGGGGGCTTACAAGCAATTTGAGAAGCAGGTCTAAACCTTCTCACCTTCATGATGCAAGGGAGGAGAATATTCTGTGTGAAAACCACTGCTGAGCACCTACACAAAAGACCAGATTTTGTTAATGGTGCTGTGTGCTACAAAAATTTTATTTGTAATTTTGCTGCTTGAACCATAAAATATATTTTCCTTTTCTTTAGAGGAAATGAATATTTTAAGTCTGGGAAGAAGAGGCTCTTCCTTCCCCAAAAGCGCATTTCAATCCACAAAAGAGCTAAATGAAAATACTAGACTACTAGTAGAATCCTACATTCCTGACCCTGGTAATGAGAGTCTGTATGATAAGAAGAGAAAGAACAGAGAATGGCAGAATATATAGAGTGGGCTCGGGGGGGAGAGAGGTCTAGTGGAAGAGAATGGCCACCCACAGGGATGGATCACTACTGACATATATATTAACAGATATATGCTGAGATGATAAACTGCCAAATCTATTATTTAACTGAAGGGAGGTATATCACAGAGCCCACAGGTTTGTTCGTTTGTTGTTTTTTGTTGTTGTTGTTGTTTTTCCTTTCCCACTTTAAGAACCCTTTACTTCAGTAGAAAAAATAATGGAGGGGTGGGGGGGGTGGGGGGGGTGTCCAGCCCTGGTAGCTGATTAGGTACTACAAAGCAGCTACCCAGCAATGAGGCAGACTATGCAATCCAGGGCAGACATAGGGAGAAGAGGAAATTTGGTTCAATAAAATAGTCTAAGCAATTGAGAAAACATCAAAGTGTCTTTCTGTTTTGTTTGTTTGTTTTACCTTATCAATCTTGATATAGTTAACAGCAGAAGAAACATTTGTGATTAGGAGGGTTAAAGGGGATGGGTTTTCCAAAAATGGCAAAACTCAAAGATAAAGCCTGTTTACAAAGGAACAATTTTAGTGCATTTCAGAACAGAATCAAAGGATTAAAAAACTGCCATACAAATGGAGGAGGAAGAACATGTTAGAGGTGCCTTCAACAGAGGAAAATATAAAAAATTAAAAATTTGGAAATATACTGAAAACAAGAGCCATGCAAATACTTTCCTAAGGCTGCTTGGAAATCTCAGGGTTGGGCCCAGGCATGTCCTCAGGGCAACCAGTCAAAGAGAAATGGCTTAGAACAATCTAGAACCCTGACTACCTGCAGACACGCATCTGAACAGCTCAGATTTGCTCTTCCAGGCTAACAAGTATGCCAATTCATGGTGCACATGTTCAGCACAGGCGCCTGGCATCTCAGTGCTGACCCAAAGAGCCACTCAGGAAAGGAAAGGAAAGGGAAGGGAAGGATGGCTTTGCCCTTAGCTGAGACAAGAACAAGCATCTCCAAAGAGTGAAACTGAGAACGCACCAGAAAGGTGGGACCAGCAACAGCCAGCCTGCCAGTGCTCTTCTCTCTTCGTGGAGCTTCAGACTATGGAAGTGACTACAGACCAGGAAAACTTCAGGCACTCCACTGGCTTTTAGAAGTAGGTGGTAGTTGACTCCTTCCTCTTTCCTGGCCACTTTCTCCCTCCCACACCTGATGGTGGGCTATGTTGTTCTCTGCAGTGTAGATGCTACGTAACCCCAGCAAATCAGCAAAAGGTCCTGCTCTGTCTACCCTGGGAATGTAAATGGACTTTGAGGCAAGAGGATAAAACCTCAAAAGACCATTCGGAAGTAGCAGAAAGCCAAGAGAAGAGCTAGAAAAAGTTAATTTTAACAGTGATAAGACTGGAAAGAAACAGAGATCTAAGACGGGTCATTTCTGTTTGGCCCTGAAGACAAAGGCATGATTAAGATTTTGGGAAAGGTAGATTTATCAAAGAGCAGGTCTGGTTTAGACGAGGAGGAAGGTTATGCACTGCTAGGGAAGGCGGCAGAAGACTCTGGACAGAGGCCTAACAGAACCTGAGGGATCATTTAGCAGTATCTAAGGAAACAGAACAGCCCTTCTCCAAACTAGACTCTGTTTATTTTATGAACCTGCAAATTGCACAAACTGCCAATCTTGTCACATACTGTCACTGACTGGAGTAAAGAAATTTATTACACCACCTGATGCCTAATAGAGAACATAGTAGCTAAAGAAAGTCCCAGGCCTGAGGTAAAGAGGAAAAGGGAAGGCAAGGAGGGAGGAGACGTTACATTCCTAAAGCCACAGGCACAAGAGAAAGCCAAGTCATCAGGTGGCACCCATTCAGGAAAGGTGCCAGTTATCAGTAAAATGCTATGCGACCAAGCGTGGTACCCCCATCCTTAAAGGGCAAAGAAAGAGTCACTTCTGAAAGTATAACCTGGCTCATGTTTATAGGGAGACACCCATATCAGCTGAAATTAATTTACTGGGGAGAAAAACTGACAAACTCTTATTGTCTATTTTGTGTACTTCATGTGTAACAACATAATAACGTAAAGAGCGGGTGACTCAAGCTTCCTAAAAGCTTCAGGGTATCCAGGCCAGAAAGCCATCCTGGAAACAAATGTTCTTCCCTTCCCATTAAATAGAAAACTTCTTGACCTACATCAGAACACATATCTGGCACCAAGGCAATTGACTCCCACAGATAATTTTCTGGGGAGGGCATGGAATGTATTTGAAGGCCTCTATCTCAAATCAGTCATTACATAATTAGGATAATTAAAATATCTTATTTTAACAAATTTAATATTCTATAGAAACAGTGCTTTGGAGTGACCAGTGTTAGCTGCTAGTATCAAACATAGTAATGATATAGCAACAATACTTTTTTCCCCATCTATCTACCAAACAAACCAACATGACCACACAAAATTAAGAACATTCTCTAAGCTGCTTGGCCTCAGTAAGGCTGTTCATAGCAAGCCCACTGCCAATGACAGAACACCAAGGAGAGGAAAGAGGAGGAGAAAGGAGGAGGTAGGGGAAAGGACAGAGGGAGGGTGTTCTAAAAATACAAGACTTCAGCTATGCACATGATAATCCAAGCCAAAGGGGAAGGCTGAAATTGTATTACACACTAGGGTTGGGAATAATACCACAGTAGACAGAAATCTTTCAAAGATTTCTTCTTAAACCTCTTGTGCTAATTCCCTGCTGGGATTAACACGGACAGCAAGTTAATCTCATAATCACAGGACACGCACACACACGCACACACACAAGGCCCCATCCTCCACCCTGGAGGGTCGTAAGTCCTCAACTAGGATTTACAGCACAATTCTTGTCCTACTGCTTTCTGGACTGTTCCCCAGGTAGGATGAGCTACACTACCATGTAATAAAAACCCACGCTCTCTCTAAATGGGGATTGAAGGACATCTTCAAATGCACTCTCAAACAAAATAAGAAAACATACTAGCTGCTCCATTTCCATTCCATTCCTTTGAAATCCTGGAACCACAGATGTGATGTCCCACAGATAGGGCAAAACTTCACTGTGAAGTCTCCAAAGGAGCCCCTGCCCGAGTAAGAGCTCCCAGCACACTGGTCCTCTAAAGCTGTGGCAAGGTGATGTGCTAGGTGGCTACGTGGGCAGGAGAAGAAATAGAAACAAATTCCCGGAGGATATTTTTGGCCATTTCAATGTTGTTGTGGGCGATGACCAAAGCTTTCTGAATATCCTGGTAGGAGTATCCCTGACTCATGAGGTTCTCAATCTCACTGGAGAGCTGAGGCGAGGTGGTGGTGGCAGCAGGAGTGGTGGCAGCACCACCACCCTGCTGGCAGCTACCTGCTTTGCGTTCAGAGTTGATTCTGCGAGGGAATGGTTTGGGGGGCCTCTCAGGAACTTGGGAACCCTCAGTGAAGTCTAGGAAAAATAAGAAAGAAAATATTTGCAAATGTGGGGAAAGTCTTCACTTAATGGAAACAATAATAATAATGTGCTAATATCAAGATGTCATTACTGACCTACTGTTGATCAGGTACATGTGCTCTTCATTAAAAAGGCTCGATTTTACAATTTAAGGATCTTAGTATATAGCCTCCTCCTCCTCCTCAAAGTACGAGCAACCTTCTAAATATACCATGCACCTGTTCTACTAACAATAACCACTGCTATCATAAGCATATAACATCTGCATTTGCATCTTGCTTTACACTTGGAAATTAGTTTTCATACACATTAACGACTTCATTTTTTTTTAATTTTGAGGGGGCCGGAGAAGATACTAAACTTCTCCTTTTACAAACAGGGACACAAATAAGCTTAAAGTGCAGTGAAGAAGCATTAACCAAGGCAGGGTGGGTGGGGATCACCGGCTGTTTGGGCAACTGGTTGCTTTCTATCTTTTTCACCGGCTGTCCTGAGGGCTGTCTTCAATTTCCAGAGTGAAAGCAACCCCACCAGCAGGTCACAGGTGCAAGAAGAGCAGCTCTTGACAGTCAAGGCCCAAATGCAGGCTGGCACCAGGCCCATTCAGGGTGCTTTCCAGAGCCAGCATGCCTCCTTCCCAATGGGCTAGGGGCCAGAAGTCTGGAAAGTGTGCTCTGAACCATCAAGCTGAATTACCACGGTAATAATGCACATCCGGAAGAGCTGGAAATCCTGCCCACCCCAAGTCATAATTTAAGGAACAACCTTAAGTCCAAGTAGGGCAAAATCCTGATGAGTCTGGCAACAGTTTAACTTCCTAATTTGGGAACTAAGACCAGCTTTCCTCCCATTTAGACACAAATTTGAGTCTACTCCTTCCCTCTACTGCCTCATTGCCACTAGGGGGCATCTATGTTTCAGTATAAACCAGGAGCCACACAGCAAATCAGAACAAACGCCAGGTAAGCTTGGGGACATTGTCACTCACTTGTGGGATCACCATCCAGAGACAACCAGGCCAAGGATGAGCTGGCATTAGAGATATCTGAGAGAGTTCGGCGGGCCAGCACTACTGGCACAGGCGGCTTAGGGACATCATATCCATCATCCTCATTTTCTGATTCCTCAGGAACAGTGTTGGCATGAGCTGCAGCCAAATTCCCTTCACCTAGAGAAAAGTTTGTGAAGTTATTCCTCAATTTCTTCTGGGAACACATTTCAGTATAGAAGTATCCATTCATTCGTGCATGTGTAAATTCATTTATGCCAGTCAGCAAACCATTACTAATGTCTACTTTGGGCAAAACACCACACAAGGCCCTGAGGGTAGAAGTAACAGAGGGAAAGGAAAACTGGGACCAACGCTGCAGTGCTCTCTCTTGAACATGTCAAGGGCTACGCTTGTCAGGGCAAACAGTGACTGAAGCCAAAGATCAAGTGCCATTTTTTTTTAAGGAGGTACAAGGGACTGAACCCAGGACCTTGTACATGGGAAGCAGGCACTCAACCACTGAGCCACACCCGCTCCCCAATGAGAGTTGGTTTTTTCATTTGTTTTTAGGAGGACCTGGGGATCAAACCTGGGACCTTGTACATGGGAGGCAGGCACTCAACCACTTGAGCAACATCGGCTCCCCTCAAATGTCATTTATTTTAATTTTTAAAAGATTTTATTTATTGCTCCCCACCCCCTTGTTGTCTACACTTGCTGTGTCTGTTCATCTTCCTTGTTTCTCTAGGAGGTGCCGGGAGCTGAATCTGGGACCTCTGATGTGGGAGGGAGGTACCAAATCGTCAAGTGCCATTTAATAGCACTCATTAAATATTTCTGCCTGCGTTTCACCTCAGAAGACCAGCCAAAGGGCCCTGTGAACTTTCAACCTGGTAAGCTAGATAATGTGGGAATTGAATATTCACCACCTAACACACCAAAGAATTTCATTAATGCTAAAATGCAAAAGGAGTAAAAGGGAGCTGTCACCATTGCAGCTGTAACATGAGTCTCCAGTAAGTAGCAGAACGGCTTCTTACCAAAGGTACTGCTCTCTGCAACAGATGACGTCTGGGACTGAATATTATACATTGCTTCATATGTACAGCTGTCAATCTGCTGGTCACAATCACATGCTCTGAAGAGGAAGGAAAGTGGCATAATGATCTTCAGAAACCAGACTCTGTTATCTGCAAACCTGTAAGACTCCTCTATTTACATCTACTCTAGACCCCAATTCTAGCAAAATAACACATTCTCCTTTTGCCAGTATTATTAATAAGTATCTTAAGTGTGAATTTTAGGGGTTATATATATCTTTCTGCTTTAATTATGGCTAAAATATACTGTGCAGGCAGTTAAGCCAAGCAGGTGAGTGATGTCAATTATTCATATTCATATAATTCATATGAATTATTCATATAAAGGCTTTTGATCCAAATCAGGAGTGTTGTGAACCTACCGAGAACTCTGAGCTGATTCCAAAGGCCGTTTCGGTTCTGGCTTTTGAAGTCCCAGAGGCCTAGAGGAGGGGGTCATATACTCCGTGTCCTCCTCATTTTCACACTGCTCCCCAGGTGGCAGCTTTGGCACGGGAAGAGGTCTGGAAGAAGAACAAAAAAACAAAAAAGAAAAAAAAATTGAAGAATCAACAAACTAGAAAACTTTCAAGTATGAAACAACTGGCTTCAAAACAGACCACAAGTCAAATTTGACACAGCAAAATATGTGCCATGCAGCTCAAGGTAGGTAACTACCATAAAGCACACTAATTCCAACTGTCACCTCTGCTTCAGCACCGGTTATTACGCTGGAGATGTATCTCACTGGGGTAGGTATTTGACACCATTTAGTCCCAATCCCAAACTTTTAAGTTTCATTATAGAGTCCCAGTACTAGAGCTAGAATCCTAGTTTAGCTTTTCCCCCACTAGGTATGAAACAAGAAACACCAGGGGGCTTTCTGACATATGCTAGTAATGTATACCAAATTCCAGATATAAAATATTTGTATGACTTAAAAAAAAATAGCATGTCAAAAACTTTCTCACAGGTTATCTCAAAGTATAAACACTTTTTATCCTCATTTTATATGTGAAAAATATGAAATAAAGAGAAGATACAGTGACTTGGCATTTAGCTTCAATTCTGGGACTTAATCCCAGATCTTCTGACTCGCACTTAAGAATCTTGCTGTTATACCCATACATACTGTCACCCAAAGGCTTTTGAAAACAAGACTTCTTCTGCTGCCCCACATCCTGAAACTAGACAAAAACCCAAAACAACCAATTGTATGAGGGATAAAACCAAATACCACCCCATCAACACACCACCAACAGGAAACAAAATTGCTTCTGGAAGTGCAAATTTATAAGTTTCTCCTCCCATCCCCTTTATACTTTTGCATATTCTTAATACTCTACAAGGAGCATCTATTTTCTTTCTATCTGTCTGTCTATCTATCTATCCCTTCCCCTCCTCCCACCCTGCTGTTTTTGCTGTCTGTGTTGTCTTTTTTTCTCATCTTCTCTCCTCTAGGATGCACCGGGATTGGATCCTGGAGACCTCTGATGGGGAGAGAGGTTCCTTGTCAGTTGCGCCACCTCAGTTCCTGGTTTCTGCTGCGCTTTACCCTGACTCTCCCCTTGTCTCTCTTTTTTTGATGCATCATCATCTTGCTGCATGACTCACTTGCGCAGGGCACTGGCCCACCACGTGGGCACTTGCGTGGGTACTGGCTTGCCACACGGACATGCTTTCTCTTCTTCTTTTTCACCAGGAGGCCCCAGGGATTGAACCCAGGTCCTCTGATATGGTAGGCGGAAGCTCTGTCACTTGAGCCACATCCACTTCCCAGGAGCACCTACTTTTTATTGCATTTATTTGTCTATGTTTATCTAATGTCTATAAAGCAATAAATACACCCTTGTTATTAAATTAAACACTTAAATGCTACAGAAAGTTAACACAGAACATGGTAGTCCACTGTTATGTGTCAAAAATCTTTAAATTTTTTTATGTCTACGTATTTTTATAATTTAAAAATCACCCATGTGTATACATTTGTTAAAACTCAGCAAATTTCTACAAGATTTCTACAGTTCATTGTCTGTAAATTTTACATCAAAAGAACACTGAAACTACAAATACAAGGATGTACTTTCATGAGCTAGAACAAATATATGGCACTATTACAACATGGCAAGAACATGGTGTTGCATGGGAGAATACAATTAATGTAACTTATGGACTACAGTTGTAATATTCTTGCATCAGTGTCAAAGAAGGTACTATATCGATGCTAAGGGTCAATAATGGGGGGAGGGTATGGGACTTTTTCTTTTGGACTAAGGAAAATCTTCAAAATTTTACGGAATAGCTATGACTCCACAATTCTGTGATGAAAGTGAGAGCCACTGAGTGTACACTTTGTACAGACAGACAAGGCATGGGACTGTATAAACATAGTGAATCATGGTGGATGATGGACTGCGGTTAACAATACAAATATGAAAGTGTTCTCTCATGAACTACAACATGGTGTTAAAACAAGGGGTGTATGGGAAAACACTACCAAATGTAAGTTATAGGCCATAGTTAGTGGCATCATGCTGATGATGTTTTTTATAATCTGTAACAAATGCTCCACAACAATGCAAGGTGTTGGTAGAGAGGTGATGTATGGGAACTCTGCACATCATGCATGATTGTTCTGGAAGCTCACAACTTCTCTAAGAAAAATAGATTTGTTTGAAAAGCAAACACTGAAACAAGTATGAAACTTTACTTAATGATATGCATATATACATTTTGAGGCATAAATGTAGTGGTGCCTGTAATTTACTTTTTGAAATGCATCAAAAAAATTATAGTCGGGGAGCGAATGTAGCTCAAGTGGTTGAGCATCTGCTTCCCATATACTAGGTCCTGGGTTTGATTCCCAGTACCTCCTAAAAACAAAACAAACATACCAAAAAAAGAACCACACAACTCTCCCTGTGGAGTGGATGTAGCTCAGTGGTTGAGCACCTGCTCTCCATGTAAAAAAAAATTTACAATGGATTAATGAATGGGTAGAAGTATAACTAGATATGAACCAACGTGTAATAAAACAAGTGTAATAAAATGTTAATAGTAGTTATCTAGGTGGTTAATATATTAGTGTCCACGTAAAAGACTTTCAACTTTGTTTAAAAATTTTCAAGAAAAAATGCCAAGTGTTGGTAAAGGTGTAAAGAAATGGATCCTTTCCTATAAAACTGTAGAAATAAGAAATAAGATAACTAACAAAATGATGATGGACAACCCCCATCCACACCATGCCCTCTCAAAAAAAGAGTATCTACAACTGCAAGCAAAACAGTTCCTTCCATCTGCCTCAACAGATCTAACCCTCCTCTCAGTCTGAAGCAGGGCAAGCATCACCATCCCCAAATCCTCAAGACTGAGGAATGAACAAACATAGGAGGGAAATGCAACCATGGACCAAAGTAAACTTACTATCAAGGAAGAACTTGTAACATTGATATAAAGATAGTGGTTGACAGAGTTTCTGTGGGGAGGGAGAGAAAAGAGCAGGTGGAACATAGGGCATTTTTAGGGCACTGGAATTGTTCTGCGTGATATTGCAATGATAGATACAGGCCATTACACATTTTGTCAAATCCCATAAAACTGTACTGTCAAAAGTGTAAACTGTAATGTAAACTACAGACTTTGGTATAAAAAAAATTTGTGTAACTTTTCTGGAGTACAATTCAAAGAAAGTATTAAGCCAAATGAATACACTCTGTACTCAGAAATTCCATTTCTAAAAATTTCCCTTCAGGAAACAACCAAGAATATTCACTAGAGCATTATTTTTAGTAGTGAAAAAATAGGCAACAACATAAATATCCAAAAATAATGTCCTGAATAAACAGTTTTGGAACACACATACAGCAATATATCCAAAGTCAATAAAACCGTGTCCCTCAGTGTCTCAAAGGTTCCAGGCAGGAGCCTCAGAGGTCTACTTCTGCTTTCATTGGAGAATGTCTGTTCTTATCTATTTTACATTTAAATCAGTTTCAATGCTTTACAATCAGTTTACAATAATTTGAAATGATGTGAAAAATCAATATAGTAGTTGGGAAGCAGTTGTGGCTCAATCGATTGGGCTCCTGTCTACCATATGGGAGGCCCTCGGTTCTTGTCCCAGGGCCTCCTTGTGAAGGCAAGTTGGCCCACACGCCACAGAGAGCAGACGGCCCACACGCTGCAGAAAGCAGACACCGCAAGATGACACAACAAAAGGGAGACAAACAGACACAGAAAGAATGCACAGCGAATGGACACAGAGAGGAGACAGCAAGCAAGCTGTAAGGGGGTGGGAAAAATAAAATAAAATAAATATTTTTTAAAAATCAATGTAGTAGAAGACTATGTAATGACATGGGAAGATGTTCAAGATATTACTAGTGAAAAACTGCACAAGCAATATGATTTTATACACCTAAGAAGGGCAGTGAACATAAATCAAACTGCTAGCAACGACTGTCTGACTCTAGACAGCAGGAGTATTGATAACTTTTATTTTAGTGTTGCTCATCTGGGTTTTCTAAGTGTTCTTTAATTAACATGTTTTACTTTGATAAAGAGGAAATGGTCATTAAAAGGACAATCAGGATAATTTTAATTGTAATTCTGTTGTTGATATTAATAAAAATACAAAACCATTACCTCTCTCTCATAGAGCATTTTGGCAATATATACCTTAAAAGCATTCACACCCTTGTGTCACAGTAATTGTACTTCCTAAATCTATTCTATCTTTGGTTGCATCTCTGGTTATGTGCAAGGATGTTCACTGAAACTTTATCATAGTGAAAACTTTTAAAATAAAATAAATGTCCAACAACAGAGGAATGGTACAACCCAATTTCATTAAAAATTTTTTATCTAGAAACATATATACCCTACATATGCTTATAACCATGGCCAAGTAATAAGTATCATTTAATCTTCTACCTATAAAGTACAACTCTAAAAAGCTGGATAAAATAAGGCCAATGGAGAGCAATCAGGCAGTCAGTACTCAAGAGGCCAAGATTGCAGAAAGAAGGAAAATACATTCAAGTGAATCCTTCCTTAGGTGTTCTGAATTTGGGATATGAGGTAGTCTCAATGAGCTAGGGAGAGAGAATTTGGGGTACCATGATGACTAAGATACGAGAGGCTAAAAATCCTGGAGGAGGGAGTGGCAGAGAAGTGGACCTGAAATTCTGCCTGCAATTTCCCCTACAGGTATTGCTAATTCCTAAACTGTGTATGCACCAGGCTAGATTCTGAGAAACTAAGCAGAAAGTAACTAAAGAGCTGAGCAGATATTTGACCATCTTGCCACGCTGAAGAGACAGAGTTGGAGTAATCAGATAGGGCCTTTAAAATAACTATTTTATGGTTCAATAAAGAAGGGGAGAGGGGGAGGATAGGGAATTCTGTTAGAGAACTGGACTCAATAAGCAAAAAAATCACACTAGAACCTAAACCATAATAAATTCTAGAACCTGAAAACATAATGTTTAAAAATAAGAATTCAATAGATGGATTTAAAGACAGATTAAAAACAGCAAAAGGGAAGAATATGGAACTGGAATATAGTAGAAACTATTCAAATTGAAGTAAAGAGAGAAAAAATAATGGAAAATACAAAATCAAGAAGAGGAGAAAAAGAGACTGCCTTCTTCACTAGTTTAAGAAATACTAGTTGAGAATTTTCTCAAACTGATAAAAAACATCAAGTAACAAATTCAATAAACTCTACAAACCTTAAGAAGGATAAAAACAAAGAAAATCACCCAAGAATGTAATTAAAACTGCTAGAAACCAAAGACAAAGAGATCTTACAAGTAGCCAGAAAAGAGCCATTACCTTCAAAGGAGCAGCATTAAGACTTCTCAGTCTTAATTTCTCAGTCTTATTTCTCAACAGAAACAATGGAAATCAGAAGACAGTGGAATGATATTTTCCAAGTGCTAAATAAAAGTGTTAAAATAAGTCCAGTTCAGAATGCAATATCCTTTTTAAAAAAATGATAGTCAAACAAAAATTGAGAAAATCCACTAACAGGATATACACTAGAAAAAAAGTTCTTCGGGCAGAGGGAAAATGATTCCAGATGGAAGCATGGCAAAACAGGAAGGAATGAGGAGCACTAGAGAGGATAAATATGTGGGAAATTTAAATGCCCAGAAAGTGTTAGGAGGCACTGACTTAAGAAAGATTCTAAGTCAAGGATACACGTTGGGGTAAGCAAATGTGGTTCAAGCAATTGGGCTCCCGTCCACCATATAGGAGATCCAGGATTCAATGCCCAGGGTCTCCTTGTGAAGGCAAGCTGGCCAGTGTGGTGAGCTGGCCCATGTGGAGTGCTGGCCTGCTCAGAGTGCTGGCCTGCACAAAGTGCTGCCCTGCACAGGAATGCTGCCATGTACAGGAGTGCTGGCCCATGCAGAGAGCTGGCATAGCAAGATGACGCAACAAAAAGAGACACAAAGGTGAGATAATAGGAGATGCAGCAGATCAGGGAGCTGAGGTGGCACAAGAGAATGACTGCCTCTCCCCCACTCTGGAAGGTGCCAGGATTGGTTCCCAGAGCTGCCTAATGAGAATACAAGAAGACACAGAAGAACATACAGCGAGTGGACACAGAGAGCAGACAATGGGGGAGGCGCAGGGAATAAACCAATAAATCTTTAAGAAAAAAAAAAGGATACATGTTGGAATCTCTAGGTTAACTATTAAAATAATAACAAAAGGGATGAACTGGTATAATGACTATTTCGTTAATCCAAAAGAAAGCAAGAAAGGAGAAAAAATGAACAAAGAAAAGATGGGGAAAATGGGGGAAAAGAGTAGGACCAAACACTCTAATTATTATAAAACAAAAGAATACCAAACTGGACTTAAGAAAAATACAAACAAGTCTATGCTGCTTACAAGAGACATACCTTTAGAAGGACATGGAAAAGTTGAGCATGAAAGGGTAGAAAAAGATATGCAAACATTAACTATTAGCTGACAAAGCCATATTAATGTAAGACAAAAGAGACTTAAGGTAGGTAAGAAGCAGAACTAGAGAGTATCTGGGACATTTCACACACAAAAAAAACCCCTTACCTTCTGTTTGGGTGATGGAAAAATTTTGGTAATGGATGGTTAGTGATGGTAGCACAACACTGTAAATGTAATTAACACCTCTGACTTGTATTCTTGAAAGTGGTTAAAATGGGAAATATCTTGTACATGTTACCGTAATAGACTTTTTAAAAAAAGTTCATACCATTTAGTGTCAATAACCTTAAATTTCTTTTTTTTTTTAAAGAATTTATTTTATTTATTTCTCTCCCCTTTACCCCCATTTGCTGTGTGTTCTTCTGCATCCACTTGCATTGTCAGGTGGCACCAGGAAACTGCGTCTTTCTTTTGTTGCGTCATCTTGCTGTGTCAGCTCTGTGTATGTGTGGCACCACTCCTGGGTGGGTTGCACTTTTTTTCATGCGGCGTGGCTCTCCTTGGGGCACAACTCCTTGCACTTGTGGCACCCCTATGCGGGGGCGCCCTTGCATGGCACGGCACTCCTTGCGTGCAGGAGCACTGCACGTGGGCTAGATTACCACATGGGTCAAGAGGCCCTGGGTATCAAACCCTGGACCCTCCATATGGTAGGCGGATGCTCTATCAGTTGAGCCACGTCTGCTTCCCAACCCTAAATTTCTATGTATCCTAATCACAAAGGCTAAATACATATACAACACAAATGGACAGAACTAAAAGAAAAAAAGAGAAATCCTCAATTATAGAGGGAAAATTTAACACACTCCTCACAGTAACCAACAGAAAATTTAACACACTCCTCTCAGTAACCGATGAAAAGATCCATAGAAGGAAGTGAATGTGGCTCAAGTGACTGGGCTCCCATCTACTATATGGGAGGTCCAGGGTTTGATTCCTGTGTCCTCCTGGTGAAGGCGAGTTGGCCCACACGGAGTGCTGGCCCCAGTAGAGTGCTGGCCCACGCAGTAAGATGACAGAACAAAAAGAGACACAAAGGAGAGACTAATTAGAGACACAGCAGACCAGGGAGCTGAGGTGGCGCAAGAGACTGAGCACTTTTCTCACACTCCGGAAGGTCCCAGGATCAGTTCCCAGTGCCACCTAAAGAAAAGACAAGCAGACACAGAAGACTGCACAGTGAATGGATACAGGGAGCGGACAATGGGGATGGGGAAGTAGAGTAGGGAGAAAAAAATCTTAAAAAAAAAAAAAAAGATCCATAGAGGGATATAAGATTTAAACACAATGACCTTGACTTCACTGACATATATAGTATGTTACACCCAACAACTGCAGAATACACATTCTTATAAAATGAATATGGCACATATTATTGAAATTTACTATAAACTAATCAATAAAGTCTCAACAAATGTCAAAGGATTTAAATCATATAATTTCTGACCACAGTGAAAGAAAACAAAAACATAAGGATAACTAGAAAATCTCCAAGTATTTCAAAATCAAGCAATACAAAAATAACACATGAATCAAAGAAGAAATCACAAATAGAAAAGAGCATATATTCTGAACTGATAATGAACATGACATCAAAGTTTGTGGAATGCAACTAAAGCATCCATCTCATGAAGTTAGAAAAAAATAGCAAATTAAACCTAAAGAAAGTTGGAAGAAAAAAGAAGAGAAATCAATGAAATAAAAAAAACAGATACCCAGTAAAAATTAAAAAGAAAAATCAACAAAATCAAAATTACTTCTTTGATAAAATAAAATTAAGAAGCCCCCTATGGTAGACTGAATCATGCAAACCCCCTCACCCCCGTAAGGACATGTTCAAGCCCTAACCCAGCCAAGCCAGAGGATGTGAACCCATCTGTAAATGGGTTCTTTGAAGACACTAAGACCAAACTGAAATAAAGGTGGGGCTTGGCCCCATATGACTGGTGACCTTATAAGCAGAGGAAATTGGATACAGTAGTGGTAGAAGGCATAGGAAGAGATAGAAAGAGACAGATTGCCACACGCAGAGATTGACTGCCAGGGACCACCACCAGCACACTACAGGCTTTGGGGAAGGCACAGCCGGCTGATACCTTGATGCTGGACCCAATAAATTCCTGTTGTTTAAGCCAACCAGTCTGTGGTTTCTCATATATCAATAACAACTGTGGCAACTAAGACACCCAGCAAGAGTGATGATCTATGTATATGGACATTGAAAAAACAATGGAAGGAAATATTCCAAAATACAAAACATAGTTATTACTACATGGTGCGAATGCACATCAACTTGTATTTTCTTCTCTATGTTCCTCTGGGTTTTCTAAATATTCTATAAATAAGCTGTTTAAAAGCACCAGTTCTACCAGATGAAGTACTGTTTTAGCGAACTTACCTGGAAGCAAGAGAATAAATGGCATTGGCAGATGAGGAAGGTTTGATTTTGGGGTGCTCACACTCTGGACCTGCTAATGGGTTGCTGCTATTCACATTCTGGAAAGAAAAGCCAAGTGTTGAAAAAGAACCTCCTCACCACAGCTATGCTTCTCCTTTACTTATCTTAACTTATTCAAAATAACAAGTACAATAATACAGACACAGACCTCACTTTCAATGCCATGCTCAGGGCAGATGTCAGGGGTTATGACATCTGCTTTCAGGCTCTAAAGGTTCAGATATAAGGGTTACGGAGACAGACATATAAAAAGAGCCAAGATTTTTTTTAATTCTAGAAAGACTTGAGTAATTTGGCTATCTACACAAACATTATTTCTGGGTTAAAAAATTTATATCCAAACACAAAAAGGTCATTCTATACTGATGCAACCAGAAAGTCAAACCTAATCCCTTCTCATTCCTCAGACTACCTGCCACGTGGATGCTGCTTAAGTGTTAGTTAACCTCCGCCTTTCCCAACAACCAAGAAACAGGCCATTCATTTAAGGATCACAGCTTCTGTCAATTTCAACCTTCAGGTTCCACCTCTTTCTGAGAGATTTTCAACTACCTACTGGCAATTCTTCTTTCAAATCCTGCTTCATCTCAAATCCAATATGTTCCTAGTTAGCCAGGTTCAAAACCTCAAGGTTTTTGATAATTTCTCCTCTTTTTTCCTCATCCACTGACTGCTTTTCAACCTTACTAGGTCATTGCTCACATTCTCTAAAGCTCTACCTACCTAATCTGGCTGCCCATTCCTGTTCTCCTTCTTGCCCATTCAGCACCAACTCTACTAAACCCCTTTCTTATTCCTCAAACAGACTCTGCAAATTCATGTATTTCCTCTTTGTCCGCAGCACAGGAATTTTTGTTTCTTTTTGTTGAGTCATTTTGTTGTGTCAGCTCTCCATGTGTGCGGCACCATTCCGAGGCAGGATGCACTTTCTTTGCACCGGGCAGCTCTCCTTACAGGGCGCACTCCTTGTGGGGTGCACTCCTGTGGGGCGTACTCCTTGCGGGGCGCACTCCTTGCACGTGGGACTCCCCTACGCGGGGAACACCCCTGCATGGCAGGGCACTCCTTGCGCGCATCAGCACTGCACATGGGCCAGCTCCACGCGGGTCAAGGAGGCCCGGAGTTTGAACCGAGGACCTCCCATGTGGTAGACGAACGCCTTAACTACCGGGCCAAGTCTGCTGACCCCTCTAAAATTTAAGAATCTGTTATTTATGCTATCCAGGGCATTTATTTATTTGTATATAAAGGTCATTTGTTGCAATATTTACAAACATGCCTTATCTTCTCTATGTACATACACACTTCTTGAGTGTGGGGATTAAGTTACATTGTCTCTGAATCCTGTACAAAATCTATCCCAAAACCGTGGCCCACTAAATGCCACCCACAAATATTTGTTAGCAGACTAAATAATTTTAAAATTAGGACTCACCATGGAGGTATCCAGACTGAATGTACCTCCGAGCCTAGGCACATCTGTTCTGGGTTCCAATTGTGAGGGCAATGAAAATGGAAGTGAGTGCCGGTTGGTTAATTCTCTTCCTGTCCAGTGGTCACTAGGGCTTGAGGCAACTACTGGTACTTTGGGGATTGGTCGGGGCAGCCAAGATTCCCCAAGGCGACTGGAGGGCACAGGGGGCAGCTTGTCCCTGGATGGACAATCGCTTGGTGTACAAGGCAGGGGGCGTCTCTGAGGCCGAGTTTCTGCTCCAACACAGTACGGCCGGTCTGGAGGGGGTGGTGGTGGGAGATCTCGAAGTGTTGGAGGTATTGGTAATGGTTTGTCTTTATGAAGAGAGCCAGAAGCAGCCTGTGGAAGCATGACAGAAACAAATCAAAACCCACCAATCTACAACAAAGAATTAGGAAACTGCAGAAATGACTAACGTTTTACCTTAGAAGCAGTCCCAGAACCAGAAGCATTTGAAGGAATAGATACTCTCTGTTGCAGAAGATCAAGTCGTGGTGGCACTGGGGGAAGGGAAGCTTGTGGGGCCATAGAGAATGGAGAAGGGGGCCGTTCCACCTAGGACAAATAAAATTTCCTAGTAGGTTATTCTTGTTTGGGTGAGTGTCATCTTTCAACTCCTCCTAAAACTGCAAGTGGCAAGTACTTTATGAACATTTAATACAACCACCAATGGACCATTCTTAGGCCTGGGGGCACACAAACCCCTCTTAAAAACTCAGAAACCTCCAGAGATTCTAGCACTTCCTGAATTATTTTTTGTTACCATAAGAGGGCACTCTCTCACAGAAATACCCAACAGATGGCAAACTGTGGGCAATTGTATTTAGAAATGGCCTTAAGATTTCCTCCTCCAATTACTGCCATGCTACAAAAAGCTTCCTAGCTTACAATTTTTAAAAAAGTACAAATTTCCACCTTCTCATTTTTTGAGAAAGAAAACAATCTTTTCAAGATTAAAAACAGGAACCCATATAAAAAGAAAGGCTCACACATTAACCTGGCAACAAATCAGCTGGGAAACTAATGGGGGAGAGATTAAGAAAATAATAAGCAGGAGCATGCGGAAAGAGATAAAAAATGATAAATTCCCTGTTGGTTATTATGATAAAAAGACAAAAATCATATCTGAGGGAAAAATCACAAACAATATCACTAAAAATATCCTGAGTCCTTCCAAAGAAATATTTTCAATTCAGTTAAAAGGGATTAATATTTTTGTCAATTTGCTTTCTAAAAAATGAGGTGCCAAAATAGAACAATACACTTAACAACCTTTCCGTTACTCTACATATGTGATGAACAGCTGACAAGGTTGTTGAAATATGCTGTCAAGATATATACAGTAACTCATACAAAATGCTATTATATTTTGCATTAGCATTCCCCGATAGGAAGCAACACTGATGGAACATAGGCAAATGTACATTACAAGCACATATAAAAGATGACAGCAAAAGCAACCATCCCTGTATTTAGTCCTGTCATTAGTGCTGGGTGGTGAATTAGGGAAAAGAAAGTTCTCATCATCCTTAGCTACTTCCTTTACTCGTTCTTAGAAAATGGGCTCCACATCAGCTGACAATGCAGTATGAACAACTCAACACCTCAAAGATTAAGAAAGTCAAAGGCTATTAGTCGCCAATATCTAGCTAGTCATATACTATACATCCTAATGATTTTTCCTTAAAAGATCTCATATCTATACATTCTTTTTCATTCTACTTATACTTTCAAATCTAATTTATTAAAAATAACCTTCAAGTGATTCTTCCAACTTCTAATTCTTCTCTCACCAAATCCTTTTGCTCACCATTACCACCTCACCATCCTAAAACACTCACCAGTTCAAAAATCATCAGTAACTCCTCAATTCTCATGTTGTCAAATCTCGCTCTCCTGCATGGCTTTCACAGGAATCTCTAATCTGGTCTCCCCACCCAAGAGCATTTCCCACAACACTTTACCAGGTACATTTGTTTTTCTAGGTAGGTTCATCTTTCTCTGTGTTTCCTGCATATGCTATGATTATTCCTACCTCCATGCCTTTGTTTAAGTTGCTTCCCCAAACTGGAAGACCCTCCATGCCTATTTTGATCCTGCTCCCTTTTCATTTCTAAAGTACAAAAGGCTGAGCTAATCATATCCTTGGTTCACAGCTCAACATCATAAATGATTCCTGCATGGCCCCCTTACTTTGCTTATTTATGCCTTTTTATTCCAACACTTAGCAGAGTTCAAAAAAAAGAGAAAGACATAAATCGAGAAGAAATTATCAAAGAAATAATATAAGAACATCTCCAAGACATGAGGACAATAAACATCCATACTGAAAAGGTTCATTGAATACCCAGTCCAATGAAGGAAAAGAAACCCAAAACAATAGCAGAAGGTCACAACTGTGGCAGGAGAGGGTCACTGGTACAGGGTGTCGGGGATTTGTGGGGGGAGGTGTACCTGGGGCATACTTCTTTGGCATATGGATATGTTCAAATGGTCATGGGTCATTGTCTCAGTGGGTAGAGATCCACACAATAACCAAAAGAATATTGAATTTCTATCCTGGGAAGTCCTGCTACATTCTCTTAATAGAGTGGCAAGAAACCCCCAAGTACATTGGTAGTGCCTAATGCAGGAGGACAGACCACTATGCCAGGCCCCTGATACTGATGGTTGTATTTATGGACCTTGTTCTTACAAAATTGAAACTTAGCCTAGTATTAAATATTGCCTAAGATTTACCTTCTGAAAGCCTCCTTGTGGGTCAAATGTGGCCTCTCTCTAAGTTAACTTCAGCATATAAACATACTACCCCAGTGCCCCCACCATGGGACATGACTCCCAGCAATAAGCCTCCCTGGTATGGAGGGATTATAACCAGGGATTATTACCAAGCACCAACTAGCAATGCATTTGGAAAAAGACCTTGACCAAAAGGGGGAAATATTAAATACAATGAGTTTTAATGGCTAAGAGATTTCAAAGTAAGTCAGAAGGTCATTCCAGAGGTTACTATTATGTATGGCTCAGCAGGATCTCATTGACTGCCACAGTAAACAGTGCCATGAGCAGAGGGCTCCTGAAGGCTCTCAAGACATCTACACACTATAGGCAGGGCAGACAATCCCAGGAATTCAGCATCCTGTCAGTGGGCCATACTTTGGAATATATGCTCCCTGGTGAAACAGAGTTTATAATTTCCCTACACATGGCTTTTCTGCCCTTGTGTTGAATAGTGTTTCTCTTGCATATATATTCTTCCCAAATAAAATTACTAGCTTTTTGGAGGCCCTGTCTTAAAATTTCTTTTATTTTAGGAGGTACCGGGTAGAACCCAGGACCTCTTACACGGGAAGCAGACACTCAACCACTGAGCTACATCTGCTTCCCAATGAGAGTTGGGTTTTTTGTTGTTGTTGTTGTTGTTTTGTTTTTAGGAAGTCCCAGGGATCAAACCTGGGACCTTGTACATGGGAAGCAGGCGCTCAACCATTGGAGCTACAACTGCTCCCCTTTTAAGAATTCTTGTTCTATATAGCATTCAACCAAAGCTACTTACATAGCACTTACTTACCTTACAAAATTAATATGTACTAACTGTAAAAAATTTTTTTCAAATATTCCACAAACGTTTGACTTATAAAATTAAAGTTCTCTAACCTTATATCCTCAGAAACAAAAGTGAGTAAATTGGTATGTAATGATCCAATTTTTTCCTCTATGCATCTGTTAAAAATTATTTACAGTTAACATTTCTTTTACAGAAAGGAGATCATATTCTACTACTACTCTACAGGTTGCTTCTTTTAAAAAAAAATATGCTAAGATATATGCATCAGCAGGATACTGCTGTGGAAGTAGTATGACTCTAGTAATGGAAAAAATTTTATCACTGATGTGGGGACAGTGGCCATGGAAGTTGTTGGGGGCAGTGAGAGGGAAAAAAAGGTGCGATATTGGGGCATTTTTGGGACTTGGGATCGTCCAGAATGATATTTCAGGGACAGATGGAGAACATTGTATATCCTGCCATAACCCACTGAATGGACTGGGAGAGAGTGTAAATTACAACATAAAATATAATCCATGCTCTATAGCAATGCTCCAAAATGTATTCATCAAATACAATGAATGTACCACACTAATGAAAGAAGTTGCCAATGTGGGAGGAGAGGAGGGTATGGGGAGTGGGGTATTTGGGAACCTAATATTTTTTACTGTAACATTCTGTGTGATCTATGTATCTTTAAAAAAAAAAAAAGATATATGCAACATAACATTTCCCATTTTAACCATCTTCAAGTATACCATTGGAAGGCATAAAATAACATTCACAATATAGTGCTACCATCACCACTATTCATTACTAAAACTTTTCCATCACTCCAAACAAAAACTCTGAACCCATTAAGCACTAACTTCCCATTCTTCCTCTCCCAGGTAGCCTGTAATCTACCTTCTGTCTCTCTGAATTTTCATACCATAGTTATTACACATAAGCAAAACCATACCTTATTGCCTTTATTTCACTCAACGTCTTTACGGTTCATGCATATTGTAGTATGTGTCAGAACTTCATTCCTTTTTATTGCTGAATACTATTCCATTGTATGCATATACCACATTTTGTTTATCCATTCATCTGTTAATGAACATGTGGGTTGTTTCTACCTTTTGACTACTGTGAATAATTGGTGTAGAAATATCTGTTCGAGACCCTGCTTTCGGTTCTGCTGGGTATATGAAATAGAAGTGCAACTGCCAGGTCACAGGGTAGTGCTAAATTTAACTTTTTGAGGAATTTGGCCAAATTCTTTTCCACAGCAGATGTACTATTTTACATTCTCACCAACAATGTACAAAAGCTCCTATTTCTCCATATCCTCTTCAACACTTTTTTCCCCATATTTTAATATTAGCAATTCTAGTGGGTGGGTATGAAGTAGTATTTCACTGAGATTTTGATTTACATTTCCCTAATGGCTAATGATGTTGAGCGTCTTTCCACTGCTCACTGGCCATTTGTAAGTCTTTGGAGAAATGTCTATCCATGTCTTTGGCCCATTTTTTAATAGGGTTGTTTGTCTTTTTGATGTTGAGTTGCAAAAGTTCTTATATATTCTGGATATTAAACCCTTATCAGATATATGGTTTCCAAATATTCTCTCCCATTCTATAGGTTGTCTTTTCACTTTTTTTGATAATGCCTTTTGAGCCACCAAAGATTTAATGTGACAAAGTCCAATTTATCCATTTTTTTCTTGTGTTGCTTGTGCTTTGGTGTAATGTCCAAGAATCCAATGTCTAAGGTCCTGCAGATATTTCCCTTTATTTTCCTCTAAGAGTTTTATAGGTTTAGGTCTTATATCTGGATTGTTGATCCAATTTTGAGTTAATTTTTTTACTTGATGTGAGGTAGGGGTCTACCATCATTCTTTTGCATGTGGATATCCAGTTTTTGCAGCACCCATTTGTTGAGGAGACTCTTCTTTCCCACTGAATGGACCTGGTACCTTTATCAAAAATCAGTTGGCCAGGGGAAGGCGATGCGGCTCAAGCAACTGGGCTCCTGTCTACCATATAGGGAAACCCTGGGTTCAGTTCCCAGGGCCTCCTGAAAGCAAGCTGGCCCATGCCATCATGGAGAGCTGAGAGCAGACAGTGAGCGCAAACAACAAGGGGGGGCAGGGATAAATAAAAGTAAAATGAATAAATCTTAAAAAAAAAAAATCAATTGGCCACAGATGTGTAGGTTTATCTATGAACTCTCAATTCTATTCCATTGGTCTATATGTTTGTCCTTGTGCTAGTACCACAGTGTTTTGATTACTGTAGCTTTGTAAAAAGTTATGAAATCAGGATGTGTGAGTCCTCCTATTTTGTTCTTCTTTTTCAGGATGACTGATTTGGTTTCTTTCCTAGGTTGTTCAAGCAAATACCACGAAATGGTTTGGCTTAAACAATGGGAGTTTATTCGCTCAGTTTTGAGGCTGGGAAAATGTCCAAATCAAGGCTTTATCAAGGTGATGCTCTCTCCCTGAAGACTGGAGTGCTGGGACTGGCTGTCAGTGATACTTGGGTCCTCTGTCACATGGCAGTGTCCCCTGGTCTCTTCCTTCTCTTCTGGGCTCCATTTCAGCTTCCTGCTTCCTGTGGCTTTCTCACTTTCTGAATTTCATTCTCTAATAAAGGACTCCAGTAACAGAATTAAGACCTATCCTGATTGAGGTGGGACACATCTTAACTGAAGTAACCTCATCAAAATGTCCTACTTACAATGGGTTTACACCTACTAGAATGGATTAAAGAACATGCTTTCCAGATGGTTTTGACTACTCAGGGTCCTCCATCAAGGACCAGCAAGATGACACAACAAAGGGAGACAAACAAATACAGGAAAAACGTGCAGCAAAATGGACACAAAGAAGAGACAGCAAAAGAAAGGAACAAGCCATGGCGGGGTGTGTGTGTGTGTGTGTGTGTGTGTGTGTGTGTGTGTGTGTGTGGAAATAAATAAATAAATAAATCCTTAAAAAACATTCCATATGAATTTGATGGCAGACTTTTCCATTCCTCCAAAGAAGGCTGTTGGAATTTTGATCTGAATTGCAGAGTCTGTAAATTGCTTTGGATAGTATTAAGATCTTAATATATTAAGTCTTCCAATTCATGAACATGGGATATCTTTCCATTTATTTAGGTCTTTAATTTCTTTCAGCAATGATATTTAGTTTTCCATGTACAAGTCCTTTACAACTTTGATTAAATTTATTCCTAATATTTTATTCTTTTAGGTGCTATTGAAAATGGGATTATTTTCTTGATTTCCTTTTCAATGCTTGATTTCCTTTCTTCAATGCTGGTATATAGAAGCACCACTGATTTTTATGTGTTGATCACCATTTTGCAGAATTCATTTTTCCGCTGTAGTAGATTTATTATAGATTCATTGTGATTTTCTATATATAGAACCATATCACCTGTGATTATAGATAGCTTTACTTCTTCCTTTCCCATTTAGATGCCCTTCATTTATTTTTCTTGCCTAACTGGTCTGGCCAGAATTCCCATTACAATGTTGAATACTCGTGGTAAAAACAGGCATCCTTATCTTGTTCATGATCTTAGGGGGAAAGCTTTCAGTCTTTAGCCATTGAATATGCTGTTAGCTGTGGGTTTTTCATATATGCCCTTTAACATGCTGAAGAAATTTCCTCTACAAGTTTCTGAATGTGGGTGGCTGTTTCTCACATTCACTGAATGTGAGTGCCTATTTCTCCACAATGAGTATCGCCCATCTTTAAAATTTCATGAAGGAATAAAAAAAGGTACTTTAATTTTTAAAAATACATACAAACTAAAGTGATCACTTATTTATCTCTGTTGATAAAGTAATGGTTCAGCCTCCCTAATATTCCAGGAGTTACCAGTAAATTCTAAGGAATGAACAGATAGTAATCTATACAAGATTATAAAATTCTAATTTACTATAAAATTGCTTTAGGGGGTCAAACAAATCTCTTAAAATGGAACTAAAGAACCTGTTATGAGGGGCCAAGACTTATCAGTGTCAAAAAAAAATACAAAGGAAGCGGCTCAATCAGTTGGGCTCCCATCTACCACAAGGGAGGCCCTGAGTTCGTGTCCCAGGGCCTCTTTGTGAAGGCAAGCCAGCCTGTGCACCAAGGAGAGCTGATGGCTCATGTGCCACAGAGAGCTGGTGCAGCAAGATGACACAACAAAGGGAGACAAACAGATACAGAAAAAATGTGCAGCAAAATGGACACAGAGAAGAGACAGCAAAAGAAAGGAACAAAGGGGGGAGGGGATAAATAAATCTTTAAAAAACAAAAACACAAGAATATGCCACTCAAATAGTCAAGATTTCCTCAACTATCCATTAGTGATCTAGCACCCATACATTCATAAAACTGTTTTGAAGTGCTTTCAATTCCAGTCAATTGCTGAAAGTAATTATTATGTGCTCAACTTTGAGTTGTTAATTACAAACATGACATCGGATCTTGCATTCCAAGAACTTATAATGAGAAATATTTTTTCAGAAAATATTACAGGGTAATAAGTTCTACAACAGACATTTTCACAGGGTCCCAGAAATACCTGGCAAAACCTAGATTATATGTGTATAGTAACACATATGAGTCGGGAGTGGGGAAGGTAAGATGCAGTCAGGCAAAATTTCTTAGGAGATGAAGACTGAGCTAAATTAACATAGAAACTACTCAAACAAAGCAGAGGGGAATTCTAAACAGTTTAGCCTTGCTGGAGCATAAAACACAAAGTGGAGAAGAGTATCAAGACAAAGAGCCTAGAAAGGAAAATAGACAATCTATTAAGTAATGAGAAGCCATCAAGAGTGTGAGGCAATGGGAGGGAGCACTGTGGCACCCACCCCCCTGGTAAAGCAATTCCAAAGGAAAGAGGGCAAAGGAAAGAGGTAGGCATATTTGTGCTGTAAATCAATCCCTGCATCATTTGCAGGGAGAATAAATGATGAGAGCCTGAAATAAGGCAGTAGCACTAGGGACAGAGAGAAGGAGATATACTGGATATAACTATTTAAGAGATAAAATCTATAATTTCCACATATATTTATTGAGCACCTACTACATGGAGGCAGACAAGTGCTGATATAAAAGAGCTGCTTCTGTATCAAGGCAATATGTACCATGGATTTGTAATACATTCTAAATGATAGAATGTATAGCATATCAAAACCTTTTGTTTGCCTAAAATCTTCAAGGACGGCCTTACTTCTAAGTGCTTAGTGAATAAACCCCTAATTTACCCTATTTTCTGATGTAATAGAATTTGATCACATCTTTTTTGCCTTTATCATTACTAGGGCCTTTCTAGTGAGTTTAGTTTCCACGTGGTACCTCCTACCACCCTCCAATCACTTTAGCTGACATTTATTTGGTTATTAAGATTGCCTCTCTTTTTATTTTTTTCCAACCTAACTTTCTAATGCCAGGACTCCATTTAGGGAAAAAAAAAAAAAGATAAAAATATATACTAGTACAGTAGCAAAATAAGGTCCAACTCCTCCCCCCTTTTCTCACCAAGCTATCTGAGTACAGTCTCAGGACTCAGGAGACAGTTAAGAGCACACCCTTTAAAGCCAGAACTCCTGTCACAGATCCTGGTTTAGCTTACTAGCTGTGTGATCATAGCATATTTCTTAACCTCTCTGTGCCCTGGTTTCTTCATCTGTTCAATGAAGGTAATAATATTCAATTTATAACCCTAGTTGGGTTGTTATAAAGATTATATGAGTTAAAGCAGGTACTTAGTATGATACCTGTCATATAGCAAATAAACAATAAACACTAGCTATTACTACTCCATATAGTTTGGATGTCATTAATTGTTCTTTAAAAGACAACTCCTAACAGATTTTGCCACAGTCTCCCAAATTGTAGCCTTACCTTGGCACCAGCCAACTCCTTCATCATGAAGAGAGAATCATCAGCTCGTTCATCGTCGTCATCATCATAATTAGGTGAAGGAGCTCCCTCTGCTCCTTGCCTCAAAAGGCTCCCACTTCCTCTAGGATCAAATGGATCTACCACAATGGGTTCAGTACCTTTAATCTCACATCGGCAGAAAGGACAGCCCTGACCTTCTGATTCCTGCAAAGGAAGCAAGAGATGGTAAAAGATGTCTGTGAAGGTAGCTAAAAATTCTTTGTTCACTTGGAAATACATTTCCTAGAGATGCAGAAGAATTTAAAAGTTTAAAACCTACCCCACCAACCAGGCCAACTTTTAAATCTGTAAAGGATACATAATACCCAATTCTTCAGAGGGATTACATAATGAAAAAATGCGTGGTTTGGATCCATACCTGCCAGGATGTAAGACAGGATGTGCACATGAGGTGGCCGCAGGGCTCAATCTTTACATCTTTGTCATTTTCAGCACATATTTTACAAAGTTGGAATGTAGAGCCCATCTCACAGTATAATTCATATTGTTCCTTTGATTAAAAAAAAAATTAAGAGATTGTTCAATCTATTGCCAATATTTTTTTAAAGAATGAATACTTGCAACCAGGAATGCTAAAAACAGGAAAACTCAAGAATGCTTTCGATACAAATTTTGCTTGCATAAAAACGTCAAAAACAGTGGTAGGCATTCTTCCATTAAACTAGAAGGTTTCTATTCCTGGTCCTGTTTTAAACTGGATGGTTTAAAAATAAATTGCACACACTATTCATTTTGCAAGCACATAAATACATTAATTTAGTCAATGATTTCAAATTAAAGTGCTCCAATCATTTAATACAATTACACTGTCAGTTCTATAAAGTATATACAAAAGCTTGACTACTTCTGATGGATTTAAGGATATGGTTATAATACAAAACAAAACTCACCTGGGTCACTTTGATGTGATCTTGGGGAGTTGGTTCACATAAGCCTGTCAGATCAGGATTCTGATTTCGTCCATCAGGAAACAAATAACTGTAAAAATAGTGACCAACCTTGGGGTTTTACTAAAGCCACTTTATCAGTGCTTGCTAATATAGACAAATGACATCCAAGGATTCCCTCAATCTAAAAGGGCAACTTTGTGTAAGTGCAAAGACAAATCTTACTAACACTTCAAAACAAAACAAAACAAAGCACAAACACACAAGACAATTCCAAGAAGATACTTTCTAAACACCAATATTCCTTCTCCAGGGCACAATGCCATGGATTTTATTTTATAATGGCAGGATTGGCCAACTTTTTTTTTCTGAAGGACCAAATAGTAAACGTTTTAGGCTTTGTGAGCCACATACAAATTCTTCTTTGGTTGCTGCTGTTTTTTAACATCTTAAAAAAGTAAAAATAATTCTAGCTTGCAGGCTGTAAAAAACATGCTGGCCCGAGTTTGCCGACTGACCCATTTTAGTATATGGATAGCCACAAGATATATTTCTTAATTTAAACTGCATTTGTTTTTTGATGAAAGACTTTAAATAGCCTTGTTTACAGATATAGCAAATTGAAAGAACAATTTAAAAGAAAGGTAACAAGAAGCAAATTAAGCCACTGAGATTATCTACCACGGAGCAGGTTCTAGCATACAACAACTGTGACATTTGGGGCAACACCTCTTTCAGCTCTAATACTACTACAGAGATGGGTGCATAATTGAAAATGGATTTTCCTAATCATTTTAAAACTTAAGATAGTTTTCTGATAGCTGGTCAACTGTCATTATTTTAGTACTTACCAATTGATAATCAATTTGAATTCCTAAATGAATAGCAATTTTGGAATATTGGAATAAATAAGAGCTTATCACAAATATTAGCCAAGGGTAGAAAATTCTAAAACCTGAAGAAATGCTACTGAGCCAAAATGAAGTCAGGATGAAGGGAGAAGACCACTGAGGTCTGTAAAAACATTTGTTCACTTTAATGCTGGCTAGTTATGTTACTGGTAAAATGTTCTGCTAAGTGATCTATTTTTAAATCTAATATAGACCTGAAAATGAGTTACTTATTTCTTTTCATTTTCCCTTTTCCATGGTCTTCACTCAAGAAATTCCTATAAATAAAAACAAAAGTCGTAAGGTCAAATCAGTATAACCTGTTAATGTTTCCTGAATCTTAATCTGTAGGAGAAAGAGAAACCTGGAATAAAGTCACTAATGATGAAGTTTTACAGCCCTTAAGTTCCTAGACTCTGGAAGACATGTAGAAGATGGTAAACAGTAGTTACTCACAAGCCTTCCCTGAAGCCATCAATCAGTGCTTGGAAGAGAGGTTTATTGTGAGGGATTGTCTGAAGAATGTTTCCATCTGCAGTGACATACCCAATAGCCCACTGACCCAGACGAGTACAGCTCAGTCGGAAAATATAACTGAAAACAGAGAGAAACAAATCTTTAATATATGCTGATATTGGGGTGGAAGACGAGAGGGACAAAAATCAAGAATAGCTTCTCAATGATTCTAGACCAAAAAGCAAAGTATATGTAAACCCAGTGCCTAAGTGGCTTGAAAGTGCCTATCAGATCATAGGATCTGAATAAATCAATTTCTCTGAAACAGACATTAATTCCATTGCAGAATCTTGGCCACTGGGGAACTATTAACAGATCGTGCTTCTTCTATTCTAGCAGAAGTCACAAGAGAATAAAATTTAGGAGAAGAAACCTCTTTGCTTCATGACACTGACCTGCCAGGTTTGTGAATGAATTTCTGGAGCCGAGCTTTCACTTCATCATATGTCAGGAAAGCCATGTAACCGGGATGAGTTACAGCAAGGCTGTTCCAATTTCTGAGCAAAGAGGACCAAGGCTTAAAGAAACAAGAGATTGATCACACACTCTTTGGCTCAAGACAAACATTTGGTTATTAACAATTGTCTCCTTTTTATTTTTTCCAACCTAACTTTCAGAGCAATGAAGAATGAAAGGAAAAACAAAAAACCTCAATTCACAAGTATATTGTCACTTTGAAGGAAGACAAACATGTTTGGAAGATAAGAACTCTGAAAAACTATGAAGAAAAGAATACATTCTTATAGGGAGAAATTTAATTGTATAAAATGAAATTCATGAAATTTGAAAACTGCTCTAACCCACAGCAGTGTGAACAACAACAAGCAAACAAAACCCAGGAAACCAGGACAGGGCCTTCATGAGCAACTAGTAAGTTCCAAATAAATGTTTATGCAGGTTGGCATATACACAATGGAGAAAGCATTATTTTTAGAGAAAGAAAGAAATGTGAAGCATCAATATATCTCAATATTAACAGTCAAGAATTTGAATTCATGGGGAGCAGGTGTAGCTCAGGATTGAGCACTTGCTTCTCATGTACAACGTCCCAGGTTCAATCTCTGGTACCTCCTCAAGAAAAAAAAATTCATAACTATATGAGAAAAAAGTTAGAAATATACACAAAAGTCCAATAACATAGAACTGATTAAATATGTTATATTCATTTTGCTTGATGTTCTACAACCATTAAAATGATGCAAACGAAGAAGATTTAATAACAAAGACTGAATGTGGGGGAAGAAAGCAGGTTGTATAGTTATTTTTTACTAAGCAAACATATTTGATATATACACATAAAATACACAGGATATTTTTTACCTATCTTATATTTTTGCTTGCAGTTTCTAGGAATGAATAAGGATACTTATATAATTAAGCAAAGGCCTCAAAGGTTATTTTGGAAAAGTTTTCTCATCAGAAAAGTAGCAAAAAACCAATTTGGCTAAATCTTTAATATCCTACCTGAAAGAGTCGTGTAAAGATGTCGAATTCAAAAACTGAAATATAATCATTGCAGGTCAGATCAATAGTGGATTTCAGAGCCATGGCCTCCAGCCCAGAACTGATAGGGTGTACTTCATGTAGGGCCTGTCGGAAGCTCTTCCAAGGGACTATTGTCCTGGGGTGGGGGTGAGAGAAAAGGCAGAGAGTGAGATAACAGAGTTAAGTCCCAGCACAGCTATAACCAAGGAAAAGAGGGGAGTGGGTGTAGCTCGATGGCTTGAGCGCCTGCTTCCCATGTACGAGGTCCTGGGTTCAATCCCTGGAACCTCCCAAATATATATCACCAAGGAAAAGAGAGACACATTAAGCTCTCAATTTCAATTCTCTCAAAGAAGGGGAGTTATATTTGGGATTGGGAACAGAAAGAAGGAAGTAAGGGATATATTTCTTAACTTTCTAATGACTAAACTAATAACAGAGAAGTCTTTTTCTACTATACTTTGGCAGAATGACATAAATTAATCCCCTGTCTGATCTTTCTTCAAACATTTGTTCTACTAGAGAAGGAGGAAAAGAGACATGAGATTATCCTTTTCATATAATAAATATAACCTGTGGCCAGACCTTTACTAACTGATAGCTTGTGTTTAAATTAACTTCTTAAAAGTGTGTACATGTACATGTCATATTGAGAAATCCACACTATCACTGACTAGACAGGAGGAGGCTTAAGGTACTGGAAGAACAGGTTCCCATAGATGAGGAAGAAATTATTTGACCTAAGAGTGATTAAACCCTAGAAAAGGTAGCAAGAGATACTACAGAATTTCTATTTCTCAAGACCTCTAAAATAAATAAAATTTCATTTCCTTTGGAAACTTTATGTATTCCCCTGCCCAAAAATAAGCATCAGATTAAGTGACATCTTGAAGTTTCTTTAATGTAAATATTCAGTTAAAGGTACAAAATTAAATGTATTCTATGCTCTTCAACTAGGTTCCAAAATTCAGTAATTATGCTGTATTTTATATATGAAACATGACTTAAAAAGAACAAAGTAGGCCTTAGGGAAAGACTTGTTAGGATCTGTATAGTCAACTGAAAAGTTTTATTGCCTTTCTACCTTTTCAGTTCTTTGATCTAAAATTTTAGAAGACATAGAAGGACATTAATATTTTTACTTAATGTAAGTATGACTCATAAATTTGTCTGTATCATCTAAAACTTCTGTACATCAAAAGACAATTTAACAAAGTAGAAAGGAAGCCACAGACAGGGAGAAAATATTTGTCATATATGTAACTAAGAAAGAATTAATACCCAGAACATATAAAAGACTTCCTACAGAAAAAAAAAAAAAAAAAAAAAAAAGATAAACAATGCAATAGGAAACTGGACAAAGAATAGGAATAGGTAAGCCTGAATAAGAAGCTCGACTGGTCATAAACGTGAAAATGTGTTCAACCTCACCTGTCATTAGGAGACATAAAGCAAAACAGGATACCAATTCATATTATCAGTGTCAGCCAAATTGGGGATCTGGCAGAAGTTTTGTATGTTACTTATAGGAATAGAAATATAAACAGGTACAGCTAGTTTGGAAAGCAATTAGACAATATTTAGCAAAGCAGAAAATGTGAAACCCCACGACTCAGCAATTCCTCTCCTAGGTATGTAATTGAAGAGAAATTCTTGCATAGGAAGAAGGACAAGACAAACACAATATTATCCACTGCAGCATTATTTGCAAAGACAAGTAACTTGAAATGTACATGTCCAAGCATAGCAGAATGGATGGGGAGAGAGAGAGGAGTATTCAGTCAAGGAGCATGGGTTTCAACCGAATCTGCAATGATTTATTTCTTTAAAAAATATATCTATATATATGATTGGAGCAAAAGTAAAATAATATTAACCAAAGCTGGGAAGCGGTACACAAATGTTTATTTTTCTCTATGTTTTCCCATGTTTTAAACATCAACAAAAAATTAAACAACAAAAAAACAACATAAGCACTGGTTTTTCATAGCTCAACATTGTTGTAAGACTTACTTTTCCCCAAAAGCTTTCCTCCAAAATTCTGCAGCATCTGCTTTAGTAATCCGAAATGTGTCTCCTTGAAAGAGCCCACTTGGAAAGATTCCTTTTAGTTCTGCCAGCATGTGGCTGAAGATCAGGGACAATTTGGTTAAGTTTCGCCTACAAATGAAGAGAAGTACAATAATTGAACACATACAATAATTTCTTAAAATGCACTGAATTCCCCATAATATTAATAGGTATCTAATTAATAAGAGCATTGAACCACATTTAGAAAGAACCTGTTCAAATATACTTTCTGGACAATATTATTCAAATACATATATACAATTATGAAAGAAAAGAGCTGAAGGAAGGTGCTGTTGACAATATTAAATATTCTATGATAATGTTATCTTTGTCCTAAGAAGGGTTTCAGATTAATTGTTTTGCTCTAACATCATATGAAAGATGCAAATATAATGGAAGAAAAACTATTGCATTCACCAGGTCCATTCCTATTCCCTCCATTCAAATTAATGTTACACAGTAAGTTTTGAAAAAAAATTAACAGCAATATATTTTAAGTCTTTTAAACTTAAATGAATCAGGCCTTATAACTCTGAGTATAAACTAAAGTGGCTTTTTTTAGGATGAAAGATAAAGAGAATTTTAAAAGTACCTAGTGTAAGAGAACTATTTAAATATCCAGTCCCAACAAATATTTTCACTAAATCAGGACTCAAAGAGATTAAGTTTTGCCCAAAAAACCTTCCCTTCCTTTACCAAAAGTGAAATGCTAACATCCAAACAATATAAAAATGTCTACATTTAAGTGCATATGTTACTATCATGTTTTAACAATTAGTTAACTTTCTTCTAATAATCACTCATTAATTATAAAGGTAATACCAATTTAACATACCAATGATATTTCTACATATTTCATCAGATTATCTTTAATGTCATTGTCACAGTACAGAATATAGATGCTGTGGCAGTAGTATTTATGAACTCCACAAAAGAGATACAGATTATGTTTGTAAACTGGTCTGTTCCTCTGAGGCATGATATCCCTTTGATTGTATCAGCTTCAGCTGAGGCATCTGATTAAATTATGTTAAGATCAGGGCTTTGATTCAACCACGTCAATAGAGTGACACTCAGAGTTGAGTCCCAGCCGTCTTGGTGGGCTGATAAAACAGACTCTTACATGGAAGAGGATACACACAGAGGTAGACACACAGAAGAACACAGAGGAAGAGAGACAGGTCATCAGACACAGCAAAGGCCATGGGAAAAGAGATGAGCCTGGTAGTCTACAGTTGACCTTGTGAGGAGAAGAAAGCAGCTGAGCCCAGAAAGAAAGGAGCCCTGGGGAGAGAATGAGCCCTATGCCAGCCAGCCTACAGCTGAAATAGGAAGACACTGGGACCATGGAGCCTTAAGAGGAAGAAGGAAGGCTGAACCCTCGCAGACATCACCCATGATCTTGCTTTAACACATGGCCAATGACTTTGGGTGAGAAAGCACCTCTTAAGGTACCCTGAGTTGGACTCTTTAGGGCCTTGTGACTGTAAGCTTCTACCCCAAATAAATGTCCTTTATAAATGCCAACAGATTTCTGGTACTTTGCATCTGTACCCCTTTTCACTGACTTAGCATAGACACCTTAGATACTGTTATACACCAAACCAGCTGATTATATGTGTTTATTTTCCCTTGCCTCAATAATTTGTACTTATGCATTCAAAAGTCTATTCTTACATTACAAATGAACTATATTTTTACTTAATTTATGATCATATTGACTGCCTAAAAATCCTCTTTAATAGGGAAAGATTTTTTTTCTTTTTCTCTAAGTTATACTGGAGGGTTACCATCAGTTCTATCTTAGTCTTTCCTGGATAAAATGCAGCACCTAATTAACCAGGTCACTTTAGTCCTGACTCTTTTGCAAAATGCCACTGAAACCTTTCCAATCAGCTTTTCCACAAAGCAGCTTCTGTTTTCTAATATTTCCTTATTTCATTTGTAGCAAGCTATTCTCTTTCTAGTTGCCTGTTTTCTGAAGGCACCTACAAAAGTGATAAAAGTCATCTTCTCTGAAGACATTCTAAAATAATTTGTATCCCAAATAGCTCAAGTGTAAAATAAAAACATACGCACTTATCCAATCCCTAACCCCCATAACTGTTTTCCGACTTGTACTTTCAGACCCTTCAATCATTGCTGTTCAGGACTTCTATCATTTTACCAAAGAGGAAACAAAAAATAGAGAAGATTAAGAACATACCACAAAGGAAATGCGATACTTGGTTAAAAAAAAAAAAGCAAACCTGCAAAGCACAAATCCTTTGCAATGGCTTTACTTTCAAGTCTTCAGCAAGACAGCAGCCTGCACAAAGGCCTGAAACTCAGATATTTAGATGACATTTCATCTAACATTAATCTTTAAAAACAGGTAGATATGATCCCATGAATCCCTTCAACTTTGTTAAATTATTTAGACTCTTCTATTCATAAAGGACTATGGTAGATAATATAGCAGAATAATGTATGAGATCATAGAAAATATATATACCATACTCCCAAGGCTGCAATAGAGCTGTCTGGAGGAAATAGATTTGGATCTTACTTCTTGCTGAAAATATCTTTCCTTGGTTCCTCCAGTGTATTCCTCTCTTAGTTCTCCTACCTGCTTTTGTTTATTCCTTGGGTTTTCTTCCCATTCGCTTAATAGAGGTATTTCCCAAGAATCTGTTCTCTGTTATTTTCATTTCTTTCTCCATGTACCTTCTTCTCTCCTTTTGCAATCTCAAAACTATTTTGCTAATGATTCCCAAATCTTAGGCCTTGGTAGTTTCTAACTCCCTATCACATTTCTTCACCTGAATATTAACATCCCAAAGCACCATGTTTATCATTTCACCTTCCTTCTCAAATCTGCTCTTTCTTCATGTTCACTATGTCTGTATTTAATGACAACACATTTCTGCTCATAAGGTCAAACCCTTGGCACCATCTTGGCTTCTTCCATTTCTCTTTGTTTCCCATATCCAATTTGTTGTTGATTTGCTGACAGCTTGTTGTCCATCCTACCTCTGAATTTTATTGTTATTCTAACACGAAGTTCTTGTTGCCTTCACCTGTGTTACTCCATAATTTAAACACCAGTCTTCAGTCTTTTCCTATGCAAGTCTAATCATATCAAATACAACTGCTTTTTAAGGGGGAAAAAAACAATTTCCACAGTGCCAATGCGATAAAATCCTAATTCAGCTTGGATTTTAAGACTTTTACTGATGAGGATCTACCTCTACCTTTTAATCTAATTTCTTAGTTCTTCATTGATATGTTCTAGCCAAACTGAATTATCTTATCTTTTCTTATACACACTACCCTTTCTTTGCTTTCCCACCTCTGAGCCTCTGCTTACCTGTTTCCCTAGTCTGAAAGAAGATCCAGCTTAAATGCCATTTCTTAAAAAGACAGCTGGAAGCAGTAAACCCTTTCTATCCAACACATATTCTCTCTGCTGTACTCTTATGTCATCTGAACCTATCTCATACTATAGGTATCTGTGTACATGTCTTATCTCCCCTAGCACTACTGTATTTTATAAGAACTGTAAATTTCCTGAGGGCTGAATCCATTCCTGATTTGTGTTTGTAACCCTCTGGGCACTGGCACAATTTCTAACTTTAATTATACCTTCAGGAAACATGTGAGTGTCTACTATGTGCTAGGTAATAGGGAGGGACATAGCAACGACCAAAACGAAATTCCTGGTTTCATGGCATTTATGTTCCCATGGGAAAGTATCAGGTGGAGGGAGAAAAGTGCTTTGAAGAAAAATAAAGCAGCATATAAGAAGAGAGCCAGGAAGGGGTTGCTGTTTTGGCAAAGGTGACCTTGGAAGGCCTTTCTGAGTACTGATTTTTAAGCAGAGCCTGAAGTGAAGGGAGGGAGGGAATCTTGGAATGACTGGTCCATGTCAGTATCTATGATTCTTGACATAATTTTCTAATGAGAACCTACCAAGTATCCAGCATTATGCTGGATCAGACATAAAATAAATAATAGACAGGAAGCTTTTTTAATTCATGAGGTAAGCCACAAAAAAATGGAAAGTTACTGATGACAAGGATGTAGTGGCACCAGGTACCTAAGAGCAGTGCAAAGTGCTGACTGAAATAGTTATTGAAAATCAATGGAAGACACTTTCCTACTCAAGAAAGCAACCCCCAAAAAGCCAGCATACATTTCTGAAAACCACCAGAGATATGCATTGTAAGCATCACACTTCTTATAGGGAAGTAAAAACCATCTATAAAAGCCTATGGGTCAGAATATTTTGTAACTGATCTGAACTGAAATGCTATTCAATAGCATTTTAAGATCTTAGGCTTATGGTTCAGTGTCAGCGGTGTACAGGGCAGCATTTAATCAGCAATTCTGTCTCAACATGAAAATTTAGAATGATAGATGTTTGAGATTATAAGGTAAACAATATTATTGAAAATTCTGTCAGCAGTTGCCCGACCTTTAACTCTAACCACCTACATCTAAGTAATTGTAAATTTTACTTTGTAGCTTTTCCATGTCCTCTTATAACCTGTCCACAGTCAAATGTTGATACTGTATGTAGGGCCAGTTTTAAAGTTGGTGTCAGCTCTTTCTCCCTAATCAGGTCCTACTCTAAAAACAACATACCTTAGGCCTAAAGTAATGGTACACATTTTTTCTGCATATAATTCCAGCTAATAAGGGACTAAGATTTATATGTCACCAATACAAAAGTATATTAAAAATTAAATGACCAACTATAGTTCCTGTTTGAGCTTCAAACAAAATTGAAAGATAAATAAAATGTTGATAGGAATCACAATCATCATTTCTACAGATCAAGACAGAAATTGAAAATTGGCTTTTATAGGGAAACGGACTTGGCCCAGTGGTTAGGGCGTCCGTCTACCACATGGGAGGTCCACGGTTCAAACCCCGGGCCTCCTTGACCCGTGTGGAGCTGGCCCACGTGCAGTGCTGATGCACGCAAGGAGTGCCGTGCCACGCAAGGGTGTCCCCCGCGTGGGGGAGCCCCCATGTGCAAGGAGTGCGCCCCATAAGGAGAGCCGCCCAGCGTGAAAGAAAGTGCAGCCTGCCCAGGAATGGCGCCGCCCACACTTCCCGTGCCGCTGACGACAACAGAAGCGGACAAAGAAACAAGACGCAGCAAATAGACACCGAGAACAGACAACCAGGGGAGGGGAGGGGATTAAATAAATAAATAAATCTTTAAAAAAAAAAAAAAAAAAAATTGGCTTTTATATGAATATAAGATAAATGTTTCCTACTAGTGAACTTACTACTACAGAGAATAGCAAAAAACAAGTTGCCTTGCAACCCTTGGTCATACAGTACTTTTCAGAGAAAGAGGAAATGGAAAAAAGAACACAGTTTGAGGAGATAGTTTAACCCCTTATATTAGAAATGCGTTTATTAATACTTAAGACAAATACTGAACAGTACTACTCTATTCTGTTTTAATGAGAATGCACAATCCCTTATAAGTACTGTAACAGTTTCAGGAAAAAGACTTCGAGAAATGAGTATTAACAGACTGAGGTCCTCCAGGCAAAATAAATTGATAACTTACAAAAATAATGAGACCAAAGTAATCATAAAGATATCTGCATTTAGGTTTACACTTTTTTGGGGGGGAAATCCATTTTGATATTCAGAGATAAATTCTACAATTGACAAGCATGTCCTGTTTATTCTTTCTACAAAGGAGTACCCTGAAACGTGTATATTATATATTATAATAGTCAAGAAGATTAGAGATCTAAAGTTTCTTGATCTACTGATAACTTAGTGGATCCCTAGGCAGTTATTTAAATTCTCTGGGCCTCTACTGTCCTAAATGTAATATGGTTCTAGCTTCCTCATATTACATTTGGTGCAATGGAGTTAAAGATCTCTTCTCCATCCATAAAAATATACGAATGTATGCCATACACTTGAAACTAGAAAAGAAATGTTAACTTCAACAGTTTTTCACTAGAGGATTAAAGAAGAAAGACATGAGAGAAAGAAAGCTAGTGCTTATCCTTATATGACTGAGGACTAGAAGTTATATCAAGAAATGATCGTAAAAGGTCTCTTATAGAATTTAAATGGACAAGTAATAACATGAATCTTATACAAGGCCTAAAAATTAACACAATCTGTTAAACTAAAGTGCTGTTATATAATCTACCCCGGGAATTTGTTGAGTCCCAAAATGTGTGGTAAATTATTTTACTCAAAGAATTTTATAATTTCTGAATATATAACACAGAAACATAAAAACTCATCTCAGTCATTTCAAAATATTGCATCAATATTGAAAATGGCTCAAAGACTCAGAAAAGTTTTTCATTTTTAAAAAGAGATGAAAACAGAACTTTCCTTTTAATAACAATAATTTAGTTAATTGTATAATCCAGATGGTAAGTACATTGGGTTGTAGTAAAGTTCTTTCAACTTTTCTGTTTGATTGAAAATTTTCTTAATAAAACACTGAGGAAAAGAATGAACACTAATTCAGGCTTAAATCTATTTTAACAATACTTACAGAAAGAATGATCCTTTATTTCCCAATGGGAAATTTTCAAAATGATTAACACATAATTAATTCAATGATTAACTAATATTAAACAACATTATACAATACCATTTGAGGTTGTAAAATATTCCCAAAGTAGAGATCACAATATAATCCATGCCTTGCCATTCAGCCATGATGTGGTCTTAAGAACTTGGCCATATCCATGACGAACAACAATTTATACTGCTAAAGGGTGAAGTGACAAATGCTTTCTAAGTATTCCTTTTTCTGTTACCATTTCAGTGATATCTGTGCTGCATTTCCTGTTCATTAAACTCCAAAAACTACTGTCATCCAAAGAATGCTGAGCGAGAACATACGGAGATGACATTTGTAACTCAGTAACAGCATCCTCTGCTCACAGTAATCAGCTTTAAAAATAGAAACAACGGAACTTCTTTCAACAAAGCTTCACAGGAAGTCAATGAAGTACTGTTTAACTCTACTTCTGCTGTTTAAAAAAAAAAAGTGAAGCGAAAATCTTCACCTACTAAAGGAGTTCTAAGCTAATATATTTTGAAATATCAATGACCCTTTTTACTAAACGTCTATTAAATATATTTGATACTACATTCACGGTTCTAAGTTTTGAGACTCTCAATTTATATAGTAATAGATTATCATCGTGAAACAATCATCCAGAGCATTCTGAGCAAATTATTTCACAGAATTCTAAAACTAAAGAGGACACTAATCTAATCCACCAAGTAAATGGGAAAGACTTCCCAATAACTATCAAAAAAGTTCAAACTGCCCAGTGTGTAAGTGAAAGCATTCACAATATGGTCCTAATTCATCTTTCTAAACACATGCTACTTAATGTTTCCTCAAACATCCCATACCTTCCTGAGCCCAGACCTCAGTTCATGGTGTATGTGCTTCTCTGCAGCTCTAATAGTTAACATTATATACTTACTATGTCAGACACTCCACCAAGCTACATATACACTTCATTTAATTCTTAACATAATGCTTTCAAATAAGAATTACTAATCCTATTTTATAAAAGAGGAAACAAAGACTCAGTGACATTAAATAACTTGTCCAAGGTCATAGAGCTAAGTAAGTGGCACAGCAGGTCTGCCTGATTCAAAGAGGCCAATCTCTGTATGACACATATTTCCTTTCCAATGACTATGGTTAATGAAATCCTGCTCATCCTTCAAAATTTATCTCCAATGCTACCTCCTTGATGGGTGGAGATGGGGGCTGCCAGTCTTCATTCAATGTTAACTTTCCAGCTTCTGAACCCCACAGCATCTTGTTCACGCTTTTATTTTCACAGGCTCCATCATGTTCTGTTTAGAATTGGTTGTCTTTTTTCCCCACCAAGATAAAATAAGAATTGGTTGTCTTAATCCTTCATCTATCTGGATGACAACTCTTAAGGGCAGGGGTAAGGAAGGTGTCTTAGTCAACAACCTAACTCCTGCAGCAGTGCCATTCAAAAGGCATTCAAAAATATGTAGAATTGAATTGGAAAAGATTATTTTTTAAATAAACTTTTTATTTAGAATATTTTTAGATTTATAGAAAAGTTGCAAAGATAGTAACAGTGAGTTCCCATATACCCCTTACTCAATTTGTTTCCCCTAATATTACCATCTGATATTATTGTGGTAATATTAAGTACTAAGAAACGAAAATTGGTACAATAGTATTAACTAACCCCGAGACTTCATTCAGCTTTTCCATTAATGTCCTTATCCAGTTCTAAGATCCAAGCCAGGATACCATATTACTTTTAGTTGTCCTGTCTCTTTAGTCTCTTCTGGTGTGTCACAGTCTCTCAACCCTTCCTTGTTTTTCATGACCTTAATAGTTTTGAATATTAGCAGTCAGATATTTTGTAGAATCTTCTTCAATTAATGTTTGTCTGATGTTTTTCTCATATTTAAACTGGGGTTGTAAGTTTATGGAAAGAACACTAGAGAGGTGAAATGTCTGTCTCACCACATCCATGGATACATGACATCCACGTGACATCACCGACAATGTTACCCTTGATCACATCATAAAGGGAGTGTTTGCCACACTTGTCCATTGTAAAGTCACTATTGGAAAAGATTACTTTTTCACAGACATATTTTTTTTCCTAATTCATCTGAGAACAAATCACTTATACTAGGGTCAATATTTTAAAATTATTGTGATACATTCTCATTAAAGCACATACTATCAGGGAGTGGATGTGCTCAAGCAGTTGAGTGCCCTCCTCCCAAATTGGAGGTCCCAGGTTCGGCTCCCAGTGCCTCCTGAAAAAAAGCAACAAGCAAAACAAACAGGAAAAGCCAACTCAGAGAAGCACATGTGGCTCAGTGGTTGAGCACCAGCTTCTCACATGAGGCCCCAGTTCAATCCTCGGCCCTGGTACCTTAAAAAAAAAAAAAAGAAAAAAAAGAGCACATACTATTGAAGCATACTAGTTATAAGTAACCAACCTCTGGTTTTTAGTGTGGTAGGAAAAAGCAAAAATAGTTCAAAAGTCATACAGACTATTTAGCAAATACTAACTAAACTAATTAATTTGTGGTACTACCATCGTTGTTTACTAAATTGTTCAAGAATATGATCAGACTTCTCTATATTTCAACATAACCTTTAAATTTACTCAACCAAAGTTCTGAAAGACAAGTATATTAAGTAAAGTTACATATACTGGTGCATTTGTCCACAGTGAAAAAGCATGTTAACTCTGACTACTGATTACTACTTCTCTATACTAGTTCCTTAAAGAGATGTGCAAAGACATCAGTAACATTAAAAAAAAAAAAAAATAGAACTCTCCAAAACCTCCCATACACTTCCTCCAACAAATGACAAAATCCCAAACCACCAAGCACCTCACAGCAGGTTCACCTCATGAACTTAAAAAATAAATTTAAGAACATATAGATACATTTACAGATAGAACAAAATTATGATGAGCAGGAAACCACTCTAATAGACACTAATAAAATATGTAGAAGTCTATCTAGCTATCATTAATTATTCAACTCTGAGTATATGACACATTGGACATCAATTTCCATTTAAATTTATTATTTCCTTGAACAAATTAGAGTGGCTATTACTACTGAACTTTGCTATTCTTTGCTATTCTGGTTTGGGCAACCAAAACCAGAAATCTTCATCACTGCTGTTTTCCTCAAAACACCTTCCACAAAAAATAACCTTCCTCAATTTCTAGATTCTGAGACTCTGTATAACTCTGGTCTTTGTTAGTAATGCCTTATAAAATTTAACTTTCATTAAGAATCCATAAACAAATTCAATGCTAGGTATCATAGGAAAGAAAAAGCCTTCCTAGACCTATGGCCTGGTCACCAAGGCAGACTCTGATGGGAGGCAGACTGGTGAGTCTAAAGTAAAATAAAACCCAAGTGCCACAAGAGCACAGGAGGGAACCACCAATCAAAACCAGTAAAATTTACAAGACTTCTTGGACTTTTAGGAATGGATGGGATTACAATAGCCCTTTTGGGAGGGAAAGAGATTCTAAGTGAAGGGAATGACTGCAGCAATGTCTCAGGAGTAGGAGAGTTCAGAGACTGGCAAATAGACTGGTGTAGCTAAAATATACAATCAAGGTAGCATATAGTAAAACCGGAAACCAGGCAGGTCTCAAATTAGAAACGTGACTAGCAGAGTGAGAGATAATACAAACACAATGGGAAGTCATTAAGAGTTTTGGAACTGGGGAGAGACATCTGATCTGTTTTAAGGCAGTAACTAGCAGCAGTGTGCAGGATCAATCAGAGGGAGAATCATATAAGCAGAGAGATCAATTAGGATAGTACCGCAGTAAAAAGGTAATCTGATTTGAGAGAGGCTGCAGAAGTACAATCAAGAGGATGTGATGACTGGGTAGGGAGAGATGATGAACCTCAAAATCTGAGACGGAGCCACTGGGAGAAGAGTATTGCTAATAAAATATTAATAAAAGCAAATACTTTTAAAGGATTTACTATGTGCCAGGCACCTTGCATATTTTATTATTTAATAAATCCTCATTCACAATCCTATTTTACCGATGAGAAAACCTAGGCACAAGGAAGTTAAACTAAGAATCAATCCCAGTAGTAATTCATGCTCATCACCACTACTTTATAATAACTCAATTAGGGAACATGGAAGAAGAAACTGGTTTGCTAACAAAGAAGATACATTTTGTGCTCAGACATGTTAAATGTGAGGTGTTTAAAGGATGTTAATAAGGCAATGTCTAGCAGGCAGCTTGGGGAAGAGGCAGAAGAAAGAGACAGATTTGCAAATAATTTGTATAAGACTGTTGACACTGTTGAGAGTAGAAAGCTCCTACTGCCCATATGCTCATTTCATCACATGGGACAATCAAACTGAAATGGAATTTTGAAAAGACTTAAGAGTTTTCCCCTTTGGGAGGAATGTGAGGGGAGGTGGGATGAAGTCAGATGGATGGAAAAGAACAGTACTGACTGGCTTTTCTTAAATGAAAAGCAGAACAAATCTACCTGAAAGATGTATGAAAATACAGGACAGCCAATGCCCCAAACGAGCTATATTTATCTTTATAAGAAAATCATGCTAATTTTTCAGTTGTTCTCACATTAGGCGGAAATTAATATTTCCTCTTTCGGACCCAGGGTTTGCTTCTCAGAATCTCTTATATAGACTTGATGAAAACATATTTAGTACCTCAGTACCTCTTGATAGTTTCATAAACTCTAGGGTTTCTACCACCCATTCAGTGGTATCCATCATAACTTCCATGGAACTTGTATATTAGAACTACTATATATCACAAAAGTACAAGTATTTATTTATTGTATTCACTAAATTCGATAAAGTTATCTCATATGATAAAATTTTCAGTATTGTCAAAGGGACAGAGGTATATTCAATGAATGGGTAAAATAACATATAAGAAAAAAATAAGTAAATTGCAAATGTATCTTGAGTAGGATACAAGAAACTTTAAAGATACATGAGAAATTTTTAAGAAAGTTAAAAGCTACCATAGTGAATTAGTAAAAATATTCAGAATTGTAAACTCTAAATATCTAATAGAATAGAAAGATAACTAAAAATACAGAAGGTATTTTTCTGTAAAAATACAGAAGCAGATGTAGCTCAGTGGTTGAGCGCTGGATTTCCAAATACAAGGTCCCGGGTTCAATTTCCATCCCCAGAACCTTAAAAAAAAAAAAAAAAAAAGGTAATTTAATTATAGAATATGATGACCTCTATTCTAAAACTTTCATTAATTTATTCATTCCATAAATGCTGAGTGCCTACTACATAGCAAGCACTGATTTAAACTTATCAATTTAGGGGAAGTGCTCTCAATATAGAGGTGGAGTGGACTTTCACCATCCCAGGGTCCACAGGATGAAGGAATAAAATATGAATTAGAGTGGATTTACTGATATTCTACTATAGAACTATTGTGACTAGTAATGGAAGAAATTGTAGCACTGATGCGGAGAAAAATGGCCATGGTAGCTGCCGAGGGCAGGAAGAGGGAAGAAGAGATGTGATGTAGGGGCATTTCTGGAACTTGGAGTTGTCCTAAATGCTATTTAGGGACAGATGCTGAACAATATATAACCTGCCATAAACCACTGAATGGACTGGAGGAGAGTGTAAACTACAGTGCCAACTATTGTCCATGCGGTGCAGCAGAGCTCCAAAATGTATTCACCAAATGCAATGAGTGTGCCACAATGATGAAAGAGGTTGTCGATGTGGGAGAAGTGTGTGTGGGGGGTAAGGGGTATATGGGAACCTCTTATATTTTTTAATGTAACATTTTTTGTGATCTATGTATCTTCAAAAAAATACATTTGAAAAAAATGATGGGGTGGGGGGATGGGGAGTGGGGTATATGGGAACCTCATGTTTTTTAATGTAGTGTTCTGTATGATCTATTAACTTTTTTAAAAGATAATTTAAAAATTAAATTAAATTAAAAAGAAAAGGAAGCACTCTAAAAAAAATTTTAGGGGAAGTGGACTATTTTTTTTAAAAAAAACGTAAAAAGTGACTCAAGAAGCAACAGATACCCTGAATAAGCCAATAACCATTAAACACAGTAGGTATCAAAATCCATTCCCTACACATCAAAAATAAATACAGTCATAACATGCATGCACACAAGCACACATTATTAAAGAAGAATTATTAAAGAAGCAAACATTTTTTTCCTTATGGTGTTAACATGTATATAAACACAAATTTTTCCATTTTAATCCATTTCTCAGCATACACTTCAGTGAATTAAGTGCATTCACAATACTATGCTACCACCACCACCATCCATTACCAAGACTTTTTCATGACACCAAACAGAAACTCTGTACATACTAAAAAATACCTCCCCATTCTCTCCTTCTCCCAATTCCTGATAACCATGATTCTATTCTCTGCTCTTGTGAATTTACTTATTCTAGATAGTTCATTTAAATGGCATCACACTGGGAAGAGAATGTGGCTCAAATTATAAGGCGTCTGCCTACCATATGGGAGGACCCGGCCTCAATCCCTGGGGCCTCCTGGTGGAAAAAAGAAGAGAAAGCGTGCCTGCGTGGCAAGCCAGTGCCCACATGATGAGCCAAGTGGCCACATGGTGAGTTGAGTACCCACGTGGGTGCCCACATGGCAAGCCGAGTGCCTGCACGAGTGCCTGTGTGGTGTGACGAGTGCCTGCGCAGTGAGCCAGTGCCTGTGTGAGTGAATCATGCAGCAAGGTTATGACACAACAAGAGACAAAGTGAAGAGTCAAGGTGAAGCACAGCAGAAACCAGGAACTGAGGTGGCACAAATGACAGGGAACCTCTCTCCACATCAGAAGTCCCCAGGATCGAATGATGGTGAATCCTAGAGGAGAAAGATGAGAAGAGAAGACAAAAAGAGAAACGGATACAAAAGATCACATAGTGAATGGACACAGACAGCAAAAACAGCCTGGCTGGGGAGGAGGGAAGGGGATCAGAAAAAAACATTAAGTGGCATCACACATTAGTACCCTTTTGTATCTGTTTTATTTCACTGTTAAACATGTTTAGTGAACCTTTAAAGGTTCACTCATGTTGTAGCTTGTTATCAGAACTCCTTTTTACAGCTGAATAACATTCCATTGCACAGATATATGATATATATTTATCCATTCATCTGTCCAAAGACACTTGAGTCATTTCCACTTTTTGACTATAGGGAATAACACACACTGATGTTCAAATATCTGTCTGCTTTCAATTCTCTGGGGTATATACATAGGAATGGAATTGCCAAGTTATATGGCATTTCTATGCTTAACTTCTTGAGAAAGCACCGGACTGTTTTTCCACAGCAGCTGTACTATTTGACACTCCCACCAACAATGTGCAAAGGTTTCTATTTTTCCACATCCCACCAACACTTTTTAAAAAATAACAGCCATCCCAGTGGTATGTGAAAAGGTATCTCATTGTGGTTTGTTTGTTTGTTTTCAAAGATTTATTTATTTAATTTCTCTCCCCTCCCCCCCCCCCCACCCCGGTTGTCTGTTCTCTGTGTCTCTTTGCTACGTCGTCTTCTTTGTCCATTTCTGTTGTTGTCAACAGCACAGGACTCTATGTTTCTTTTTGTTGCATCATCTTGTTGTGTCAGCTCTCCATGTGGGCGGCGCCATTCCTGGGCAGGCTGCAATTTCTTTCGCGCTGGGCGGCTCTCCTTACGGGGCACACTCCTTGCGCGTGGGGCTCCCCTACGCAGGGGACACCTCTGCGTGGCACGGCACTCCTTGCGCGCATCAGCACTGCACATGGGCCAGCTCCACATGGGTCAGGGAGGCCCGGGGTTTGAACCGCGGACCTCCCATGTGGTAGACGGACGCCCTAACCACTGGGCCAAGTCTGCTTCCATGCATTGTGGTTTTAATTTACCTTTCTCTAATTACTAATTATTTGAGCAAATTTTCATGTGCTTACTGGTCATTTGTAAATCTTATTGGGATGAAAGTCTCTTCAAGTCCTTAGCCTATTTTAAAAATTGAGTTGTCTTCTGTTGTTGAGTTGTAGCAGTTCTTCATAAATACATATATTCTAGATATTAAACCCTTATCAGATAAGGTTTCCAAATATTTTCTCCCATTTTGTAGGCTGTCTTTACTTTCTTTATAATGTCCCTTGTTGACCAACAGTTTTTAATTTTGATGAAGTCCAATTTATCTATTTTGTTGTTGATGCTTATATTTTTGGTGTCATAGCTAAGAATCCACCACTGAATCCAAAGTCATGAAGGTTGTACCTCTTGTTTTTTTCTAAGAGTTTTAAGGTTTCAGTTGTTGTATTTAAGTCCTTGATCTATTTGGAGTTAAATTTTGCATATTGTGTGATGCAGCAATTCGACTTCATTCTTCTGCATGTGGAGATCCAGTTTTCCCAGTATTATTTGTTGAAGAGACCTGAATGAACCTGGCACCTTTGACAAATCAGTGGGCTGTGAATGTGTGGGTTCACTCCTGGGCTCTCAATTCTATTCCATTGGTCTATATGTTTCTCCTTGTGTCAGTACCACAACATTTTGATTACTATGGCTTTGTGGTAATTTTTGAAATGAGGAAGTATGAGACCTATGCCTTTATTATTATATTATTACAGAAGAATTTTTCCTAAATATTCCCTGCAAAAGCTAATTTTTACAAACTCCTACTGAATAGAAAGGGAAAGGTAACTCATTTTGATTAATTTCAAAATCAGATACAACCATGAGAAAAATTATATGCATATTACTAATACAAATAAAGATGAAAAAAGACTAAATAATTATTAACAAATAGAATCCAGCAAAGTACTAAGGATATATAATTAAAAATTAGGGTTTATCCAAGGAATGCAAGGATGGTTTAACTTTAGAAATTTATCAACATAATTCACTGCAGTAAGAGACTACAGGGGAAAAAAATACGATTATCTCACAGTCAACCAACTTTTACCTTCTCTAGTTACCACCAGTAACCATTTGAAGCTGGGTGGATCCTAGATCATGTCCTCAGAGCTAATACATTCCTATGCATGTAAATCTATTGTAGGTGGGAACTTTTGATTATATTGCTTCAGTTAAGGGACTTTGATTAGATTGTATGACCCAGGATGCACCTTAGTCCTCTTACTGGAGTCCTTTTTAAATGGGAGAAATATGTAGAGATACAGGAAAAAACTCTTAGAAGCTGAGAGAGAAGGCCCCAGAAGCCAGAAGCTGAAAGCAATGAGGCCTGGAGGACAGGGGACAGACAAGTAGATGTCACCATGTGCCTGACTGCCCACAGTTGCAGCACAGGGGAAAAACATCTCTTGATGACCCTTGGACACTCTCACAACCTCAGAACTATAAGCGTATAAATTAATAAATCCCCATTGTAAGAACACATAGTGAATGAACACAGTGAGCAATGGAGGGAGAAGGGAGAAATAAATAAATAAAATCTTAAAAAAAATAAATAAATCCCCATTGTAAAAGCCAGTCCATATCTGGTATATTACCCTGGCAGCTCTCAACAAACTAGAATACTACCCTACTCCAAGCTACCATCATCTCATCTAGATTACTGCATTTTAATCCTAACTGGTCTTTGTGCTTTTCCTGGGTTGCTTGGCAATGAGCTAACTAGGACCAGGGGCTCCTGCTCCCCCTGGCAGAAAGGGTTTTCCCCAAATATCTTCCCAACGGTTCACACAGTCTTTAGGTATGAGGCAGGAGGTGTTCTCAGAAACTTCTTTAAACAACTGGCACCCAAACTCACAGTTTTTACTTCACTATCACACCCACGCCAACAAAAAGAGAGAGTACAAAAGTAGGGTAGGACAGTCAGAGAGGAATATCTTCCCCAGAGTCTAATCTCATCGCACATCCAGCTGTGCCCCAACTCAACCACATCTCTCTAAGGGACATCAAGAGAAGGTTATCAGTGTACCTGCTCATCCTTCTATCCATAAGTTCCAGCTTAAGAGATGCTACTGACATTTACCTAGGATCCCCTGCAATCAAATTCTCAAAAGTATTTGCTGAGGGAAGCGGCTGTGGCTCAATCAGTTGGGCTCCCATCTACCATATGGGAGGCCCTGGGTTCACATCCTGGGGCCTCCTTATGAAGGAAGGCTTGCCCACATGCTGCAGAGCACTGCCCACTGGCCTGTAGATGCCAGGGAGAGCCAACTCAGCAAGGTGACACAACAAAAAAAGGGAGACAAGCAAAAAAAAAAAAAGAATGCAGAAGATCAGAAGATCATGCAGCAAATGGACAGAGAGAGAGCAGACAGCAAGCAAGCCGCAAGGGGGTAGGGGAAATAAAATAATAAATAAATACAGACACAAAAGAACGCACAGCGAATGCACACAGAGAGCAGACGGCACACAAAAAGCCATGGGGGGGGTGGGAATTTAAATTTGCTGAATGAACACTTGCATAAAAAAATTTTCAATAGCCTCTAAATTGACTTATTTAACACCTTACCCTTCTCCATAATCAATGAGTACATACCTTCATTTTTTTTCATATTTTTTCACAAATAAATTTTATTGATAAATAGTAATAAAGCATAAATTCATCCCAAATATGCAATCAATGGTATTTGTATATCTCCAATTTCTTTTTTTAAGATTTATACCCCCCCCTCCTCCTGCCCTGCTGTTTTTGATGTCTGTGTTGTCTTCTCTTCTCATTTTCTCTCCTCTAGGATTCATCGGGATTTGATCCTGGAGAACTTTGATAGGGAGAGAGGTTCCCTGTCAATTGTACCACCTCAGTTCCTTGTTTCTGCTGTGCTTCAACTTGACTCTCCCCTTGTCTCTGTTTTGATGTGTCATTATCTTGCTGTGTGACTCACTCCCACAAGGCACTGGCTCACCACATGAGCACTTGTGCGGGCACTTATGCAGGTACTGGCTTGCTGTGTGGGCACACTTTCTCTTCTTCTTTTTAACCAGGAGGACCCAGGGATTGAACCCAGGTTGTCCCATATGGTAGGTGGAAGCTCTATCACTTGAGCCACATCTGCTTCCCTCTCTAATTTTTAAAAAAATTCAATACTTATGTCCTGCTTACTATGAACAAGGCACTAAGTGCTTTCTAAGTATTAAAGTATTTAATGTAGGGCGGCGGACTTGGCCCAGTGGTTAGGGCATCCGTCTACCATTTGGGAGGTCCGCAGTTCAAACCCCGGGCCTCCTTGATCCGTGTGGAGCTGGCCCATGTGCAGTGCTGATGCATGCAAGGAGTGCCCTGCCACGCAGGGGTGTGCCCCACGTAGGGGAGCCCCATGCACAAGGAGTACGCCCCATAAGGAGAGCTGCCCAGCACAAAAGAAAGTGCAGCCTGCCCAAAATGGCGCCGCACACATGGAGAGTTGACACAACAGGATGATGCAAAGAAAAGAAACACAGATTCCCGTGCCGCTGACAACAACAGAAGCAGACAAAGAAGATGCAGCAAATAGACACAGAGAACAGACAATGGGGGGGAGGGGAGAGAAATAAATAAATAAATCTTTAAAAAATAAATAAATAATGTATTTAATGTAATACAACAATCCTATGTGAACCTTTTCAAATGAGAAAACTGAGGAAAAGAGAGGTAACTTATCTAAGGTCAAATAGTAAATGGCAGAGGAGTCAAATCTGGGCAATCCAGCTCCACAGTCTGTACACTTAATCTTATTCTACATTGCTTTAATCTCACTGCTCCATACAACATGTTTATTCACATATATGTGAGCCACTGAATAAAAATGACAAGAGAAACTGTGCTATAAGCAGTAACTAATCATTTAGAATCTGCAGTAAAAGACCTAATATATAAAACCTTAATACTTGATTTTAAAAAATAAAACAGACTACTTCTCCATAGGTGGTCTGCCTATTAATTTTCAATCACATAGAGGCCTAATGAGCCCTGAACAAATGTACATGTCAGGAGAACTTAGTTCATTGCTAACAGAAACAACAATGGAAGATTTTTTTTCCTGAGTGGCTTTTCAATCGTGCTCATTAAAGTTAGAATAGGAGAAAGATCACTATTGTCCGGCTCAACGTTACAGAGGAAATTAAATATTCAACTAATTATTTTAAATGCGAATCATCTGAGAAAAATACCACAAATATAAGAATAACACAAGTGAAGAAACATTAAAGCTAAATCCTTAAACTTGGAATTTTACCATCTAAATATATTTTATTAGACACTAAACAGAATAACTGATTTGCATGTAAAAGGAGTAGAGGGAGGGTTTAAAGAAAAGGGGGAAAGAAAATGCTAATGAAGCTTTTTAACTAATTTAATACATTGAATTTGGTTTCAGGGGGAAAGATACATTTCAAGTTCAGTGCATAATAAATAAAAGTTAAAAAAAAAAAAAAAAGTAAGTTGCCAGCATTGAAGGTGCTTCTAACATCTTCTTACTACTAGGTAGCTTTAGCAGACATTTGGCGCTTTGTATATTATAGCCTGGCAAGAAAGACATTCTTGTAGCCAGTTTCTGAGTTTGTTCTTTAAGATGTTCTCATTTAAATGCAGTTGTAGACTTCACAAGTATTATGGCTTTAGAGCAAGTCTTAGTTGGCACTAGTAGAGCAAAGTGATTAGAAAAAGCTATTGCATATTCTAGTTGACATTCACTGCTTAATTCTCTGTAATGCTGGGCTTTTGTAAAAGTCATCACTGAGTTTTAGGGGGAAGGAAAGGGAGAGTATCTTCATATCCCTGCTTTATCGGCATAATCAAGCCTATGTCATGTTAGAAATATTCTAAGTGAAATTCTTTCATGTGAATATGTAATCCTGTGGTAATTCACACTATAGAATATTTTGGTGTTCAAAGATATGTCTATACTCATGCTTTAACTTCTCTATGTTTACATAGTTTAATAATATTTCATATAATACTTGAAGTGTGGTCCCCAAGGGATCATTTCTATAATATGGAATGAAATAAACAATCACCATTACTTTACATTCAAACAAACAAAAGATAACTGGTAATAAACATTCTAGGGACTATCTTAGACAAAAAGGCTCTGGCACTTATTAACCATATAAACACGGATAATTTATGGAAAGTTTATTCTAACTTAGAGCCTCAGTTTACACATTTGTAAAGTGAACAATACTCTCCTTACATAAAGGCAAAGACTGTTCATTTTGCTAAATATACAGTGTCTGGCACACAGGAAGTCTCAATTAGTAGGTGTAGTGAGATAAGAAGTAAGTGAAGGTGACAGACTATATTTTGAATATAGGCACACAGCAAGTACATGATAAATATTAATTGCATCTGAATTCGAAAAAATTTCAAATTAAATTTTAGATTGAGAGATTTTTTACTTAAGCCAAGATGAGACTGCAGAAACCAGATTTCCCTCCCATCTGGAAGAACTAAAAAACAAGACAAAATATATGGAACAAAGGTTTTCAGACATCTGCAAATACAGAATAGTTTTAGTTCCTCCAATTTGGATGTCTTTTATTTCTTCTTCTTGCCTACTTGCTGTAGCTAGAACTTCCAGTACAATGTTGAATAGCAGCAGTAAAAGCGGAAATCCTTATCTTGTTCCTGATCTCAGCATGAAAGCTTTCAGTCTTTTACCATTTCTCTTCCTCTCAAGTTCTTTCTGAGTCTAAGTTACCGCATCTCTCACATGGCCGACAGCAATAACCCTGTAATCAATCTATCCCCCTACTTCCATCACTGCTATAGCCACAAACCCTTATCCATTTTCCACTAGCAGCCAATACTTTTGGTGCAATACAAATCAGATCGTGTCCTACCTCTGTTTAAAAACAGTGGTTTAAAACAGTGGTTTCTCATTGCGACATTTATTTCTCCAGTTGCTCAAACCAGAAACCTATCCAATTCATCAGCAAATCCTCTCATGCTAGCTCTAAAATATATCGAGTTCTGTCCAATTTTTTCCATCTCTTCTATCACATTGGTCTGAGTCATCATCTCTCTCCTGGACTGAAGAGAGACAGAAGCATGGAGACGCCTCTTATCCAAATGCATAAAAGGCCTTCCTAAACCAGGTGGGAATTTTTCCCCACCAAGCCCAAATTCATCAACACAACAATGTAAGCTGCCATTATTATCAATAATCCACTTTTTTTTTTTTTAATTTCTCTCCCCTTCTCCCCCACCCCACCCCACCCTGGTTGTCTGTTCTGTGTCTATTTGCTGTGTTGTCTTCTTTGTCTGCTTCTGTTGTTGTCAGCGGCACGGGAATCTGTGTTTTCTTTTTGTTGCGTCATCTTGTGTCAGCTCTCCGTGTGTGCAGCACCATTCCTGGGCAGGCTGCACTTTCTTTTGCACTGGGCGGCTCTCCTTATGGGGCACACTCCTTGCGCATGGAGCTCCCCTACGTGGGGGACACCCCTGTGTGGCACAGCACATCTTGCGCACAACAGCACTGCGCATGGGCCAGCTGCACACGGGTCAAGGAGGCCCAGTGTTTGAACCGTGGACCTCCCATGTGGTAGACGGACGCCCTAACCACTGGGCCAAGTCCACTTCCCAATCCACACTTACTGAAATCTATTTTTAGGGTGCAAGGGAGAGACCAGAGCAGCACAAATACTTCTGTCTAGTTTGTGAAACACCAGTATTCTGCTGGAGTATACTTTGTAAACTACTGATTTACTGGAATAAAGGTTCTGTTTTGAATACTGATGGAAAAAGAGGACATAAGGCAGGGGTTCTTAACCTTTTTTGTTCCATGGAGCTCTTTGCCAGTCAGGTGAAAACCATGGACCCCTTACTAAGACCATACTATACTGTGCATTATTTAATAAATATATCACACCTGCACCAACACGGCTCCACAAGAATTATATATTTTTTTATTTTCAATTCAAGCCCTCGTTAAGAACTCCTGAAATAAAGTTATACATTTCATGAGAGAAGGAACTATGTTCATCCTATTCACTGCTCTGTCACTGCTCCTAGATCAGTGCCTGCCACACGAAAGACACTCATTACAATTTTTTTTTCTGTAATGAATGGTTATCACATGAGTTACTTCTGGATTATTACAAGCTGAATAAAACCAAATCTTGGTCATTTCAGTTAACTATCCCCAAAAGGAAAGAACAATTACAAAAGAAAATTTAATCTTACTTCCAAAATGGGTATCACAGCACAGTGACATTTGAAAATTAACTAGACTATACAATTCCATTCAGCTTTCACTGTAACTTCCTGAACAGAAAGGAAAACAGATGCAAAACTAGAGTTAAAGATCAAAGGCAAGAAAATGGCTTGTGCTTTTTGCCCAATTCATTTTTTACATGGTCTAAGAAAAATGAGGACAAATTTATCTTTAGAGAACTTAATTCATCTAATGCCCTTTCTAAAATAATGTCAGGAGGCAACTATATTATATACTGAGATAGTTTTGTACATGTATTTACAATAACTCTCCTAGAAAATATTTAAGGGATTGCCTCCCCAGCACCCAGCCTGGCAACAACTTTTCTTAAGACATAACGGATTTGGGGAACAGGTATGTTTCCCAAACCACAGCTGGTTAGTCTAGAGGTAGGCATCTGGCCCATGAGGGACTAATCATAATACTTGGCTTCAAGCTCTTTCTGGAGTTGATTGGTCCAGGGATAATCAAGTGATCTACACCAAGCCAGAGCCAGACCCTCTGCTGTACTAGAGGCACATAAGATGTAAAATTTGGATGTTACAGAGGCCAAATTCTCCTGCCACTTAGACATTAATCTGCACTAAAAGAAAGTAATGCTAGGAACATTGGAGATAGGAAGACTCTTACTCTGAGTTCCAGAAGATTAAAAAACCAGTATTTTTAACCCTTGTTTCAGTTGTTCCTGGAGCTTAAGGGCAAGACCCTTACTGTAACTTGGATATTAACTTTTTCTAGTATTCTAAAAATCCACAAAATTCTACTTTGGCTTAAGCTATTCAAGCTAATCTCCTGTTTATAATCAAGATTCTTTTTCATATACTTTATTTAAATAGGTCTCAGCTATTCTGTGACCTCATCTATCCTGAAGAAAAAAACCAGGAACTAAGCAAAAAAGCCTCTAATATCCTTTCATGATAAAAACCCTCAAAAACTAGAAATAGAAGGGATCTTCATCAATTTGATAAAATCATCAACAAATATCCCACAGCTAACAGGATACTTGATGGTAAAATACTGAAAGCTTTCCTTCTAAGATTAGCTACAAGACAAGGATGTCTGTTCTAGCTACTTCTATTCAGCACTGTCCCGGGGGGTTACAGCCAGGGCAATTAAGCAAGAAAAAGAAATAAAAGATATCCAGATTAGAAAGAAAGAAGTAAAACTACCTCTATTTGCAGATGACATAATCTTGTATATAAAAAATCTAAAGTAATCAATAGAAGTGAAAGACTTGAGGGAAAGTCTTCATTTCCTTGGATTAGGTAAAGGATTCTTTGACATAACACCACAAGTTCAAGCAACCAAGAAAAAATATTAGACTTCATCAAAATAAAACACCTCTGTGCCCCAATGTCTCATAATTTTGCTTTCACCTTTGGGTTCCCATCTTCAGTTCTAATAGTCTCCTGAATAATGACTTGTCTCACACTAACCACAGGATCAGTCTTTGTGGCCTGATAGTAAGTAATCCTCATTCCATAGTGAGAACAGATATAAGGAGCAATGACCCAGGGGAGTATATGTCGGGCAGTGGAAGCCCCAAACTCATTGATCTCAAGATGAAACCAGCTAGCCAAATCCCTGGAATTCATGGGGAGTGTCTCCAAGTCCCATTTACTGCCACCCTTCCTCCAGAGGATGTAGACGGTATGCCCTAGGTACACCACCTGAAGGTCATTACCTCTACCCAGGCTGGTAGGGCAGGGGCAAACCTTCATGTTATCTCATAAAGCCTTCAGTCCTGTTTCACTCAAGACACCCATGTAAAAAAAAAAAAAAAGGTATGCAATAACAATGAAAATAATGGCCAAAAATCAACTGGCTCCATTCCATACGTCACAAGGCACTAGGTTTACAGCCCCAAAATCAGCATACCAAGTTGCTCTATGGTGCACTTTGGCAAGGGAAGCTCAGGAGCAACAAAAACTTTTAATAAATGAATACCTTATTATTTCACACCACAGATCCAAAAGAGCAGGGAAAAAGATTCCATCATAACCAGTCTCCTAGGAAGGCCAATTGCTTGAGCTATGGTTGTAGATGGCTACTCTGCATGCCACATTTATCATCAGAGAGGAGAGATTCTGGGCTGTTTGAGTATTTATACACCCCAGTGGGAAGAGGCCAATCAATGTTATCACCTCTGTTCTTACTTCACAATCTGGGAAGAACACTGAAAAAATGGACTTATCGTGAATCATGGCCACCTGGCTCTATTACCAGTAGGCCCAATTAAAATCAAGTAAAGACAGCCATTGTTCCACTCAAGAACTTGATGGAATTAAAAGGAGTAATATTATCACTAATAAAGGCTGGGGGATGTTTATATAGGTCTCCTTTCTTGTGAGGAGATGACTCGACCTTGAGGTTTACACTTGAAGGATGAGGACACTACTATGCAAAGTGCTAAGGAAAGAATATTCCTTGAAGCAATCAAAGGAAGGGCAGCTGTCCATTTCAAGGAAAAGAAGAGAGTGGAGAAAAGTGATTGGGGATGCAATCTAAGGTGGATCTCATGTGGACGGTACATAGTTGGATCTTGAAATACCTTTCAATCTCATAATCTTTAATATGATTTAGGCAATTCACATTTAATGGCATTATTGACATATCTGGATTTACATACTCCACATTGTAAGTTTCTATTTCTCCTCTCATTTCTTCTTCAGTTCCTCTTGACTGTCTTCACTGGTATAAGTTATTTTTAGTGTACCACTTAAATTGATTTACTTTTAGGGAAATGGGTGTGGCTCAAGCAGTTGGGATCCTGTCTACCATATAGGAGGTCCAGGGCTCAATGCCCAGGGCCTCCTGGTGAGAGCAAACTGGCCTGCACGGTGAGCTGGCCCACGTGGAGTACCAGCCCTCACGAGAATGCTGCCCCAGGCGAGAATGCCACCCCACACAGGAGTGCCGCCCCACACAGGAGTGCCAGCCCATGCAGAGAGCTGGCACAGCAAGATGACACAACAAGAGACACAGAGGAGAGAAAATAAGAAGACGTAGCAGAACAGGGACCTGAGGTGGCACAAGAGAGTAATCGCCTCTCTCCCACTCCAGAAGGTCCCAGGATCAGTTCCTGGAGATGCCTAATGAGAATACAATCAGACACAGAAGAAAACACAGCGAATGGACACAGAGAGCAGACAAACGGGGAAGAAGGGGGAATAAATACATAAATCTTTAAAAAATAAAATACAAATAAATTGATTTACTTTTAAATTTTCTTAGTTATTCTTTAGGGATTTTAATCAAAAGTTTGGAATATATCTTATATTATGACAATCTATTTCAGATCAATGCTAATTTTATTCCAGAAATATAAAATCTTTGTTCCAATGTACCGCCATTTCTTCCCCCTTTTCTTTATGCTGTTGTGATATATATATATTTATATGTTATAAATACATCATGTAATGTTATAGTTATGGGTTTATACAACTTTACATCTCTTAAAGAAGTTAAGACAAGAAATGAGAAAATGTATACATGTAGAGCCTTTTCTATTAACCTACATATTTATCAGTTCTGGTGCTCTTCACTGCTCTGCTACAGAGTAATTTCTTTTCAGTCTGAAGTAATTTTGTCAGATTTCTCATAAGGCATGTATGACAGACTGAATTATTTGTACCCATAACTGCCAAGTTCTTATTCTTAATCCATGTTCCTCTGGGTATCAACCTGTTCGTAAATATCACCCTTTGAAGATGAATTGCCAGGTAATGTGTGGACTCATTTGAGAATAGGATTTTCTAAATTCCATTTTAGGGTAACCCAAATGAATCAGGGTGGGCCTTAATCCTTATTACTGGTCCTTTATAAGCAGAATTATATTGGCCAATATCAGCAGGAGAAAGTCACATGCAGAGATCTAGGATATCACCACTTGATGAAGGACTGACTCCAAAAGAAAGCACAGCCTGGCTAACATCTTGATTTGGACTGCAAGCCTTGACATTGTGAGGCAATAACTGTCATTTAAACTAACTACTGTGTGGTATTTGTCATAGGGTCCCTGCAAATCAAGAGAGCATATTTGTTAGCAACATATTCTCTTATTCTTTGTTTAAAATCAAAACAAAAATTTCTGTGCTTCAAAGGATACTGTCAAGAAAGTGAAAATCCAAAAAATGAGAGAGAAGTTTTGCAAATTTTATGTCTGATAAGAGTCTAGTATCTAAAATATGTAATGAACTCTTACAATTCAACAATAAAAAGGACAAATAACCCAATTTTAAAATGATCAAAGGATTTGAATAGATTTTTCACCAAAGATATACAAATGGCCAATAAGCACCAAAAAGATGCTCACATCATTAGTCATTACGGAAATTCATATCAAAACCACAATAATGAGAAAAGGGAGCTGGCATATTTGCTTCTGTGATGTGAGAGAGACTAACACACAAAAAAAGCTTCCAAGAGGCTCAAACAGGTTGGGTCCAGCGAGCAGCTCAAGACGAGACAATGAGCTCAGAGAGGAAGGCTGGGACCTCAGCAGAGATCAGCAGCCATCTTGCTTTGCCACATGCCCGGATAACAGAATCAACAGTACCTAACATTGCACTGTAACAGGGAATATTCCCTGCGAGTCCAAGGGTCCCCATGGCACCATGGCTGAATCTGCCAAGCCTATCCTCTATTCCTATTTCCAAAGCTCCTGGTCATGCAGAGTTTAAATTGCTCTAGCCTTGAAAGGGATTGACTATGAGACAATACCCATCAACCTCATACAGGATGCGGGCAGCAGTTCTCTGAAGAATTCCAGGCCCTGAATCCCATCAGGCAGGTGCCGGCCCGGAAGATCGATGAAATCACCATTCGCCAGTCACTGGCCATCACTAAGTACCTGAAGGAGACTCAGAAGAGGGCCAGCGTGCGCATGATTTCCAACCTCATCGCTGGTGACATCCAACCTCTATAGAACTTGTCTGTCCTGAAGCAAGTGAGTCAGGAGAATCAGCTGACCTGGGCCCAGAATGCCATCAGTTCTGCTTTAACGCTCTGGCACATCCTGCAGAGCATAGCAGGGAATGTGGAAGATGAGGTTTCCATGGCTGATTTGTGTCTAGTCCCTCAGGTGGCAAAAGCCAAAAGTTTCAAGGTGGATCTCACTCCCTACCCCACCACTGGCCTCATCAACAGACACTGTTGGCCTTAAGAGGCCTTCCAACTGTCTCACCCTTGCCGGCAGCCAGATAAATGCCCTGAGTTGAGGGCTTAGCTCCTAAGCCCTGTCCCATTGGTTATGGGATAGGGGAGGGGGCAAGAGCAGAAGTAAGGTAGGCTAAACAGGTCTGGAATTGAGCACCCTAGCTGGAGAACCAAGAGACTTGAACTCTAGCAATGAACCTGCCTCCCCCTGAACCTCTTTCTGCTTTAGTCCCCTCATCCTCATCTGTCAAAGGTGGCACGGGGAGGGGGGGGGTGCCAGGAAGGGAGCGTCAAGAACAATACCTGCGATCTATGTCATGAAGCAGTCATGAAAATAAAATGAGAATGTAGATTAAAAAAACAACAACAACAAACACAATGAGATACCTCTTCACACCCACTAGGATGGCCAAAATAAAAAAGACAGACAATAAACAGTGTTGGCAAGATTGAGGAAAACTTGGAACTCTCCCACACTGCTGGTGGGAATATAAAATTGTACAGCTGCTGTGTAATACAGTTTGGTGGTTCCTGAAATAAACTCTATTTATTCCTAGTTATATGTCTAAGAGAAGTGAGAATATAAATCCACACAAAAACTTGTCCACAATGTTCATAGCAGCATTATCCATTATAAACAGAAGCAACCCAAATGTCTACCAACTGATAGAGAAACAAAATGCAGTAAAACTATATAATGGAATATTATACATCCATAAAAAGGAACCAAGTTCTGATATTATATGCTACAGCATGGATAACTGTAAAAACATACTAAGTGAAAGAAGTCAGACACAAAAGACTCATGTCACATGATTCCATTTATGTGAAATGTCCAGAATAGGTAAGTCTATACAGACAATACACCAATCAGTGTCAAGTGCTGGGGAGGAGGGAGAAATAGGGAACGAATGCTAATGGCAATGATGTTTCTTTTCCAGGTGATTAAAATGTTCTGGAATTATATAGTGGCAAAGAATGTACATCCTTGTGAATATAATAAAAACCACTGAATTATACACTTTAAAATGGTGAATTTTATATTATATGACTTATATCTCAATTTTAAAAGTTGAATAGGAAAACATAAAAGGCCTCTAATGAACCAAAATACATATCACACACTAAAGCCAATATATTTTATCCTAAAACAAACCAAAAATCCTGATTCTCACCTGAAATCTATTTATTCTCATTTTACATATAATTTGTAAAAATCTAATTATATGGATTTAAAAATCAAAGCAGATTAAAAGCTTCATAATAGGGGGAATAAAATTGGTACAGATAGGCAAACTGACAGTAAGGTAGGAAAAAGGCAAAAGAAATTGTAAGCACAGGCTGAGGCCACTGACTTAAGGCAAATTGGTTTACATACGTCATTAAGTCCTAGCAGTACTGATAAACAAGACTTAAACAGGGAAGCGGACTTGGCTCAGTGGTTAGGGCATCTGTCTACCACATGGGAGGTCCGCGGTTCAAACCCTGGGCCTCGCTGACCCGTGTGCCGCTGGCCCACGTGAAATGCTGATGCGCGCAAAGAGTGCCGTGCCACGCAGGGGTGTCCCTGCGTAGGGGAGCCCCAGGCGCAAGGAGTGTGCCCCGTAAGGAGAGCCGCCCAGCGCGAAAGAAAGCGCAGCCTGCCCAGGAATGATGCTGCACACACGGAGAGCTGACGCAACAAGATGATGCAACAAAAAGAAACACAGATTCCCGTGCCGCTGACAACAACAGAAGCGGACAAAAGAAAACACAGCAAATAGACACAGAGAACAGACAACTGGGGTGGGGGGGAAGGGGAGAGAAATAAATAAATAAATCTTAAAAAAAAAAAAACAAGACTTAAACCGTAATAGCAATAAAATAATGACGATGAAAATAATAAGAGCTAACCCACTTATCACTTTCCATGTAACAAGAACTGTTCTAAGTACCGAACATTTCCAGATCTTTCCCCTGCTCTTCTGACTTCTGACTTCTAAGACATCTCCCAATTTCTTTCTTCCATAATTTCCTCTGCCCTCTGCCAGCACCTTAAGTCAGCAGCCTGGTCCCTTAGCTCCCAGGACAATCACCCACTGTACGCTCCTCCTCTCGTTCCAACAGTGGATTTACCTATGAGAAATGTTACAGATACATAGTGTGTGTGTGTGCGTGTGTGTGCCTAATTTTTAAAATACTTGATGGGAAGTTCACCTCTTATCAGCTCACTTATGAATAAATTACTCATTTAATAACTCCCTACAAGGAAAGTACTACTAGTACCTCATTTTACAGATGAGAAAACCGAGGGATCACATAACTAGTAAGTGGCAAAGTTAAGACTCAAACCTATGTTTCAAAGCCCACTATACTGCTTCTCAGTGATGTCCTTAAAAATTGTTTGACCATATTTGTTCAATATGCTCTAAGAAGACAGGAATATCTATCATTTTTATTTCACTATGAGAAAGTTCTTTTAAAAATGATGCTATGGAAACCTATTATCTATAGGAAAAAGTCCAGAGGTCAAATAACAGCCTTTTACAATCTGACTCCAATCTGTATTTCCAGCTTATCCATCTCCCCCAAATTCTAGCCAAACCAGACTTCTCATATTCCTTAAACATACAAGGCCTGTATTTTCATGTCACTTTAAAGACTTTCTCCTGGAGAGCAGATGTAGCTCAGTGGTCAAGCGCCTTGTACAAGGTCCTGGGTTCAATCGCTGGTGCCTCCTTGAAAAAAGGTGGGGGGAGTGGATTTGACTCAACGGATAGAGCGGCCGCCTACCACGTGGAATGTCCAGGGCTCAAACCCAGGGCCTCCTGACCCATGTGATGAGCTGGGCCATGCGCAGTGCTGATGTGTGCAAGGAGTGCCCTGCCATGCAGAGGTGTCCCCCACGTAGGGGAGCCCCATGCATAAGGAGTGCGCCCTGTAAAAGGAGACACAGATTCCCGGTGCCGCTAACAAGAATACAAGCGGACACAGAAGAACACACAGCGAATGGACAGAGAGAGGAGATAACTGGGGGCGGAGGGGGGAATAAATAAAAAATAAATCTTTAAAAAAAAAAAGACCTTTTTCTGACTTCTCTTCCTAGAAAACTCCTATTTCTCCTTCAAGTTCCTGTTCAAATAACTTTCTCTGTGCCACCTTATGCAAAACTGAGTTCACACGGCATTTTGTACATATCTCTATGAAAGCATTTATTATATCATAATTAAATGCTAAATTTTCTTTTTCTTCTCCTAGAATTAGATAAAACCTAGTTCATAGCAAGTGGCAAATAAATTTTAAGTGTTGCTACCAAATAAATTAAATTTCCTTTTTAAAAACTTGTAACACAAAACACTACCCCAATCAAGACGGCAGCATTAGAAGCTTCAGAGGTCCGTCCCCCAACACAAGCTTTGAGCAATCAGTAAGAACTGGCAGAAACATCTTTCTCAAGGCTCAAAAAGGGAAGGGGGGTACAGGTGTAGCTCAGTGGTTGAGTGCCTGCTTCACACGTAGGAGGTCCCAGGTTCAATTCCCAGTACCTCCTTTCGAAAAAAAAAACAGTTAAAGGACTACAGTAACGGGGCAAACACCAAAATCAACAAAAAGGCTACTTAAAAGTAGCAGGATCATGTGTCATCCTGGCTAGGCCCTCCCAATCCCTTATTAGCACCATGCAGAGCTAGCCTATGATCCCAGTGTAGACCCCTGATTCTGGTTCTAGAGACGGCAGAGATAACCTCATGCACACATTGGGAGCATGCATGTCTGACCCAATCTGTCTGGTGGTGGCCTGAGGGACTTGCCGTCCCAGAACTTGCCCTGTGTATAGAAGGTGGCACAGAGAGCACTCCTACAGAACACTGTGGGAGAGCAGTGAAGTGCCTGCCTGGGGCAAGGGACGGCTGGTTATAAGACATAGCATACAGTGCCCAGGGCCGTGAGGAAACTGGTTCCTAGGGAAGAGGGCACATTTGTATCTGTGTAAACAGGAGAATTCCTAGGGCTACACATGCATGCCTAAGATACATGCACAGAAAGGATGAGGGAAATTCTTACACTTTTGCCCGGAGCTATTCCTAAAGTCTTCACATGGATAAGTCCAGAAGGAGAGCACTCACACAGGTCAATCTGCCTGGGAAAGATGACCCCCCCCCCCGTTTTTTTCCATTCAAGGAAAGCTCTGTTATGATGTTAAGTGGATACAAGCTTAAGGAACAGACACCTCACAGAGTCTAAATTTCAGCAATAAAATATTAAAATATCAAAAGCCTTGGTTTCAAAAAAAATTACAAAACACATAAAGAAACAGAAAACTATTTCCTATTTTTTCTTTATCCAAGCAAAGGAGATGATTAAAGCATTAGAAGCCATCAAGGAGGACCAGACAAAGACTTTTAAAAAATGGTCCTAAGTATGTTTAAAAACCTAAAGGAAAACATGAACAAAGAACTAAAGGAAATCAGGAAAATGAACACAAAGGGAATACCAACAGAGAGATGGAAATTATCAAAAGGAACCAAACAGAGGTGAAGATTGCAGTAGCAGAAATTAAAAATTCCCTAGAAGGGTTCAACAGCAGATTGGAGCCGATGGAAGATCTGTGAATCTTGTGAACTTGAAGAAAGACAATTGAAATCATCCAATCTGTGGAGCAAAAAGAAGAAAAAATGACAAAAACGAACAGACCTTGAAGAGCCTGAGAGACAGCATCAGGCATACCAATGCACACATGGTGGCAGTCCCAGAAGGAGAAGAGAGAAAGGGGCAGAGAGAATATTCAAAGAAATGATGGAGGAAAATTTCCCAAATTCAACAAAAGACATGAATATATATACCCAAGACACTCAACAAACCCAAACAGGATAAACCCAAATAGATCTGTATCCCATCATGTTATAATCAAATTGTAAATGCCAAAGCTAAAGAGAGAATTCAAAAAAATACAGAATTTTTTTCTGTAAAGATCCAAAGAGCAACAATAATAAAAATGTGCTTTCATCAACTGTGACAAGTGTACCACACCAATGCATGATATTAATAATAGGATGGTATATGGGAATCCTGTATTTTATGCATGATTGTTCCGTAAACCCACAATTTCTATAATTAAAAAAAAAATTTAATTCAAATAGTAAATATTTTAGACTTTGTGGGCCAAGAGCCAAAAATTGAGGATATTACATAGGATTTATGACAAGAGAGAAAACAAATTTCCACAAATTTTTTCTCGGTGAAATTTTAAAAATATAATAATTGAGTAAAACTGTATAGGTCTACTAACATGAAGAGAATTCTTTTTTTGTGACAGGATAACATTTTGTTCAACTGGGTTCAAAGTAAGTGTTTCCTGTCACCAAAATAGTTTGAAAATTTTCATTTGCTAATACTGATCTCTAATGAAATTGTATGTATTTCATCTTTGAATATGTCTTTTCACAGATAAGCATGGCCAAAAACTGCTATCAATCCATGAGTATATGATTTCAATTAAGCATATTCATAATTTGGAAGGCATATTTAGAATTCTATTAGATTCTTCTCTTCATATTTGCCTTTTAATATGTTATTACATTGCAGATTTATCACCGTTAAAGATTAGCCCTTTAATCGCCGTCTTATGAATTTTAATATATAGACATTTCCTTAGCATGGTATGCTAGTTTAAGTTTAGAAAATTAATCCACTGCAAATTTTTGTGGGAATGGAGATATTGCTTCCTGTTTTAATTTCTGACAGCACAGGAAGTTTATAAACATAAATATTTACTTGTGATTCAAACAGCCTTAGTTGTCACTGAACTGACTTTTACCACAATATAAGTTTTGCCTTTAATTTTAGGCTGAATTCATTAAAAAACAGTATTAAACCTGCAGGAAAAGCTAGTTTTCAAAGTCACTTTGTGTTTGATAATAGTGGTTGAGCAACGAAAGAAAAAATAGATAAATGGAACCTCCTCAAACGTAAATACTTTTGTGCTTCAAAGGACTTTGTCAAGAATGTGAAAAGGCAGCCTACTCAATGGGAGAAAATATTTGGAAACTACATATCTGATAAAAGTTTAATATCCATGTTATAAAAAGAGACCATACAACCCAATGATAAAAAGACAAACAACCGTATGAAAAAATGGGCAAAAGACTTTAATAGAGGGAAGCAGACTTGGCCCAATGGATAGGGTATCTACCTATCACACTGGAGGTCCACAGTTCAAACCCCGGGTCTCCCTGACGCATGGGGAGCTGGCCCATATGCAGTGCTGATGCATGCAAGGAGTGCTATGCCATACAGGGGTGTCCCCCACGTAGGGGAGCCCTACGTACAAGGAGTGCAACCCATAAGGAAAGCCGCCCAGCGCGAAATAAAGTGCAGTCTGCCCAAGAATGGTGCCACATACATGGAGAGCTGACACAACAAGATGACATAACAAAAAAAAGAAACACAGATTCCTGGCGCCGCTGATAAGGATAGAAGCGGTCACAGAACAACACACAGCAAATAGACACAGAGAGCAGACAACTGGGGGTGTTGAGGGGAAGGGGAGAGAAATAAATAAAATAAATACATGTTTAAAAAAAAAAAAGACTTTAATAGACATGTCTCCAAAGAGGAAATACAAATAGCCAAAAAAGCATATGAAAAAAATGTTCAACATCATTAGCTATTAGGGAAATGCAGATCAAAACTACAGAAGATATCATTTCAAACCTTACAGAATGGCCATTATTTAAAAAACAAAAACAAAAAAACAGAAAACTATAAATGCTAGAGAGGATGTAGAAATAGGAACATTCTTTCCCTGTTGGTGGGAATGTAGAATGGTGCAGGCCTTCATGGAAGACAGTTTGGCGGTTCCTCAAGAAATTACTTATAGAATTGCTGTATGATCCTGTTACTAAGAATATACTCAGAGGAACTGAAAGCAAAGACACAAACTGACATCTGCACACTGATGTTCATAGCAGTATTATTCACAATTGCTAAAATATAGAAACAATTCAAATATCCATCAACTGATGAATGGATAAACAAAATGTGGTTTATACGTACAATGGAATACTATGCAGCCATAAGAAGAAATGAAATCAGATGCATATGACAACACGGATGAACCATGAGGCCATTATGTTGAATAAAATAAGTCAGACACACAAGGATAAATATGAACTAAATACAATGAGTAAACTCATGGAAGTAAACTCTAGAGTATAAGTTACAAGGAAATAGAATATGGGTTGAGAATGAGAGCTGATGTTTAATGTACATAGAATTTTTAATAAGGTTTCCTGTAAATGTGTGGAAAGGAACAGAGTTGATGGTAATACATTATAGTGAGTATAACACTGCTGATTTATAAATGTAATTATGTCTGAAAGAGATAGTCTGTGGCATCTATTTCAATTGAAAGGAAGCTAGAGAATAATCTAGGGACTGTATAACATAGTAATTTTGGTGGTAGATGAAGATTGTGGTTAATAGTATAAGAAAGATCTTCTTTCACAGTGTGTTAAGAACATGGTGATACATGGGAAGACCACAACTAACATAACTTATAGATAATAGTTAACAGTAATATTATAATATTTTTGCAGGAATGGCAAAGATGATGTATCAATTCTAAAGGACAACAATAGGGGGGTACGGGGGGTCTGGGATCTCTCCTTTTGGAGTAATAAAACATTCTAAAATTGATGTGATGACAGCACAACTCTATAAATAAGAGAGCCACTGAGTGTACACTTCAAATGGATTTTACAAAGCATGGCACTGTATTGTAACACCACAGTGAATCCTGTGGTGGAAGAAGTACTGTGTTAACAGAACAAATATGAGAATATTCTCCCATGAACTTTTAACAGTTATATAACACTAATACATGTTGTTAATAACTAGGTAGGTTGAGGAGAAAATACACCAAATGTTAGATATTGGCTATAGTTAGAAGCAACATTTTTATGGTGATGTATATCCTGTATGAGGATATGTAGGTTCGTTTTGTAAGTTCTCAGTTTTTACTAAACACTTATTATGTATTCTCATGTATGAATGATAAAGTTCTATTAAAAAAACAGTGGAAAGTTTTAAAAAATAGTGGTTGAGAGTAGTTCTATTTTTAAAAATTTCATTCTCAGCTCTGAGGGAAGAAAAAAAAAATCACAATAAAACATTATCACTGCTAAGCCATGGAACTGCTATGTGGTAGGATAAGTCAGGATATTCAGTTTCTATGGCTAAATCCTCAAGAGTAAAATCAAGTCCATTACTGACCCTAATGGTTCAGTAACATACTATAGATTCAAATATTTTCCACAAAGTACCTACTGATGGATAATACAGTGAATAACCATAGACTTAAAACACCTAATACTTTCACACGCACGTAAATGTGTCCAACTAAGCCCTTTTTCCCCTCTACACATATTTTTACTACAGTCAGTTGTAACACCTCTTAGAGGCTTCTGCTTTAGGTTGCACTGAATTGTTGCTTTCTCAACTTCTTTCTCACCTATAGTTGTTCCATGCACTATAAGCTTGGCATTCACTCCTCAAATAAACAATTCAGTAGTTTTAGTAACACATGTTGACTCATCAAGAGCCAAAGAAAACTACTAAAAAAAAAACCATTTGCCTTATTTTTTAATTAACTATTGATATTGTTCCTAATGTCCTGAACTTTTTGAGCAATTGTTCTCACCAAAAGGCCAATAGTCTTAAACAAGTTTAATTTCTCAGGAAACATTTCTTCTGCTGCTGCAATCAGAAATTATTTAATTAGCTCATGACTGGTAAAGGACTTTCTTTGCTTAGTTACCACACAAGACATTCAGGAACTTCCTTTGGTTGCAGCCTCATTTCTTTTTCTTTTCTTTTTTTGAGGTACTTGGACCAGGGATGGAACCTGGGGCCTCATATATGCAAAGCTGGCACTCAACCTGAGCCACATTGGTTCCCCAGAGTTAGTTTTTTTCATTTGTTTTGTTCACTGTTTTTTTTTTTGTTTTTTTCAGGATGCACCGGGAACCAAACCCAGGACCTCCCATGTGGGAAGCAGGCGCTTAAACACTTGAGCCATATCTGCTCCCCATTTCATTTTATTTCTGTAAAGAAATTCTACTAGGATCAGATAACCCAGGTTAGATTTTCTAAGTTTTCTGGCCATTGCTTCCCTGTGAGTTGGGAATACCATGATAGGCGCTTAGACTGGTCATGCCATTGTATACTGTATTCTTCTTTCACACCCACCGATAATAAAAACATTGCTTTACAATCTAATTCAATAACTAGTCCACACACCACTGTATTTAAAAGCATAACATTCAAAGTCCACTTTTCTTTCTTGTTTTGACATGATAGGTATTGCATACTGATAAAAAAATAAAATAAGCAAAAGGTCATGGTATGACAAAATTGACACTAAACTTGCAGACAAGTGAAATTCAGAATCATTTTTCTCAGAATCATTTTTCATAAATATCTTAAGGTATGCCTGCAAAGCTACAATTTCAACTATTTATTTTTTAGACCTAAGGATGTATAACACTTAATATTTAAAACTACTGTATTTCATTTTATTTGATTATAATACATTCACTTAAAAACTTATTTGTCATTAGTGTACTCATTAGGATATTTTAAAAATATTTACGTATCTATTAAGTCCAAAGCACTACAGGAAAAACAAAGGCAAAACAGACATAAATCACCTCTTCATGTATTTCACCCAATCACTGATAAAAAGTTGTTGAGTAGGACTGGGTCAAAGGCAGTCAGGAGGTTCAAAATAGTTATCAATCCATTAATCAACACTCTGACAGTTGTCAACCAGTTAAAAAAAAACACTCTATACTCATATTCAGCTCATATTTCTAAAACTTCTCAAAAATAACATAAACCTGCTTAACACTTTGCTCAAATTTAAATACATTATATCAAGAGCATTCTCTTGATTTCTAAATGTAATAGACTTAAATAAATCTTTAGGAAATGGAATTAGACATCTTCAAATAAACATAATCAAGATTATTGGGTTTTTAGCATTTTGGTTTTTGGTTTTAACATTAGTGTTTTTAGTTTTACTGGGTATTTGCCAAGGACCATTCAATGCTCATAACATCAGTTTACAACAAATTAAAATAACAACAATCTCAAGTTTTGTTTCTGAAGAATGGTGATTATACAGTACCTTGATGGATATAACAGACAGGGACATGTAAACTATGATTATCCTTTAACTAATGGATCTACATTTTCTCCTTCCTTTTCAAAACCTTTCTGAATACAAAATTATAGGTATTTATGGAATACCTATTATTCACTCTGAAGAGTAGAAGAGATGAAGCGTAAAAAGTAAATAAGATTTTTTAAAAAGGTAAGTATTGAGTAATTTAAGACTTTCAATTTCCAGGAATAATCATTTAAAAATAATAGTGAATCTAGAAAAATTACATTTCTTTCTTTTTTAAAGACAAAAAAATGTGGAGGATGTGTACTACCTTTACATGACAATTTAAATTGAGAACTCTCGATCTTAAAGGAAATACCATACTTAAGAATCTACAACTCTGAGTATTTTTTGCACTTCTTACAAAGATTCCTACAGATTGAGTTCAGTTAACAAATCTTTTTAACAAGACAAGACTGATATTCTGGATCAAATCTGAGTAATCTGTAGTAAACATAATTGATGTAGGTAAGTCTTAAGGGAGAGTCTAGGTTTCCCAGGATATAAGCCAACAGAGCCAAAAGAACGGCAGACCTCAGGGATCCCACGGAGTCAGTTATTCCTAAAAGCATGCACAGTATCCTAACGCCTTCATAAATTATTGTTCCTACTAATTCAAGTCACTCTTCAAGAATAATTTACTCCCTATAATGCTACTGGAATTCTATTTAATTTGTTTTAGATGATTCATATTTATTCCCAATTGGACAAAAACAAATATAATTATATCTGCATGTAAAATCAATCTATTTCTGTGCCAGGACATAATTTATGACAATCAAGCTAACAACAGATAAATTAAAACATAAAATTAAAACCAACTCAACTATACTTTTATGTATTACCCATTCAGGTAGTCACAGACCTGAATTAATATTTGTGTAGTATTCTCCATTACCTAGGCTGAGAATTCTCCTCATACATTCTTTCTTTCCCCTCCTTGAAAAGGCTTATGGTCTGCTTAGTTTTCTTCATCAAATTCTCCATGAACACCCTAAAATACTCATTTTCTCCAAGTGTCTCCATCTTCCCCTCATATCTTGACAAGATAGTTCGGAGATGCTGGTAGGTATCTGGCAGCAGGTCTAAGATATAAGGTGGGCTATTCTTTAGCGCCAGCTTTGGGTTCTGACACAACCGAACCACCTGCAACAAATGGAAAAGAAGGACTATTATTTGGAGGATCTTAAGGACAATTTCCTTTTTAAAATAAAAACTAAAATATATGCTCTTTTGCAGAAATATGAAAAATGTTAAAAGAATATAAGAAATGATCCATAACCCCACTGCCCACATACAATCATTTTAGATTGTAGTCCCCCCAGAAGGATGGGTTCTTAAAACTCATGGGGGGGAGGGGGGAGTGGATGTGGCTCAAGCGATTGGGCTCCCGCCTACCACATGGGAGGTCCATGGTTCGGTTCCCAGTGCCTCTTAAAGAAGACGAGCTGGCGCGACGGGCTGGCGCAGCAAGCTGATGCAACGAGATGATGCAATGAAGAGACACGATAAGGAAACACAATGAGAGACACACCATTGGGAGCAGATGTGACTCAAGAGGTTAAGCGCCAGCTTCCCACATGGGAGGTCCCAGGTTCGGTTCTCCGTGCCTCCTAAAAAGATGATGAGCACACAACGAGCAGAGAGCGAGTGCAAACAATGAGGGGGGAGGGGAGAAATAAATAAGTAAAATAAACCTTAAAAAAAAAAAAGCAGGGCTAACCCCACAAGAAAGTAAAGAAAATTCTCAGAGGCAGAAATAAATGGCAGTGGCTGTCCTGGAAGGTAAATCTCTACAATCCAGGAGGTTGAGTTTTAACAACCACTAGAGAACAGGAGGTCTTGGTCCCAGTAAGGCATGGAGTTGATCAACGGTATCTATTCCTTCCCATATAAAATGTAAGACTCTCAGAATTTGTCTGGTAATTCTTTTTCTCATCTTTTACTTTTAATTTTTTACTTTTAATTTAAACATAATTTCTTATGTTTGATGTAGGTCTCTTTTAAATAACGTATAGCTGGATTTTTAAAATCTAACATCACAATATGTTTTCTAACTGGTGAATTAAGTCCATTTTATATTTGTTGCAATGACTAATAATTTGCATTTATTTTTACCATCTTATTTTGTGCTTTCCATTTACTTGGGTTTTCTGTATCTGGGAAAGACAAACTAATAAAAGAGAAAAGCCAAAAATAGACCCACACATACACCGACCCTTGATTTATGATAAAGGAGTGCTCTTTTCCAAAATCATTTTTGGTATCAAACTAAATCCTCACCTTATACCATACACAAAATAAATTCCACGTAACTTACAGAAGTAAATGTGAAAGGCAAATTATAAAGCTCTAAAAGATAATACAATAAAATTAAGAGAAAAACTTCCTACATAGGCCCACAAAAAACCATAAAAGAAAATATTAATCAAATTATACTACTTTAAAAGTATGAATTTCTGATTATCAAAAGATACCACAGGGAAACGGACTTTGGCCCAGTGGTTAGGGCGTCCGTCTACCACATGGGAGGTCCGCGGTTCAAGCCCCGGGCCTCCTTGACCCGTGTGGAGCTGGCCCGTGCGCAGTGCTGATGCGCGCAAGGAGTGCCGTGCTACACAGGGGTGTCCCCCGCGTAGGGGAGCCCCACGCGCAAGGAGTGCACCCATAAGGAGAGCCGCCCAGCGCGAAGGAGGGAGCAGCCTGCAGAGGAATGGCGCCGCCCACACTTCCCGTGCCGCTGACGACAACAGAAGCGGACAAAGAAACAGAAACAAGACGCAGCAAAAAGACACAGAAAACAGACAACCCGGGGAGGGGAGGGGAATTAAATAAATAAAAATTAAAAAAAAAAAAAAAAAAAAAGATACCACAAAAAGAATACAAACACAAGTCACAGAATCAGAATCTCTGTAAAATACATAACTGATATATATATTTCCAGAATAGATGAAGAACATCTACATATCTATAAAATAATGACAGCCTAACAAAAAAAATGGATAAAGACATGAACGGGAGCATCGCTAAAGAAGGTATTCAAATAGCCAGTAAATATAAAAAATGGTACTCAATCTCATTATCCATTCAAGAAAATGAAAATTATAAAATCACAATTAGATACCACTATACACATGGCAAATTGGCAACGTCAATCACTGGCATGGAAATTGTGCAAGAGAAATCCTCGAAAACTGCTGATGGGAATCTATACTGATACAAACAACCTGGAAAACAGTTCAGCACTATATTGTCTGGTTAAAGATTTGTATACTCTTATGAACTTGCAGGTGCACTTCTAGAAAGGCAGAACAAGACTGTACCAAAAAAAAAAAAAAAGTACAGAACATTGCAACATTGTTAGGAGTAACTGAAAACAACCCAAATGACAACCAACAATAGACCAGATACATAAGATGGGTTATATTTATCACAGTGGAATACCACACAGTAAAGAAAATACACCACACTGACTGCAACACGTATGCTCCTCTCAAATAAAGCAATCTAAAGAAACCACAAACAAAATACATTCAGTATGATTACATTTAGATAGGCTTCAAAAAGTACCCTTCTAAACCATATTGTTTAAGGATGCAGACAAAGGTAGTAAAACTATAATAAAATTAAAAATTTTATCTGTATATTATATGATTGTCCTTGAAGAAAATAAAAGAGAATCAAGTACTGAAACAAAAATTTAGTAGGTTGCTAGAATTTAAGACTGACATATGAAAACCAGTAGCATTCCTAAATATTTTATAAATAATTAAAAATATATTTTTAAAGATGCCACTTACAAAGCCAATAAAATTGTAAGGTTCTGAGGAAAACATCTAACAAAAGATGTGCAAGACTTTTTATGAAAATATAAAACTTAACTGAAGAACATAAAAGACAGAAGTCAATGGTGAACTATACTGGGTTCTACAATAGAAAGACAATGAAAATATGTTAATTCTTACACAAAACTAATGTATAAATTCAGTGCAATTCTATCAAAATCCCAAGAAGCTTTTTCATGGAATGTTAAAAGCTGACCCTAAAACCCACATGGAAGAAAAAGGGACCAAAAATAGCCAAGCCCATCTTCAAGACTTAATATTTTCTTGTAATAAAAAGTGTGATAATGGCTCACAAATGGACAAATGGCTAAATGGAACACAAGAGAGCCCAGAAATATACCCATGCAAGGCTCATTTTGCCAAGGTGGGTTCTACCATTGGGTGGGGTGGACCCATATCCTGGGGAAGACTAATGCCGTCGAATAGAGAGAACTGTATCTCTCGTGAGAAAGGACGGCTCCCAGGGCATTAGATTGGCAGGCGTTGTGGGCCCTAAGGGGAGGGGAAAATGGACGTGCAATGGATGGAACAAAGGTAAAAATAAGGGGGCAAAAGAGGAGTTATGTGAGAGTACACGAGGATGAATATAAAACAGCTAATGTTACACCAAAAACATATAGGGGACGACAGACTAATAATGAAAACCATAAGACAAAACATAGGATAACTAAAAAATTTAGAAAACTGTACAACCTAAAGTATGGACCACATAGTAAGCACAAATGTTACCTTGTTTGAAAACTATAGTTTCGGAATCTGTACATCAGTTTCAGGAAATATGATATGAATAAGTTAAAAGATTATTGCTGTGGAAGGGAAAAGGTTTTATGGTGGATCTGGGGAAATACTGTATATTGTATATATGAATTTTGGTGATCTAAGACTCTTCTGAAGCTGGCATTATGTTGGGATTCACTTTACGGGAAGTTTTGGATCACAGAGTGGTTCAACAATGGCAGCGGAGGAATACTGATATGGGATGTTGTTGACAGGATATATATGGTTGACAGGGAGTTATACAGGGCATATGCCCAGGGTATATGGTAATGTCTATATATACTCATAGTGGAAACAATTAAAAACAACAGCTGGGGGGGTACTGGGCTCCTGGCCGGGGGGTCACTGTTGTGGGCCCTGGGAGAGCAGCGGCAATCCTCCAGGTGCAACGGCAAGAACCAGGAAGGAAGGAGGGCCCAACAGTGGGCTCTTGATACTAATGGCTACACTTTTGAGCCTATGCACCTGCAATAAGAACAAGGCCTAGAGTAGCATTGTGCCTGGGGGTTTCCTCCTGACAGCCTTCATGTTACTCAAATGTGGCCACTCTCACAGCCAAACTCAGCGTGTAGATGTGATGCATTCCCCCCAGCGTGGGACACGACACCCGGGGATGAGCCTCCCTGGCACCGAGGGATCACTACCACATACCAGCTGAAGAAGCAACTAGAAAATGACCTTGAATCAAAGATTCAATGCGGAACAGCAGAATATACCTGTCTACATATAATAACATGACTTCGGGAAGCGGTTTGACCTAATGTAAGGGGGAAATGGAAAGGAGAAATGAGATTATAAGGCTGTGAGTCTCTAAAAAAGAGTCTGGAGGTTGTCAGAAGGAATACCCCTATGTACAACTGAACAGAGTCTAAGAGACAGATAAGGTAGATACAACCTCAGGTATTGGTTCTTTTGAGGGATAAAGAGACCCACGGGTTCTATGGTCATGGCAGAAGGGGTTCACTGCCATGACAGATGGCCCTTCTTTGGAGCTGGTGTTTCTGCGTGATGGAAATGGACTCAGAGGGGATCTCTTTTCACAAGACTTGCATGCTACTTTATTGGAATTGTAGTTGGTGCTGGGTTTAAGATATATGTAGGGGATTTGAATCTCTGGACTGATAATATGACACCCAGGCCCAGAGCCTCAACAGACTTCAGCTCCTACACTTTGACTTATTGGACTTACTCCACTCAGCTAACATGGAGTTGAAGAAGGTCAACCACCACAACATGGAGCCTAGAGTGTCTACAACTAGAAGCGGGAAGAGTGCATCCAGTACCCATGTGCAATCTAAGCCCTCACTTGACATAGGTGTGCAATGGACACAACCAATCCAATGTCCACAGAGAAAATGTGGAATGGGTGTGGGAACGGTAGCCATGGGGGCTGCTGGGTGTGGGGAACGGGAGGAAGAGATGAGATGTGGAGGCGTTTTCGGGACGTGGAGTTGTCCTGGATAGTGCTTCACGGACAATTACGGGACACTGTAGATCCCCCCAGGGCCCACTGGATGGAACGTGAGAGAGTCTGGGCTATGATGTGGACCGTTGACTATGGGGTGCAGTGATGCTCAGAGATGAACTTACCAGGTGCAATGGATGTATCACGATGATGGGAGAGAGTGTTGCTGTGGGGGGAGTGGGGGGCGGGGGCGGTGGGGTTGAATGGGACCTCATATATTTTTTTTATTGTAATTAAAAATAATAATAATAAATATTAAAAAAAAAAAAAGAAATATACCCATGCTGGTATGGAAATTCAGTCTCAGAAGTGGCATTACAAATCAGAGTTCAAAAGAAAAACAACCAGAAAATTGGTTATCTACACCACAGAGGAAAACATAAAATTGGATCCCTAATACATTATATGAAAATAAGTTTCATATTGATTAGAGGTGTCAATGGGAGGAGGGAAAAAAAAATCGACACTTTTAGAAAAAAATATGAAAATCACTTTGTTAAATTTCATGAACTCAGATAAAGTATTAATATTTTTTAAACAAGATACAAAAAGCACAAATCATAAAAAGACTGATTAGTTTGTCAACATCAATATCTTAAAGTTATGCTAACTCATAAGATTATTGAAATACCTTTTATATTTTTCCATTCAGTTCTTAAAATATCAATGCAATTACACTTATTTTCCTTTTTGGTAAGCTGTACCTTTATATCAATGCAATATCCCTCTTTATCTCTATTAACACGTCTTGCCTTAGAGTCCACTTTAACTTTTATTAGTATAGCTAAACCAACTTTCTTAAGTTGGTATTTGCATGCTATCTTTTCCCATTTTTCTATTTTCAACCTTTCTGTATTCTTATACTTAATAATTTTTTACTCTTTGTAAGCAGCATATAACTGGTTTCCTTTTAACCCATTCTGACAATCTTTGATCTTAAGTAATTAGATCTGTTTCACACCTGATATATTATGAAACTGACATTTCTGTAGATCAAATATTGGCAATTTCATCTAGTTTGACTTAAAAAGTACTGATCCTCATAATGAATAACAATAATTTACTGTTTTCTATTTGTCTCACCTGTTCTACGTTCCCTTTTTGACCCACTTTTGGTTTAAGCATTTTTTATTTGCCCATTTTTCTCCCCTATTAGCTTGTCAACTATATATTCTTTTATGATTCTTTTAGTGGTTAAGTTAGAGATTATAACATGCATCTTTGACTAATGAAATCTAATATAAATTAGTACTTTTACTACTGCCTAGAGAACACAAGGATCTTGGAACACTAACTCCATTTACTTGCCCTTCAACTTTCATGCTATTACTATCAGATCCTTTATTTCCATACATCTTTTAAAGCTCACAAGTCATCATCATCACCATCACTATGATAAATAGTCAATATTCATTTTTATTTACCATGTATCTACCCTTTCCAGTGCTCTTCATCCCCATCACATCTGGAATTGTTTTCCGTCAGCCTAAAAAATATCTTTTAATATTTCCTTTAGGGCAGGTCTGCTGGTTACAGAATTTTTTCAGTGTTTGTTTGTCTGAAAACACCCTAATTTTGCATGTGCTTTTAAAGGATATTTTCACTGGCTAAAGATTGGCTGTTATTTTCTGCCAGCACTTTAAAGCTATTATTTCACACCTTCTGGATGTCACTGTCTCTGTTGAAAGCTCAGGTTGTCAGTCTAATTGTTACTTATTTACTTATTTGAAGGTAAATATGTTTTCTGGTTCCTTTTTTTTTTTTCTTTTAAGATTTTTTAAATTTATTTATTTCTCCCCATTTGCTGTGTCTGCTTATTGTGTGTTGTTCTTCTTTTTCAGGAGGCACCAGGAACCAATCCTGGGACCTCCGATATGGGAGGTAGGCACCTAATCCCCTGAGCTACTTACACTCCCTGCTTTGTTGTGTCTCCCATTGTGTTTTCCTTATGTCTCTTGTTGCATCAGCTTGCCACACCTGCCTGTCACATCAGCTCGCTGTCTTGCTCATCTTCTTTAGGAGGCACAGGGCACCGAAACTGGTACCTCCCATGTGGTAGGCAGGAGCTAATTCACTTGAGCCACATCTGCTTCCCTAGAGCTTCTTTAACTTATAGCTTGGTATCTTTCATCAGTTTTGGAAAATTCTCAGCCATCTTCTCATCAAACATTGTTTATGTCCCATTTTGTTTCCCCTCTCCTGGGACTTCAGATACATGTATGTAAGATCTTTTCACTATATTTCCTATGTCTCTTAGACATTTTTCTGTATTCTCCATCCTTTTTTCTCTCAATGCTTCAGTCTGGATTTTTCTTCTCTTACTTATCTTCCACTTCACTAAATCTTTCTTCAGCTATATGTACAATGTTAAGCCCATCTACTGCATCCTTAATAATCAGTTCTGTTTTTCAATTTTATAATTTCTATTTCATTCTTTTTTTATTGTCTCAAGTTTCTGTCAAAATGAAAAATTTTGTCTTTTAATTCTTCTAACATATTTCATAGATATATTTTTTAAAGTCTATGGCTGATAATTCAATTATATGGATCCCCTATGGGTCTGTCTCTAGTGTCAATTTTTCCTCTTGGTTTTTAGTTGCATCTTGTCTTTTACAAGCCCAGGTTATTTTTTTTATTGAATGTCAGACATTACATATAAAAATTACAGAGAAAATCTGAGGCTATGGATTATATTATTCAAAGAGGATTTATTTTTGCTTCTGGCAGGCAACTAGGCTAGGGACACTAGAAATCCCAGATTATCTTCATCCAGTGCAGAACTGAGAAGATTCAAAGCTAGGCTTCTGTCCCTTTAAAGACTGGTTACTTCAGTCTAACCCTTGTTCCTAGATTTAGGCCCTTAGGAACCCAACCCCAAATCCTAGGGTGTTTTCCAGGGCCCTCCATCTTGGCAGGCTCTAATTCCAATTCTTTGTCCTCCTTGATTCTTGAAAACTCTATTCAGCCAATCTCCTGTCATTTCTAGAATCAGCAATGATATAAAAGGGCAAGACAGCCTCCAACATCAGGCTTCCTCATCTTCTAGAACCTGGCCTCATAATCCCTCACTGCTTGATAGCTCTACAGTGTCTTCTAGCTTTTCTATTTGTTGTCATTAGTACATCTGGTTCAAAATAACATAGTCTAACACATTGGTAAAAGCAGAATTCTGACATCCTACTTTTTATTTCACATTTGAAACATCAAAATGATTCCATTTCATGGATATATCATGACATATTTTAATTATTGCCTGCTGCCTACTTTGTTTAAATATTTGTTTTCAAATCTTTACTATTACAAGCACCACTGTGATGAACATCTTTGTGCATTTTCCTTTTCTGAACGTTAGATTATATCCTTAGAAGAGATCTCCAGAATTAGAATCATAAGCTCTACCTAAATAACTGCAAAATTCCCATTTAATGACTAATCATTAATATGTCTTCAAATGATAAGGCATATGAAATGTTAAAAGTTAGCTATTTCATTCTCTGAACCTCATTATCTTAAACTCTTTAAAAAAAAAAGCCCTATAAGTCTACCAAATAAAGATAAGCAGAATCAACAAAAATATTTGATTTATGAATATTTTAACAGTACTTTAAGATGCTGCTCATTCAAGTAAGTGTTTCAAGCCAAAAGGAAACAACACAGCCATGAACAGACTCCACTTCAGAAGATAATCTAAATGCATCAGAGTAAAGAACTCATATTATTAAAACTCATTTGGAAGTTGGTTATTTGTAATTCACAATATATTTTATAATTTAAAAAATTAAAATGGTAGGTTACTAGGTTAGCCCATGGAGGGAGGGAGGTGAGACTGACATTGAGACTAAGATAATCAGGATCCAGCAAAAGAGAGCAGATGTGGCTCAAGTGGTTGAGCGCCTGCTTCCCACATGAGAGGTCCTGGGTTCCGTGCCCAGTGGCTCCTAAAAAAAGCAAATAAACAACAACAACAAAAAAAAAACAAGCAAAAAAAAAAAAAACACTCAAGGGAGCAGATGTGGCTCAGTGGTTGAGCAATGGATTTCCACATATGAGGTCCCAGGTTCAATTCCTGACCCTGGTAACCTGAAAAAAAGATCCAGCAAAAGCTACAAGACGTAGTATGACTGAAGGGGTTTTGGTCTTCTTAATATCTTTATTTTCACAGAAAAACTGAACATGTTTTATATTGAGAAAGAACTAGAAGAGAAAAAAGAGATAAACGACAGATTCAGGTTTCTGGCAAGACAGTAAGAAAGGGGATCTAGGACACAGGTGGAAGGGACTATACTAGCCACCACTGAAAGAGAAGGGACATCTCCTTCCTTAAAACAGGAAGAGGATGAAGGTAGGCTCAGAAAGAGACAAATATGTAGGGATGGAGGCAATAAGTTAAAGGAAGTTGTACCTGATGCTTTTCATTTTTTCCCATACATTCATTCCACAAATACATGTCAGTCACTGGAAGAGAAATGAAAAGACAATTTCCCTGAATATGAGAGTAATCAGGATTAAACAACAAGAAAAACAAACAAGAAAATTAACACATCTTATGCAGAATTACAATAGGGTAATATAACAAGAAAGTGCACTTTAACATAGTGATGAAGGAAAGCTTCTCTGAGGTGACATTTAGGCTTAAAGTTAGTATTACAGAAAGGAGCCAGCCATGCAGAAATGAGTGGAAGTATATTCCAAAAGAGGGAAACAGCTAGTCCAACAACTATAAAGCGGGAACACGTTTGGATTTGTCTGAGGACTAGAAAGAAGTGCAGAGAGGAAAGCGAAGAATAAGATTAAGAGAGATTTGTGGGGTAGGCAGGGAATTAACAAGGAGACATTACGAAGTCGAAAAGATAAATTCTTAAATTTTCACATACGATTTTTTTAAAGGACCAAATCATGTCTTAACATATTCTGATTACATCAAATAGCCATAACAAAATGTTCTACTTCAAGCCATTTATGTGGGGTAAATTCCTTAATCTCTGAAAGACAGATAATACCTACCACATTTTTTAAAAGTATATGAAAGGCCTACATAGTTTCCAATTTAAAAAGCGCCAAATAAGTGTTAGTTCCCCTCCCCAATTCCATACAATGTGACCAGGTTTATCTGCAGAGCAGGCAGAAGGTATCTATTAAAGACAAAAATGGTAAACCTCATACCACCCTTTGAAGGATTCTAACTAGTACCATTATTCCTACCAGTCTATGACACAGCTATCTTCCCAGTCCAGCACAGTGTCTGGTTAATTGGCAACCAAAGAAAAGACAAAACAGGAAGAAGTGAATAAGAGAAAAGGTAGCAAGCAACATAAGAATAGGGTGAACTTACAACTGCAAGCAGGAGAACTGCATCCAGCATCCATGTGGAATCTAAGCCCCCTCTTGATATAGATGTGGAGTGGACACAACCATTCTAAGGTCCATAGGATGGAGGAATAGAGTATGGATTAGAGTGGACTTACTGATATTCTATTCATGAACTATTGTGATCAGTAATCGAAGAAAATGTGGCATTGGTGTGGAGAAAGTGGCCATGGTGGCTGCTGGGGGTAGGGAGTGGGAGGAAGAGATGTGATGAGGGGGCGTTTTTGGGACTTGGAGTTGTCCTGGGTGGTGCTGCAGGGACAGTTACCAGACATTGTATGTCCTCCCATGGCCCACTGGGTGGACTGGGGGAGAGTGTAAACTATAATGTGGACCGCTGACCATGAGGTGCAGCGGTGCTCAGAGATGTATTCACCAAATGCAATGAATGTCTCATGACGATGGAGGAGGTTGTTGTTATGGGGGGAGGAGTGGGGTGAGGGGGTGGGGAGTATATGGGGACCTCATATTTTTTTAATGTAACATTTAAAAAAAAAAAGACAAAAAAAAAAAGAATAGGGTGACCAGTAAGCTGCAAGAGCTACAATGGCCACTTCTCCAAATGAAAGTATTTATATTTATATCCAGGACTAAACACACTAACCCATATAATCTCACTTCAGAATAGCAAATGCATTAACATCAATGAGCTAAGGCTAAAACGCAGTACTTCCCTAATACATCTGGAAAAAAAAGGAAATACTTCCTTTCAGAAAAAAAAATTGCTCTGATCTTACATACAATGCCCAACCTATAATATGCAATAAATAAAGGTTGTTAAAGACAATGAACTGAAAAATATATGTATATCAGTCCTCACAGCACACTGGTTTCAGTATATCAAATCACAACGAGTGTGGTTTTTTGCTTTTATTTTGTTGGGTTTTTTTTTGAGATACAGGTGATTGAACCCAGGACCTCGTATGCTGGACCTTTTAAGTGGGAAGCTGTCACTCAACCACCGAGCCACATCGGCTCCCCTGAGTTGTTTTTTTCCTGTGTTTGCTTGTTGTTTGTTTTTGTTTTTAGGTGGCACCAGGGACTGAACCTGGGTCCTCCTATTTGGGAAGCAGGCACTCAACCTCTTGAGTCACATCCGCTCCCCAACAATGGGTTTGTTTGTTTTTTTAAAAAGATTTATTTATTTATTAATCCCCGCACCCCGGCTGTCTCTTCTCTTTGTATCTATTTGCTGCGTCGTCTTCTTCGTCCACTTCTGTTGTTGTCAGCGGCACAGGAATCTGTTTCTTTTTGTTGCATCATCTTGTTGTCAGCTCTCCGTGTGGGCAGTGCCATTCCTGGGCAGGCTGCACTTTCTTTTGCGTTGGGCAGCTCTCCTTATGGGGTGCACTCCTTGCGTGTGGGGCTCCCCTATGCAGCTGACACCCCTGTGTGGCAGGGCCCTCCTTGCGCGCATCAGCACTGTGCATGGGCCAGCTTCACACAGGTCAAGGAGGCCCGGGGTTTGAACCGCGGACCTCCCATGTGGTAGACGGACGCCCTAACCACTGGGCCAAGTCCGCTTCCCAACAATGAGTTTTTTAAGTCTCCAAAACACTTGATTAATTTGGATTTTCAAGTTAGTACCTTTTGCCTTTCACAAATGTTATTTGACCCTCCTTAGAATGTAACCTTGTAAAGATCTTTTGGAGATGAATCATCACATGATCAGGGAAATCAGCACACCACTAACAACTCTAGTTTTTAACTGTGGAACACCGACCATAAGGAAAATACACTGGCCTACTCTTTTAACATTAATATTTTTTGAAAAGAAAAAAATAAGCCCTAAATATTTACAGCATCAAGAAAAATGTCCCCAAAAGGATCTGTGTGAATAGTTCAAGTCAGTAGTTAATAAACAATAAAAGCCAAAACAACCTGCCTTGACTGCTCGATGAATTTTAAACTGGCAGTTAACCTCTAAAAGCAAAAATGTATACTCAGCTTAAAACATATTCACCATAAAAAATTTCCTGCTTAGGGATCTCATAGTCAGCCAAAGTAGATACAACCCCAGGCAGTGGTGCTCCTGAGGGCTACAGAGACACCCAGGTCCTACAGTCATAGGAGATGGCTCCAGAGTTCAGTACTTTGCCAGTGGGCCCTACTTTGGAATTTGTGCTCCTGAGTGTGATGGAATTGGACTCAGATGTGACTTCTCTACACATGCCTCTTCTGTCCATTTTACTGAACCTGGGATTGGCGCTGGGGTTGGCATATGCCCAGGAGACTTGAATCTCTGGGCTGTCCATGTGTCAGCTAGGCCCTGAGCCTCAGCAGTGTTGCAGCACCTACAATCCAATTCGTTGGACTTACCAGGTCAGCTGACAGGGAGGTGAGGATGGACAACCACCACACCAAGGAACCGAGTCTACAGTTGCGGGCACAAGAGTCCCATCCACCAGGCATGGGGAATCGAAGCCCCCTCTCAACTGAAAGGTGGAATGGGCATCACCATCCCAGGGTCCTCAGGATAGAGGAAGAAAATATAGATTAGAGTGGACTTACTGGTATTCTACTATAGAATTATTGTGACTCTAGCAATGGAAGAAACTATATCATTGATGTGGAGATAGTGGCCACTGGATTTGCTGAAGTCAGCAAGAGGGAAAACGAGGTGTGTTAAGGGGGCATTTTCAGGATATTGCAGGGACAGATGCAGGACATTATATATCCTGCCATAACCCACTGAATGCACTGGGAGAGAGTGTAAACTACAGTGTAAACTATAATCCATGCTATGTAGCAGTGCTCCAAAATGTATTCATCAAATGCAATGAATATACCACACTAATGAAAGAAGTTGTTGATGTGGGAAAAGTAGGGGATGTGGGGAGTGGGGCATATGAGAACCTCCTGTATTTTTTACTGTAACACTTTTGTGGATATATTTATCTTTTAAAATTAAATTAAAAACATATTTAAAAAATAAAGCAAACAATTCATTAAAAAAATAAAATAAAGACGACAATTTTCTCTTAAAAAAAAAAATTCCTGCCAATCTGTCCTCCATTTGGCCAACTTTATTTTGCTTTCTAAGTCCTGCAGTAGCAAAAATGGCTGCCTTTTGTTTACTTCTGCCTGTACATTTACAACATCACTCAGAACAATGGCAAAAAAAAAAAGTATAAATAAACAAATAAACAAACAAAAAGCAATAAAAGAGAACAATGACAAAAAGAAATATGATGAGCTCTGGGAAACTAACAGTACTAGAGTACTCCATTCATAATAGCTTTCTCAACTGACCTCACTCTTCTCTCTTGCTTCTGCCAACTTTTGCAACAGAAAAAGTTCGTAAAATGTTATTATAGTAAAGAATAAAATTATGCTTGAAAATTGCTTAATTTTTAAAAAAAGAAGCTATAAAGAAAAGTGCCTAGGTCTAATTCTGAATACAGAATCTTTTCTAATAAGATATTTGCATTTATAATTTAGTAGAAAACTATAAGCATGGAGAACTACTGAATGACTAAGTATTTTTATCTCTATAGACCTCAACTTATCTATGGTTTCACTTCAAACATTTTCATTAGTTTAAATATGAATCAAATAAGTGCTCTACTACAAAAACTAGTATTGATAGGTTAAGCTTCATGTAAAGCAACATGTAAATATTTTAAAGAATCAATATTGTTCAAGAGAATGGGAGGAATGATGAAAAGATGAGAGGCCAGAGTACTGGATTCTAGCCCAGAGACTGACATTAACTGGCTATATAACATTGGGCAAACTATTTTCCTCTCTGGGTCTCAAATTCTGTCTTTATAAAATGAAGGAGTCAAATCCATTAATTTCTAAAGTCTTGTAAAAGCTTCCAGTTTTAGAAACCCCATCATCTCTAAAACTTGAAGAGGTTTACCCATTTTACAAGTGTAAATAAATACACAGTGAAGGTCTTAAACAAAAACACCCTCACAATTGCTTTCCAAAGACAAATCAGAAACCTATACTTGTTTTTAAAGAAACATATCATCACCAAATAATGGCCCCAAGGAAAAAAGCCCTTTATATCTAATTACTATTCTCCATCACTGATTTTATCAGAACCCCATTCAGGGCCTTGAACTATAATTACTACATTATACCTTTCATATACTACCCAATAGCATTTATTAAAAACACTATGCCACTTACAACTAATAACAAATAGCATTACTTTCTTTTATCACATCAATTGCAGGGAAAAAAAATACATCCAATAGGATTTTCAATGTTGCGCTCAGAAAGAGCATAGAAAGCTCCAGAACAACTACTGAGGCATAGGCCTTTTACATTCCTCAAGTCAAGGCAATGGGGGTGGGAGGCCATTAGTCCCCAATATATGGAAAAAATGACAGATGGAAATCATAATACAGGTGATAAGTATCAACTCTCTTATTCAATAAATGCTAGTATAAAGAAACAAATTAAACAAGTTTTAATGTATGAAGTTAAATAACTGAAATGTTTAATAAATAACTGAAATGTTTCTACTGCTTAACCATGAATTGTTATACATGAATTCTATTTTTAAAAGGAAAAAAATAATTCTCTACCCAGACTTCCCTATGCAGCTTTCAGCTGAGCAGTTCACATAACCTAGAGATGAATGGCTTTAGTACCACTTTAGGATGCTATACCCTAATGACACATCTGTAGACGTTCGCAAAAACACTTGCTTGGTCTAAGTCCCACAGTAATGGTTTGCCTCCTCAGGAATTAAATAATGATTGCCTAATGATTCCCTCAAAGGTTTCACAGAACCTTTTGTATACCTTCAATTACATCACACAAATTGTGAGTATGGGTACCCAGTCATCTTTAACTCACCAGCACCTGGCACATAGTTTATGTTCAATGAAAGTATGACTGGGGGAAGACGCCAACAGGATTTTCAGCTAAGCTAACTAACAATCAGCTGCCATAATTAAATTAACAAACTACACAAGGATTGTTGGTGGAAGTAGCTTTTCTGGAGGGTAATGTGGTAATAAATATTTTTTAAGACCTTAATGTATGAATCCTATGACTCAACAATTTCATTTCTAGGAGTTTATTCTAAAAAAAAATACTTAGAAACTCCATGATGGGGTCATTGTAGAATAGTTTGTAATAGCAAAAATCAGAAATAACCAAGAATATCAATATGACTTTATTAGATACTAACATGGAAAATCGTCATAACGTTGAAAATTTTAGAAAAGAAAAAACTTCTAGAACCATGTTTAAAAACCCCATTTTTGTCTAAAAATTTATAATTTTATGACTATGTATTATTTCCATAATTTAAGAACACAATTAAAATATTAAACATAAATAAGATACCCTACTGTCATTCCTTTTTAAAAATAATCTAGCAAGGCTATCTAAAATAAAAGCAACTGTGGTATATACAGCATTGCTACTACAAGTATGCCACCTAGCCCAGCTGCACTGATGTCACCTGGCAATGGGACAGAAATGCAAAAGCCCAGACCTACTCAATCAGACTCTACAGGGTTTTTTTTTTTTTTCCTCTTTTCTTTATTAGAGAAGTTGTGGGTTTACAGAACAATCACGCATAAAATACAGGATTCCCATATACCATCCCACCACCAATACTTTGCATTGGTGTGGAAAATTGGTTACAACTGATTGATAGCACATTTTTATAATTGTACTATTATTTAAAGTCCAGGGGAAGCAGATATGGTTCAAGCAGTTGAGGTCCTGCCTACCATATGGGAGGTCCTAGGTTCTGTTCCAAGTGCCTCTTAAAGAAAATGAGCAAGACAGTGAGCTGGAGCAAAGGCAGGCTCAGCAAGCTGATGCAATAAGATAACACAAGAGACATGAGGAAAAACATAATGAGAGACACACAACAAAGCAGAGAGCAGAGGTAGCTCAAGTAATTAGGCACCTCGCTCCCACATCAGAGGTCTGGGGTTTGGTTCCTGGTGCCTCCTATAAAGACTAGCACACAACAAACAGACACAGCAAATGCACACAGTGAGGGGGTGGGGCAAAATAAATAAAATAAACCTTTAAAATAAATAAAGTTCATGGTTTAACTTAGGTTTACTCCTTTGATTTTCATGAATTGAAAAAAAAAAAATTTACTGTTACCATATATACAATCTAACATCCTTCCCCTACCCCTGGTCACATTCAGATAAATTCTCAGTGCTGATAACTCCGTCCACAGTGTTGTGCTACCATCACCACCACCCATTACCAAAACATTTCCATCATTCCAAAAAGGAACCCTGTACATTTTAAGCCTGAACTTCCCATTCCCTATGCCTACCCCATCCCCTAGTAACATACTAGATTCTGACTCTATGACGAACTCTACATTTTAATAAGATCCCCAGATGATGTGAATTAATGTTAAAGTTTGAGGAGCACTCTTTTATAAGAAATTAATTGGCAGAGTCTGAATACCAGTTCAAGATTCACATAAAAAAACAGAAATATTAGCTGGATGACTTGGAAATGTTACTTAATCTTTATGAATCTCAATTTCATTCTCTTAAACACATTTTTTGAGATTTTTAATGTATCAACAGATATAAAACTGTAAACTGCTCTACAATAAAAGGAATCATTAACATTTAGCTGTCAGTCTTAGTGAGAAAATGCTAAAGTCAACAAATTACTCATATCAGTAAATCTTTCAAGGACAATGCTGCACATTCAACCCTCTCAGGGCCACTTCCCAAAAAAGTGATAAGGGCTGGAGTGATGGACAGCAAACTACAGACCAGGGGATCTTAACCAGGGGGTCTGCAAGCTTGAATTGAAAAAAATCAACTTATTTTCTTTATTTTTTCTGACCTTTAACTGCAATCTAGCATTTCCTTCACTTGTGAATGTATGCAATAAATTCAGTAGTATTCATTTTATATCACATTACACTGTAGCATATCTCGAAAAATTGCTTATGCTCACCCATACTTCAAAATTACAGTATTTGTTAGACACAATGCTAGCTGAGGGTCATAAAATTATCTCCCACTACATTCATGTATACGTTTTTTGTGTGGACATATGCTTTCACTTCTCTTGGGTATAGACCTAGGAGTGGCATTTCTGGGTCTTATGGCAACTCTATATTTAATTGGGAAAACTTATACTCTATGTTTAATTGGGGTCTGTGGTTTTCACCTGGGTGGCAAAGGGTGAACAAAAAAGTTTAAGAATCCCTGCTATAGACAGTGCCTATCTTTGAGGAGGATAGTTATTTGGGGGCAATGAAAGGAAAAGGGGAGCTTTTTACTGTATATTTGTTCTGTATATTTTATAATTCATAACTGTGTTTTTGTTTTTCTGAGACAGAGTGCTACACCTATGTGCTGCTATTCAAAGGCAGTCTAAGAAAGGAGGAGGCTGGGGAGCCCATCACACTCACTGAAGTACCAATGAGCTGCCTCATCTTAAGACTTCCTCCATGGCAGATCCCACAGCTGAAGAAAGTATGAGAATGTGCCCTGGCAGCCGAGTCTGCTAAGCAAGACCCACCACCCATCCCAAAAGCTACAAAGGAGACCAGTCACTTCCGATTTCTTCTGAGGGAGCTATGGGAGTTTCTCGGGTTGTAGCATCACAAGCTGCCTTTGTTGTACACCACCACTGCCATCATTACCAGCCCCTCCTGCTTTTGGAAGATGCTGAGGGACGGGAAGAAAGAGCGTGTAGACAGTGCTGAGGCTGGCTTCCTGTACTCCTAGTTGACTACTCCCACCTATTTCCCTCCAGGCCCATTTCACAGTGTCTTGCTTGTTATAATCCCCCTCTTCTAAAAATCCTAATGTAGATCAGAACTAACATCATCATTGGGAAGTTTGATTCAAATTTAGGCTGTTTTCAAACTAATACTTGGTTCATTTTTCTTTAAGTGCTCTAAATTAGTCATTAGGGAAATGATTTTTCATGGTATAAATGTTAAAGGTTTGACTATAACATGGACTCTGATGAAAGGGAAGAGTAAGGGATATCAGACTAAACCAATTTGACCATGTTATATCAAGTTCACTATATGAACACTCTGGCTAACAACATATAAAAAGCAAGTTTTCTCAATTAAACACAGAGTTGCCATAAGACCCAGAAATTCCACTCCTAGGTCTATACCCAAGAGAAGTGAAAGCATATGTCCACACAAAAAACTTGTACATGAATGTTTATAGCAACAGTATTCATAATAGCCAAGAGGTGGAAAAAACCCAAATGTCAATCAACTAAGAAATGTATAAACGAAATGTGGTTTATCCATATAATGGAATACTATTCGGCCATAAAATGCCATGAAGTACTGACACAAGCTACAACATGGATGAACCTTGAAAACATTACATCAAGTGAAAGAAGCCAGTCACAAAGACCACATATTAAGTGATTCCATCTATCAAATGCCCAGAACAGGGTAATCTACAGAGAAAGAGAGTAAATCAGTGGTTGTAGGGCAGGTGGGAAGGAGACAGGTAGAATGGGGAAGGGGAAAGCCAAATGAGGTTTCTTTTTGAGGTGATGAAAATGTTTTAATTGTAGTTTAAAAAGAAGAAGAAGAAGAATCAATTGACGGTAAAAAAATTTTAAAATAAAATTTTAAAAATTGACTATAGTGATATTTGTACATGCCTGTGAATAACTTAAAACCACTGAATATTTTCAATGGGTGAACTGGATGGTATGTGAATTATATCTCAATAAAGCTGTTTTAAAGAAAGGGTGGGAGCGGATGTAGTTCAAGCAGCTGAGTGCCTTCTTCCCACATGGGAGGTCCTGGGTACAATTCCCAGTGCCTCCTAAAAACAAAAAAACAACAAACAAACGAACAAAGAAGCCAACTCAGGGGAGCCAATATGTGGCTACCCACATACAAAGTCTGGGATTCAACCCTCAAAAAAAAAGAAAGGGCAAGGGGGTTTAGTATCACAAGAGTCACCAAAAACTTCACCAAAGTCACAAAATAAACAGAACAGAATACCTTTTTTCCTACTTTTATCCTATATACAATTCAAAAGTTCTATCACTAATACATGAATGCACAAATGAGCTCATGGCTTATAATATGGAATGATGAGGAATTTTGCATCCTTTGGGGGCAGTTCTTTTTTTTTTTTTTTTTTTTTTTTTTTAGAGTTAACATAATATATTTATTTTAAGTGCTTGGGGGCAGTTCTTAACAAATATAAAAACACAATCACGGGAAACAGATGTGGCTCAACCAATTGGGCTCCAATCTACCATACAGGAGGTCCAGGGTTCAATTCCCAGGGCCTCCTAGTGAAGGCAAGCTGGCCCACGCAGTGGGCTGGCCACGCAGAGTGCCGGCCCACGCAGGAACGCGGCCCCATGCAGGAGTGCCGTCCTGCATGGGAATGCTGTCCCACGCAGAAGCGCCAGTGGACACAGAGAGGGGCGCGGCAAAATGACATAATGAGAGACACAGTGGAGAGAAAAGAAGAAGTAGCAAAACAGGGAGCTGAGGTGGCACAAGAGGGTAATCACCTCTCTCCCACTCTGGAAGATCCCAGGATTGGTTCCCCGAGCCACCTAATGAGAATACAAGCAGACACTGAAGGACACGCAGCAAAATGGACACAGAGATCAGACAATGGGGGGGTTGGGAGGATAGAAATAAATAAAATTTTTTTAAAAACACAATCATGCTTTAGAATGACTATATATTACCTTTATCATTGAAAAAGGTAAAAAAAAAAACAAACCTTTGTTTATGTTATCTTAATCCAGCACTCAAAAATAATAATAATAAATCCAATTCCTACCCCAAATACTCCCGAAAAGGTAGAAAATGAAGTTGTTGTTTTGATTCCATTTCACTCTGTTATATGTTTGCATTTCCTTCAACAAGTACCTCGGTAGGCACAGGAAATGAAATTAAGACAAAGCCCAGGACACATTAGAGCAGGGGAAAGACAAATGTGTAAATAAATTGAAATACAAAGTGATAAATGCTAACCTAGATGAGTTAAGTATAACAGGAAAACAATGTGGACATGCCTCTACCATCACTATGCAAAGTAAGCAGCACACATAATTTGAAGAGACACAAACCTTTAACTTAAGGTAATAGATATTTCACTGATTGGTACTGTTTAACACCATCTTAACTAAACACCAGGTCTACTTTTCTTGAGTGTATGAATTGGAGGAATGCTGCTGGGTAGTGTATAGTGTGTAAGTCACTTTCTGAATAAATAAATGGCTTTTGTTATTCACTGAGACTTTGCTGTATACCTGAGAAGGTAGTATAGAAAGGAAATAACTAAGCCTTAGGAGCTGGGTAATCCTGGACTCCAAGTCAGGCTCCACTGTTAACTAAATTACTTAAACTCTCTAAACTTAAATGTCTTCACCTATAAAAGAGAGATGACATGAACAAAGGATACTGCAAGGAATAAATAAGATCAATGTAATTAAAATTCATTCCTACCATCTACACCTTCTCTTTACAGTTATTCCTTTGCGGCACACAAGGCAATTTAACAAGTATTTACAAAGCACCCACTATTATGTGAGTCCCCATGACTGAACACTGCAGGAGATAAGTAGTTTAGAGGAACTGCCCTCGTGGAGTTTACAATCGTTTGAGGTTAAGATAAACACAGAAAAACATGTATACATTTAAAATATGCTTAAACTTAAGAGATTCCATAGTACTCTGTATATACTTCTCCCATTGTCACTTATCACTATAAAGAAATCTCTGGAGTGTAAGAACTTCATCTTCTTACCCCGTGCACTATGCTTGGGATGAGCATGCAAAATGGAAGGAAGAAAGGAAGGAAGGGAGAAAAAGAGGGAAGGATGAATCCAATGAAAGATACTGACTCATAAATTCTACTAAGCACATCTTACTTCCCAAAATATTGGAATTTACCCAAGGTGCTGGTTTTGGTTGTTTTGCTTTTTTTTGGGGGGGGGGAAGCATGTTGGGGTGGGACACACAGAAGGTAGGTAAAAGGAAATAATAATCCTCTTCTGAGGATATTTTTTTAACTCATCCTTCATGAGAAGAGTTTGTCCAATAAATTATATCCTACTTTAAAAAATCATCAACAGCTTAATGTTTTAATGACGTAAGCTAATTTAAAATAAAACTCCCCACTCCTGCCCTTCCTAGCTGTCTCTTTCCTTACTAGCCACTTTCTTCACATAGAAGTACTTTTCCAAATATTTACTACAATATCATGGGAGACCAAAAAAAAACAAACAAACTATGTCTAACTTTTGTTTAATAACAAGCCTTCTAGCACAAGCATTTTTTCCAACAACAAGCTTAACTTCCACAACGGATTGGTAAATTAGTAAATTGAGCCTCTGTTGATCAGACCCCATGACTTGTGCCAACTCCTCCATCTGCGTACATCCAATATTGGGAGAGGGGGTGAGACTAATGGTTCCCAGTGCTAAATCAATTAATTAAGAATAGGCTGATATAATATTCTTTGAGCTTCAAAAACAAGGATAAAACAGACATTGGACTAAATTCAATAAATGTGGGACATCTGTGAACCTGACAGTAAGTTCTTCACCACTTTAATCATAACATATGAAGTCAAGATTTAGTGACACAATTAAGACTTTCAAAAATTAAAATAAAGAGGAAAAAAGAGAACAACCTATGCTCAAAACATCAGGGGAAAGGAGATGGTGCAATCTAAGACTACGCAATTCAGAAAATCTGGAAAGTGCTTTGAACCTATCAAGCTAAAACATCAGAAAGAAGAACTAAGTTTTCACTTCAGCACAACTAGTCATACATGATATAGAGCACAGGATCAAAACAAGCAATACACAAGAATAAAACACAATAGAATGGAAAAGCTAGAAGCCTATTTTCCTTGAAACTATCAAAACCTGGAAAGCATTTTGACCTGTCTTGAGCTCTTTACTCTTCCCAAATAATTAAACATTCTGTAGAAAAAATCAAAATTCAATACATATACTTTAAAGAGATGAAGGGGTAAGACTTAATGGGTGATCTAATTTGGGCTACCTTGTACAATAGGATTATCATATCATATCTTATATTTACAGAGACGGACAAGAGTTTGATAAAAAGCTTATTATTTTAAGGAGGGGTCACTAATAAATACAATTTTGAAATATTGCATCCACATCGCTCCAATTAGAACTGCAAATATTTTTTTCTATTCCAGGAAAACCTCTTTAGTTACTAATTATAAACCTACTGTAGCAGTTTGATACAGTTATGAATTCCAAAAATAAATATTGGATTATATTTGTAATTTGGTCTGTACCTGGGAGTGATTAAATTATGATTAGGGCTTTGATTGGGCCACATCATTAGGGCATGGCAAAGGACAGAGTCGGAGGAGTTTTTGATGTTGGAGTTTGATGCTGAAGCCTTTAGCTGGAGCCCCAGGAAGTAAGCCCACAGAGGAAACAGAAGCAAGCCCGGGGAAGAGAGGAACCCTGAACCCACAGAGAAGCAAGACCCGGGGAAGACAGGAACCTTGAACCCACAGAGAAGCAAGACCCTGGAAGAGAGGAACCCAGGAAGCCTGAACCCTCCCAGGGCAGCAGCCATCTTGCTCCAATATGTGAAACCAGACTTCGGTGAGGGAAGTAACTTATGCTTTATGGCCTGGTATCTGTAAGTTCCTACCCTAAATAAATACCCTTTATAAAAAACAACCAATTTCTGGTATTTTGTTTTGCATCAGCACCCCTTTGGCTGACTAATACACCTACCAACTTCAGATTTTGAATACATTCAATACTAAAAAAAAAAATGCTGCCAATGCATCTAAAGTTTCCTTTCCATGCCTAACTTCCGCATTGATTTTATTACAAATTCTAATAATGAAATTAGCACTACTACACCCACCAATATAATCAACGTACAAATACTTGTGTCATTAATTAGAATACCAATTATTTAACATGACAAAAAACAGTCCTGAAAAAGTGGTTCTAAACCACTAGAGTGCAAAATAGGGGAGTTCATTCACACACAGGACTTATTAAGCATTTATATAGCACATTTATATTTGCCAAGTGCTTCATAATCATTTTTATTAGCTGTTCCTAGTCCAAAACAAACCATGAAGAACTTAACGGAAGAGGAATGGAGGCCCAGAGAGAAACCAAAAAAGAAAAAAACAAAACAAAACCAATTTTACCCTGGAGGAAATGACACCATTCCCTTATACTATGCTCTTATAATAAGACTATAATAGCCTTCTAATCACTTTTCATTGCAGTATGAATTTTGCCAAAATGTTACTTATTAATGAATGTGAAAAATATCAAGGAAACATTGTATTGAATTCTAACAAATCATTTGACTGCTTAAACACTTTCCAGTACTTGGGACAAAACAGTGTATTTCATTAAATAGACACAACAATAAGGAAGTAAAAATTCTCCCAATTGTCAAACTCAAAGTGGCTAAATATAACAGAATTATTTTTCACACTTGCTTAAAAAAAAAAAAGGTCATCTAAGTTCACTGAACAAACTTAAAATCAGCTCCTGTAATAATCAGACCCGTTGATAATCAATTTAGAGCCGGGCTAAAAGGAGTGCATACAGGAGGGGAAGTTATGGAAGAAGCTTAGCCTGCTCAGTCAATCCATCTTACAGAAGATAATGGTTATAAGCAAACCTTGTGGTTTAATCAGTGCATATCTCAGTACCAGCAATGGATCACATCCAATGTTTTGGAGGAGAACGAAAAACTTGAGCCAGCGCTCAGTGTGGAGGAAAGTTCCTTCCTTGCCCCATTTAAACACCTCACATCTCTATCTCTTCTATCTTGGTGTAACGTCTTGCATGAGAAAAAAAAACTACACACTCAACAGGAGCACAGAGTCCGTCGGCGGAGTTGCCCTGATGCCAGGTCTCTAAACCAGACCCCTAAATGGGATTCCCTAGCCGGATCTAGAAGCCTCTTCGGCTAACAGCCCTAGCCGGTAAATCAGACATTCTTCGCCCTCTCCCATCTCCCGGGGCCAATTCTGTGACCCACATCCCTAAACCCTGCAGAGCCCCAAACTCCGCACCCCCCATTACACTTCCGCCCCCGGGGCTTCCCACTTAACCTTCACCCCAGCCCCCACCCCATCTGTGTCTCGCTACCCCAACCACAGCACCCCAACGTTCCCCCACGCCCAGCCCAGGCCCTTCCCCCACGGCCGACGCCCACCTTCCCGGGCCCTCCTCTCCCCACGGCCCCCCACCCTTCGGTCTCCCTCCGGGCCCCGGCACCCCAGCTCCTCGCCTCCCCAGCCTCGCGTGACCCGTCGCCTCCCCCAGCTTCCTCTGTCCCTTCCGAGCCCTCCCTCCCGCCCCCCCGCCCGTGCCCACCCCTGCTCCGCCGGGTGCTCCGGCCTTTCACCTTGTCCATGAGCTTCCAGCACTTCTCCACCATCTTCTTGTCCACGGTCCCCGGCGGGTGGGGGCTGAGGTGGTGGTGGTGGTGGTGCGGCTGGAAGGCGTCCTTCATGAGCCCGATCAGGCCGCCCGAGCCCGAGCCCCCGGAGCCGCCGCCGCCTCCGGCCCCAGAGCTCTTTTTCACGTTGCCGGCCATGGCCCGGGGAGGGTTGGGGGCCCAGCCGGGTCTGCCGGCTTCGCTCGGCTGCGAGCGAGGGAAAGAAGGAGGGCGTGCAGGAGGGGCCTCTCCCGGCTGCCGCCGCCGCCGCCGCCGCCGCCGCCGCCGCCGGCTCTTGGGGCCGAGGGAGGAGCGGCCTCTGGGAGGGAGTGGGCGGCGCCGGGAGCCGCGGGTCCGCGCGGGGCGCGCCCCCTCAGGGTGCGCGAGCCCGAGGGCGGGAGCAGCGCGGGGGCGCGCGGGGGCCTGACTGACTGACGGGCGGCGGGAAGGGGGCGGCCTCGTCAGCCCTGGGTAACGACCTCTCGCGCGCCCCTCCCTCCCGAGCCACCCGCCGACCAGCTGCTCCCGGAAAGCCGCCGCCAAGTTTCCGCGCGCGTCCCTCCGCCACTAGCCCAGGCCGAGCCGCCGCGGGGGCCCAGGCCCGCGCCTGCGCCCTCTGCTGGAGAACGGGGAGAAGAAGAGGGGATGGGGTCCGTCGCGGAGGCTGCGCACTAGGCCGCAGCCGAGGCCTCCATGTTCCTTGCGGGCTGTAGGTTGGCGCGTCGCGAATGGGTCCTCGATCAAGGTTTAGATTAAGACAGCAATAGAAAGAATCTTAACGTCGAGCCTTTCTCCTACGCTAGACAGATGAGGAAACTGAGGTTAAAGTTCTCCGTTTCTTCACAGTGTGTGAGGATGATGGGGAAAGAAGGGAAGTTATTTGTCCACCCAAGACGCCACCAAGGGCAGGAACGCCAACTGTTCGAGTCTGGTTAGGCCCCAGGAAGGCTTGAGGCGCTCAGGCTGTGATCTCTTCTTCCAGGCCCTTTGAAAACAAAGCACTTCCTCATGTTTTGCTTCAGAATATTGGTTCCTTTTCTGGGAATTAAATGCCCACTTAAGCGTCCCCGGCCCCGCAGCGCACCGCAAGTCTGCAGGGCCAGCGCCAGGCCCCGCCCACAGGAACTGAAAGGGCGCCGCGGGCCTGACCCCAGGGCTCCCGCTCCACCCGTGGGACAGAAATGCAGTTCCTGGGCACTTCCACTTCTCTAATCCAGAAATTCGTTGGAAGACCTTTGAAGAGGAACATCGTTTCTAAAGAAGGAAGTGCCCTGCCCTAATTTGTTCATTCTGAGTTCAACTCCGCGAGTTTGCGGACCCGATGTGTCAATAAGTACTCAGTTCCGTTTAGAGCCTCCTCCTGGCTCGTCCACTGAGCCTTTGACTGGTTAGGAAATTAAAGTTTATCAGGTGCTCCTTTGAAAAGGGAAATGTAGCACTGAACTCTAAGACCATTCAGCCAGATATCCTGATTTTGCAATTCAATCACCCTTATCTGAGAATCAACATTTCCTATCAGTAGAGTTCCTTTTATCAGCTAGCTTCCTAGAAGGTTCACAAGCTCATTTTTTTCTGTCATAGTCAGATCCTAGAAATAATGGAGTATAAGAAAAAAATTAACCTTTGCATCTGTGTGTGAGCTGGTCTAGGTATACATTATACAGCACTGACTTTGTTTCTGCTTCCAGTTTGTATTATCCTCAGCAGGGCCTCTATAGGATGGAGTTGTATGATTTGCGCTTTGACTGTACTTGTATGATTTTTCTATAAAACTACAACTGCTCTAAAAGTTAAAAAAATTTTAAAAAACAAACAACAAATGTATGCTCTCACAGTTCTGGAGGCTTGGAGTCCTAAATTTAAATTAAAAAGAAAAAAAAAGCACCTTGTTTCTGCCACAGTAGGCCATATTTTTTTTAAGACCGTATTTCTTTTAATGTAATATGCCCTATCTCTCAAATCTGAATAAAGGAGGGAGAGGAGTGATCTTTCCTCTATATCTCTTCAAAACTCTTAGATGGGATCATTTTCAAAGGAAGAGGGAGTTCTGCTTGAAATGATGTTTCCTGTTGTCATTTCTAAACTAAGGCTAATGAAAAGAGAAAGGATGATTGGCCTTTTTTTTGTTGTTGTTTTATTTTTATTTGGCTTGTTTTCAAAACTGTTCTGGAGATGGGATTGGCTCGTGCGTCACAATGTCATTCCCAGTCCTGGGTTATGCTATAGCTGGCTCAGTTTGTATATCACATCATGTGACATAAGGCGCTTTACTTACACCACTTTACCTTTGCCCCAAACCACATCCTCATTTTGCACCTGAAAGTTGGTTAACTGAACATATTTGTAAAGTAAGTGCTCATCTGAGGCATGACACATGGTTTGTATTCCATGATCTCTGTCCTCAATGTGTCGGTTCATGCATCAGAATAATGCAGACACTAATCATCCCATGCAGAAACCCGCCATAACCTTCAGGATGATGAGAAGGACAGGAGCAGGGACCCCCACTACATGCCTGGGCAGAAGGAGGGGGTTCTGGAGGGTGAATCAATGAGAAGCATGCTTCAAGATTAGAAGAAAAGTATCCTCCAGACCTGGAAGATGTGCACAAGGTTACCTGACCCTGAGTCATAGTGACTGTAAGTGCCAGGAAGGAGAAGCTTGGCTCCTCTTTGCTCTGTAATATGTGTGAAGGGTCCAGAGAAGTACCCCGAAGTTACCAAGGTGACAAATCAACGTGAATCAGCCTTTGCCTGCTCCCCAGATTTTATTCCCAGAATTGGCCATTTCTACCAATCTGCTCCTGACGACAAGCAATTGACCTTAGGGGGACAGGGATAGAGAGAGGCATCTAAAAAGAGGGTCTGCCGGTCCCTTAATCCACGAGGGGAAAGCCCTAAAGTTTATTCTGTTTTCATTCCAGCCAGTCTGGTGCCCAGAGATCCAGGTGGCGGAGAAACGACAAGGCTCCAGGATGGCTCAGGGCTGGGGTGGGGGGTGGGGGGGTGGGGGGCTTCCTGGCAAGGACAGGTCACCTATCATACTCCCTTACCCAAATTTGCTTCTCCATGGCGGCAAACTTGGCCCAGTGGTTAGGGAGTCCGCCTACGACATGGGAGGTCCACGGTTCAAACCCCGGGCCTCCTTGACCCGTGTGGAGCTGGCCCATGCGCAGTGCTGATGCGCGCAAGGAGTGCCCTGCCACGTAGGGGTGTCCCCCGCGTAGGGGAGCCCCACGCGCAAGGAGTGCACCCCATAAGGAGAGCCGCCCAGCGAGAAAGAAAGTGCAGCCGGCCCAAGAATGGCGCGGCACACACAGAGAGCTGACACAGCAAGATGACTCAACAAAAACAAACACAGATTCCTGTGCCACTAACAACAACAGAAGTGGACAAAGAAGACGCAGCAAATAGACACAGAGAACAGACAACCGGGGTGAGGGGGGGGAAGGGGAGAGAAATAAATAAATAAATCTTAAAAAAAATTTTTTTGCTTCTCCAACCACTTTTGACTCTAGCAAGATGCTAGGAAGTATCCTCAAGAGGGTGGCACCCCCAACATTGCCTGGTGAATAATTTAATATGAAAAATGTAGGCGATTGGGGACAAGATCAAGTAAGTCCCCTAGAGGGAGCCCCAACCAACTATATGCTGCGTGGAGTTTCGCAAAGTAGTTTCTCAGAACCTGTCTGAAAATCAACCACGTAAGTGAACAGGGGAAGTGAGATTAAATCACCAAGAGAAATGATAGCCATATAAATACCCAGTTAAACCCAGACATTTGATTTACAAAATCAAAGCGTTAAAGGCCAGGAACCTGAGGCTGAGCAAAGTTGAAAGGCTTGCCAAGTTTAGGAATACAGAGGGAGAACTAGATCACGTCTCTTGTCTCTGGCCAATTCCCTTTCTTCTACACCCTGGAGTCCCTGTCTCTCTCTCTCCTCTGTGTCTCATTTCTCTGCAATGGGAAATTCTCTCCTACCTGCCTCCTGCAACTCCCTCGTGCACCATAGAATGCCTTTTACTGAAGAGGACCTTGAGCTTTAAGCCTAATGACGGCTATCAGCAGTCCTAATTTCTGATGTATAAATCTTGTCATTTATATGCCTCCAAATTGCAGGCAGTGCCTACATGCACATGAGTCATAGCTAT